>NC_079204.1:43279123-43620058 GCF_026745355.1 Beta vulgaris subsp. vulgaris | reverse complement strand
AATTTTTCAAAATTCAAAGCTTTCTTGCAGATTCTTCAATATTCATTGATACTGAATTCGAAGGTAATTTCAGGTAATTCATTCAATTATACAAAATCACGCTGTATTGCATTCTTAATTTTTCATTCGTAATTCATTCAATTTGTTAGCCGGGAGAATATCATTAGTAATTTTTCATTGATACTGAATTCGAAGGTAATTCGAAGGTAATTTTTCATGCGAGAGAGATTCTTGTATATTCATTGATACTGAATTCGAAGGAGGAGTTTGACACCATTGCACCATTCCATATTCAGGTAATTTTATACTCTCAATAATCCTTTACATTAACAGTGACTAAGCATCATGTTTAAGACTATCCAACATGCTTGGGTTCTGTTCATATATTATCAACTGTGACTACTCAGAATGGCTAAGACTACTCAGTTCTAGTTCAAGAAATATAATCTTATATATGTTAGATGGGTCTAATAAGTATCCTTGTTTCTTAGCCAAATTTTTTGTAGGATGTAGATTATATACTAATATTCTATACACAGAACTCTAGTTCTTTCACTACTTCCAATTGATTTAATGAACATATAATTCTAGTGCCGTATAATGAACATTCCACTACTTCCAATTGATTTAATGAACTAGAGTTCTGTTCATTAAATCAAAGTGCTTCGAGTTCTTGTTACCTGAAGTAATGAACTTAATTTGGCTATTACAGTGATATTAGGAACTACATATGTTACTGAAGTAGCAGACTATTACAGTACTGAAGTAACATCAAAGTGATATTAGGAACTACATATCAATATGCCTATTACAGTTACTCTAGTTCTTTCACTACTTCCAATTGATTTAGTGATATTAGGAACTACATATCAATATGCCTATTACCTGCTGATATTGTGTTGCGGGGAAAGTTGTGTAAGGTTCTGGTTGGGGGAACACAATTTATGTCACTAATGTGATGGCTGAAAAGACTTGCAGTAATTCTTTTTACATTTGTAGCATAGCTGATTATCATAAAATGTTAGATTAGATAATTGATGCTTTATTTTTTGTCACTAATGTGATGGCTGAAAAGACTAAATTATTCATCTACTTGGATCAAAGGTAGGACAATATGGAATCATATATCGTGATTGGATGCTATGCAAGAAAAATGACCCCAAGTATAGAACTGGTGTGAAGAAGTTCTTAGAGTTTGCTTTTACACAAGGAAAAGGAAACCAAGTTGTACCATGTCCTTGTGTGAAATGCAACAATGAGAGGAGGAAAACCAGGCCGGAAATAGAATTAGATCTGCTAAAGTTTGGGATTGTTAAGAGTTACACACGTTGGGTACGACATGGTGAAAGCTTTGAATGCCAAGTTGATGCAAATGCTTTAGATGACTCGCATAAAATATAGAGCATAATTACATGAGTGACATGTTGTATGAAGCATTTGGAATGGCGACACAAGAAGTAGATGCTGAGGTTGGAGAAGCTGTGGATGCAAAGGCTAATGTTGGTATTCGAGGAGATCCAATTGAAGAAGCCAAAACATTTTATAAATTAATGGAAGAACTTGAGTTGCCGTTATATCCAGGCTGTAAAAACTTTTCAAAGTTGTCCTTTCTGCTTAAGTTATTTCACATAAAGTGCTTAGGGGGATAACAGATAAAAGTCTTTCTATGATTCTTGATCTTTTCAAGGAAGCATTGCCGGAGAATAACACTTTGCCAGAATCCTTCTACGAAGCTCAAAAGACAGTGAAGAAGTTGTCTCTTAACTCCATCAAGATTGATGCTTGTCCCAATAATTGCATGCTATTTTGGAAAGAGCATGCTAATGCGGATGAATGTGTAAAGTGTCATGCATCAAGATGGAAAAAAAAGGAACAAGGGAATGGAAATCCTGCTACAAAACCAATCCCAAAAAGCTTCCATGTCAGACAATGAGGTATTTCCCTTTAATACCTAGGCTTCAGAGAATGTTTATGTCATCTAAAACTGCCGCTAGTATGAGATGGCATTCAGATGAACGTCAGAGTGACGATGGGGTAATGACACATCCAGCCGATTCAAAAGCTTGGAAATCATTTGACGATAAATATCCATCTTTTGCCTCTGAAACACGAAATGTTCGCCTTGGTTTAGCAAGTGACGGCTTCAGTCCCTTCAGGAATGGACATATTCCCCATAGCACATGGCCAGTGGTTCTAATACCATATAATTTGCCTCCATGGCTTTGCATGAAACAACATTCTCTAATTTTGTCCACGCTCATTCCAGGCCCTAAGGGACCTAAGAAGAATATTGATGTGTATCTCCAACCTCTAATTGAGGAACTTAAGTTTTGTGGAATGTTGGTGTGGAGACGTATGATGCCTCAAGAAAAGAGAAGTTTAGGTTGTTCGCTTCTTTGTTATGGACTGTTAGTGACTATCCTGCTTATGGTGATCTCTCTGGATGGAGTACGGGAGGAGAAAAAGGTTGTCCTACTTGCAACAGTGACACATCTTCAGAGTGGCTAAGAAATGGGGGCAAGTACTGTTACATGTGTCATCGCCGATTTCTACCCATTGATCATGAATGGAGGTACGATGGGGCATCTTTTGACGGCACACATGAGATTAGACCAAAGCCAAAGGAGTTAACGGGTGAGGAAGTGCTTGAACAATTGGTGGATGTTGAATGTGTTACATCCCTTGAGACTCCTACTAGGAAGAGAAATCGACGCAAAGATCAAAAGAACAAATGCAAAGCAATATGGAGAAAAAAGAGCATTTTCTATGAGTTGCCGTATTGGAGTAGTCTTCTAGTGCGTCATAATTTAGATGTGATGCACATTGAGAAGAATGTTTGTGAGACCTTACTTGCTACGTTGCTTGACATCGAAGGGAAAAGTAAGGACAATCTGAATGCACGACATGATTTGAAGGAAATGAAAATTAGAAAGTCCCAGCATGCTAAAGAACGAGACGATGGTAGTTGGGAGATTCCCCCGGCTCCTTACACGTTATCCTTGGAGGAAAAAAAGAAGCTATGTACCTTCCTGACGAGTGTCAAGTTCCCTGATGGCTATGCTTCAAATATCTCCCGAAATTCATTGCTGAGAGAGCGCAAATTGGCAGGTTTGAAAAGCCATGACTTCCATGTCATTATGGAGCATCTTCTTCCTCTTGCTATACGTGATTGGCCGAAGTCACTGTCCACACCACTTATTAAATTGAGTTCATTTTTCAAGGAATTGTGCTCTAAGACATTGAAGTGAAAGACTTAGAAATAATGGACAAGGAAATAGCCGTCATCCTATGCGAGTTGAAAAGATTTTCCCACCGGCTTTCTTTGTGATTATGATTCACCTGTCGGTACACCTTGCAAAAGAAGCAATGATTGCGGGACCCGTTCAATATCGTTGGATGTACCCTATTGAGAGGTATGTAGCTTAATATAGTTTGGAAGATAAAAACATCAAAATTTATTATCTTCTTGACTTGCTTGCTTAGTTTAGTTGTTCCTCTTGTGTAGATATTTATGTAAACTGAAGAATTACGTTCGTAACAAAGGGCATCCTGAAGGGTCGATAGCAGAAGGCTATCTTCTAGAGGAGTGTCTGACATTTTGTTCAAGATACATGGAGGATATTGAAACACAATTCAATAAGGAAGATAGAGTCTATGACTGTGATGATCATGGTGATGCTGAGGATCGATTACCCATTTTTAAGACAAGTGGTCGAGCGGTCGGGAAAGTAACACCTCGATCATTAACAACACAAGAATGGGAGGATCTCCATTTTTATGTGCTCAATAATTGTGAAGAAGTGAAGCCATTCATTGAGTAAGTTTTAGTGTTCTGCAATCAAACCATCTACATATATGCTAAGTTTGTAATTCACCATTATTGTCCTATTTTGCACTAGTGAGTATGAGCGTGAAGTTTCAAACACAACAAAGATGACAATCGCTAGGAAGCGCAAGTTCATTCAATGGTTCAAACATCGAGTAAGTTAAAATAACGAGAAATTTGCCTCCCTCATATGACAAAGATGTCTACCTATTTACGTATATAAGTTGGAATAATGTTTGGTGCAGGTGACTTCTTTAGCTCAAGAAAAGCATCCTGCTGTGACTGAACATTTACAGGCCTTAGCGGATGGCCCAGGTCGTGTTGTAGCGACTATGAACAGCTACATGGTAAATGGTTGTTTGTTCCGCACAAAGGACAGTGAAATGGAAAGAGAGACACAAAACAGTGGGATTGTTGTGTTGGGGGAAAATGATGTTGAATATTACGGTCTGCTGCGCGAAGTCATTGAAGTACAATACACAGGAGGAAATCGTGTCACTTTGTTCATGTGTGATTGGTGGGATGTTCATAGTCATGGGCGAGGAATAACTAAAGATTGCTTTGAATTCATCAGTGTCAATATTGGAAAGGTGTTGGGAAATGATCCCTACGTTTTAGCTTCACAAGTTGGGCAAGTGTACTATGTTCAGGACGTTGCGAAGGCAAATTGGAAGGTTGTAGTGAAGGCAAACCCAAGGAACTTCTACGACGTTCCTGAAATACTTGTCCAAGATAGCATTGGGGAAACAACGAAAGTTTAATGCATTTGGCTTTTTTTTAATAATTGATCCATTATAGGGATTTAATAATTCCATTTATATTGATAGAGTTGTTAAACAATTTGTATTGAAATTTTTATGGTAGTTATTATAATTTGTCTGTTTGTTTGAAATTTATGGAATATCAACTTAGATGTTTTTTACATTCTCTTTCGCGCTATTGAAATTTTTATGGTAGTTATTATAAATTATCTGTTTGTTTGAGTAAGTAATGATAATGTTTTTTGTTAGCGTGTTTTCCTTCGGTGTTGGGAGTTTTTCATGAAAATGTCCAAACCAAGTGGAAAGACATTCAGGAAAAAAGTTGAAGGGGGAACAAATGAGTACGAAAAGCTGAGACTTCAAAGGATTGAAGCTAATAACACAAAGCTGGAGAATCTAGGTGTGAAGCGCATCATGGCTAGCATGAAGCAGAAGAAGGAGGTGAGTATGATCAAGAGTAAAGCTACCTTAGATGAAGATAGTGACTACTCACCGGAGGATGATCTTTCGGATGATGGAAATGACGAGGAAGCCACTATTGCAAACAAGAAAAGGAAGGTATGTTGCGTTAGATTGAGGTTGCATATGTGCTCTTAGTATTGCAAATGCCTTTTGGTATGTTCTTATTATGTGTGACAAGGAAGGGAGGACAGGGTAGGGAGGGTATGTTCTTGATCAAGTTTCTGATAATTGCTTTACAGTTTTCTTGTAATTGTTGTTGAACTGGAGGTAGTCATTTATCACTGTTAGCATAAGCTTTTTTTCACTATTAAAAGTTGGATTTTATATGATACTAGGGTAGTCAACAATTTCCATTTTTCCCTATGAAGTGTGAAGTCATATTATTATGTATGTCTATGTCCTACTAGAGATGTCTTATTCTCTGAAATACCTGCTTGCAGAATTTGTACTGGATAGTAATTCTTTTTCTTGTGGCCTCCATCTTTATTATACTTGACAAATTAGCGGCTTGTTTTTATCTATTTTTTCCACTACCAGTAGTATTATAAGAAGGAAAGCCAAACGAAGTGTCTTGCTGGAGGTAATACTTTCTGATGCTGATACCAGTAGTATTATTAGAAGTGCTGCGTGCTTGTCTGTTTCTCGGTGTTGGTGTAAGAACTCGCAATTTTGTGTGCTGAATAAGAATTTCAGGAGGGCTACATGTTGGTTTTCTCTTCTAATTATCTTAAGAGCGATACAAAGTGGTGATTGATGTTGTTAGTTGGCCAGGAAGTGGGGGAGGGGATATGATCTATGACTTAACAAATAGCTCTTTAGTGGTTGCTTGTGTTGTAGCATATATATTAAGTCCTTCAGGAAGAATACCCTCAAAGATGCTCCCAGATTCACAGGCTTCAATATAGACTACCTGATGATGTCAGAGGTTCAAATTGAGTAAAACTATACAGTATACAACAATGACAAACTTTTGCTGTAATATATGAAGGGTGTTGGAGAGATATTCTTAGTGCTTACCAGGCTTAGGTGCTTCCCACAAAGTATATATAGAGAAAGTATATATAGAGAAAAATAAACCAGCATATTCAAAGATGGACTTCGAATTGAGTATATAGAGAAAAATAAACCAGCATATTCCCAAGTATATATAGAGAAAGTATATGTCAGAGGTTCAAATTGAGTAAAACTATAACATATTCAAAGAAGCATTCAGAAGATGCTCCTGCCAATGGTATTAGGTGCTTCCCACAAATTAAAGTATATATAGAGAAAAATAAACCAGCATGAACTAGACTCGGGAGTTACTTTCTGCTGACATGCATGTAACACAGAAAACATGTCGAGATTACTAACTTTGATTAAATGTTCTTGAATGGAATGGATGTGCTGCTTAAAAATGAAAAGTTGTTTGTTTGAGATAACTTGGGTGTGGAACCTCATACCATATGTGATCTTTGGCAAATTCCAATCAAAGCATAAGCAAATACTCTTTGATGAATATATTAAAAGTACTTCAATTGTGAGTCATTAGTTAAAGTATCCAACTCTTCCCCTCCCCTTCCTTAGACGAAAGTCAACCCTTTATTTTGCTAATGAATTTCAAATGCTTTTTTTTTCTTATACGAAACAAAATTGCAGGCACATAACCAAGACTGTGCAAATAAGGGGACGAAAAGGAACTTCATTTTACCGGGTGCAATCGGCTCTTTGTTGACGCAGAGCAAAAACGTGCAAGGGAAAGGAAACAAAGGGGGAAATGTGCAGCTAACAGCAGCCCTCAAAGTCATACAGAAAGGTTCACCTTTTAAACCACACTCATTCCATTTATGAAAGTCATTAGATTTAGTTTCATTCTAATATCTTAGTTGCGAAATAACTGCAATACAGCGATCAATAGTCAACAGGAGGCGGAAGTTCAAGACAAGATGGACTTCGATGAAGGTATAGTAGTCCATATGTATAAATATAGGATTTAGTAACAGAATACCTATGACAAATGAACTTATGTACTTCTAGGCATTATAGTGTCTGAGATTGTTTAATTTCTTTACAGAAATGAAAGAGTCCGATGAAATTGGGAAGGCTGATGTGGGAGATAGTGAATTTCATGAGCGAGAAAGTGATGGAATCAATGCAAGGGAATCCCAAAAAGCAATTGACCAAGAAGGTTTGTTTAAAGAGCCATTGCCGGTTCTTTCCTTTTTTTTGATTGACGAATGTGTTAGCTTCCAAGAGAGTTGATTTGATCATGTAAAGTGTGTTTTTTGACGGAAAATTGGAATTTGGGTCAGATGGCTCTATGGAGAAAAAAGGCGAAAGCATGCTAACAGGAGAAAAGGAGGCATCTAATGAAACAGGTATGGATTGGCTCATTTTTTTAAAGACATACCCTAAGCCTATTTTTTAAAGACAATATTTATTTTTATTCAAATTATACATGTCAGGAAATGCAAAAACGAAGAAGTCATATAAAACCAAAACACCAAGAGGTCCTACAAGAAATTTACAACTGGCTAAAATGAGACCCGGTGAGAAGATAAAGGTAGATTTTGATGTTAGTGGTCAACCAATAGGTGTCAACAGAGCTAAGCTGTCAAGTTACTGTGGTTCCCTCGTCAGAGATCCTCTGAATGCGCCACTTTATCGTATTGAAGAATTTTCACAAGTTCCACAAGAGAATAAAGAGAAGATGTGGAAGCTCATTTTGGTTAGAACAATACTTCCACAAGCATTGATAATTCTTTAATATCTTTTACGAACTTTATTTTCTAATTTGAACATTTCTCATGTGCAGGACAAATTTGATATTGGGCTGGATGATGTTAAAGATCAAGATGAACGTGAAAAGAAAATAAAAGATAAGAGGAAGTATATCATGACATCTTTGAACAAGAAGTATCGGAATTTTCGTGCACGTTTGAAAAGAGAATATTATGACACTGAAGAAAATGATGACGACAGACTGAAAGAAGATAATAGGCCCCAAGTGTTGACGAAAAAGACTGGGAGTGGCTTGTATCATACTTTGGCACTCCAGACTTTCAGGTTAATGCACCCTCGTACATTGCATAGATTTCTTTATTTATTTTCAATTTTTATCATTTCACACAATTCTAATTTGTTTATATTTGAATTTAATAGAAAAAGAGTCGCAGAAACATTGAGAATAGGTCATACCTTGATGCCGGACATACGGCAGGAACAAAAAGTTTTGCACAAAAAGCACAAGATATGGTAACGCGTGTTCTTTCACCATTCCTGTCCTAATTTTTGGAATAGTTACTTAGGTTTATTGTTTGCCATTCCTTCAGTTTGAACGTGACAAGGTAATGCCAGGATTATTGAAATTGTACGAGGAGACTCATACTAGAAGCGACAAAACACCTGTAACTCAATCGGCACAGGACACCATGGTAACGATTATTCAAACTGGATTTTTTTTGGTTGTATTTGAAAGTATATTCCTACTTGACAAGATCTTCTCCCGTTACTGCAGAATGAAATTAAGCAGCTAGTTGAGCAACGAAACAATTCGGAAACAAAAATGACTGATGAAGAAATCTATGCAACAATTAAGCCAAAACGCAAGCCAAGTGCACGTGATCGACAAAAAGGGATAAGTCCCTCAGTGACATCATTATTTGGGTCATTTAGTGAAGGAGAAAAGTTTCGCAAAGAGGCTGAAGCATCCAAAAATGAAGGTAGTGAGGCAAAGAAGGAAGCAAACGAGGTAAAGGAGAAGAACGAAGCTCTAAGTAATACAGTGAGAGGCCTCGAAAAGAAATCTAGACTTATGGAACGCGCCCTAGAAGCCTTCATGAATTTGGCTGGATACAACATGTCCGAGCTCAATATGGATGCGGTATGTCATAGATTATACCTTCAATTTAATGCAAAACAGATTAACACATGTGCATTATTAACAATTACAAATATTAACAGTGGACCGATGAAGAGGATGAGGAAGAGCTAATTCAAAAGTCTGAGAAAAAACACAATGATGTTGAAGATTAAAGATATTTGTTAGATATCAGTATTAGAGGTGACCAAGGTTTCTCCTTATCTTTTCTTTTTTAAAAAAAATCATTGGTGACTCTATAATAATGGTTATTCTACTGCGTTGTTGTTCTGCTGCTATGCTGCTGTTGTTCTGCTCCTATGCTGCTATGCTGCTGTTGTTCTGCTGCTGCTGCTATGCTGCTGTTGTTCTGCTGCTGCTGCTGCTATGCTGCTGTTCTGCTGCTGCTGGTCTGCTGTTGTTGTTCTGCTGCTGTTATGCTGCAGCTGCTATGATGTTGTTGTTCTGCTTCTGCTGGTCTGCTGTTGTTGTTCTCCTGCAGCTGCTATGCTGTTATTGTTCTGCTTCTGCTTCTGCTGGTCTGCTGTTCTTGTTCTGCTGTTGAAGTTGAAGTTAATATACTGGTTTTTATATATTCTATGTTCAAGTTCATATACTGGTTTTTTTTCCACTAATAATGGTTATTGTGTTCTAAGGATTATGGTTTTGTTAGTGGTTATTATGGGTTTGTGTTCTAAGGAGTATGGTTTTGTTAGTGGTTCATATACTGGTTTTTTTCCAATAACAATGGTTCAAGTTCAAGTTCTGCTGTTATGTCTTCATTCTGATGTTGATCTGCTGCTGCTGTTATTCTTATGTTGTTGTGCCGCTGTTATGCTTCTGTTGTTCTCATGTTGTTGAGTTTGTAAATTAAAGTTTAACCTTGTTTGGGTTGCTGGATTTTGAGGATACAGGATTATGAATCGGACGCGAGTCCTAAATTAAGTTTTAGGCGGTCCGTATTACAAAGGAAACTCTGCCGAATTTTCTGTAGAATTTTAATAACATATCTAGTTGTTTAAAATATTTGAGGATCACTTAATATAGTTTATTAGAGTTACGGTTCTAATATATTCATTGGATTCTAAAAGTTTTGGTAAGTTAAGCGTTAGAGGATCTAATATATTCATTGGATTGTAAAAGTTTAAATATTCGACTTTCCATGACTTCTTTCTCCTTTTTTTTATTTCTCTTTTCGCAATAATCTTAGAAATATAAAATCAGTCAGCTTCAAAATGTTAGTTCCGCTCCAAGCACAATTCACGTGGCACTAAAAAATATCTTTAGATACAACAATAATTTATGTGATGCCGATAAAAATGGCTATATATGAGACAACTAAATTCATGTGACACTAAATACATGGCTTTAAAGACAACTAACTACAATTGATGCTAAAATTAAGGGCTATGGAGACAACTAAAATCATGGGATGCTAAATACATGGCTTTAGAGACAACTAACTACACTCGATGCTAAAAAAATGGCTTTAGAGACACCTAAATTCATGTGACGCTAAATACATGGTTTTAGAGACAACTAAATACAATTAATGCTAAAACAAATGGCTTTAGAGACAACTAAATTCATGTGACTCTAAATACATGGCTTTAGATGCAACTAACTACAGTTGATGCTAAAAAAAATGGCTTTAGAAACAACTAAACTTATGTGATGCTAAAAATATGGATTTAGAGACAACTAATATTCATGTGATGCTAAAAACATGGTTTTAGAGACAACCAACATACATGTGATGCTAAAATGTATCTTTAGAGGCACCAGAATATATTTGACACTAAAAACCATATAATTTAGAGGCAACGATGGTTATGTGATGCTAAAAGGGGGTTTCAGAGGCAACTCAGCCAGATGATGTGCCTCTATATCCAATTTTTTTTTGTAGTGATATGGGGGTATGTAATTTTTTTTCTTTAAGGATCCCTTGCACCTTATAAACCTTAATTTCTTTTGTCAAAGTCATGTATCAAGCAATTCCTTTTTGCATCTATTAGAATCTCTCATAAGTATGGGCATAATAAAATATTCATCAAGTAAGTTGTTTATAATGTCATGCTTATGACTATTTCAATAATATGCAATTTCTCATTCACTTCTGGGAATGAGTATATACCTAGTTCTCTATCAACACTCAAATAGAATTTGGTATCTTGAAAATTTACCCAAAGAAAATATATAAACTATTCAAAAATCTTTATATTTTCACATGGCATTGTATGTATGAACACTTTAGTATTGTGAATGGAGGATTATTTAAGCAACATAAATTAGAAACTATAAAAACTTCTAGATCATGTACATGTCTTGATATTATTCTTAGGGATTTCGGTCCCTATATAAGCTTACTCATCAAGTCATCGTGTAATAGATTGCTACATCATATAAAATAGTAAACTGAATTTTAACAATGTCAAAATACTTTAATGAATAAAATGAAATCTTAACTTAAATGCTCATAGATAATTTTTAGATATTAATATATTATCCCACTTATACGAATCATATAAAACTTAAAATATAGTATATGGGTGATAATAATCATGCTCATAGACTCATAGTCTTTGCCTTATAAAATGAATTACATACATACATATATCTTGATTAATTCACAATTAAACAATGAAACACCATGACTTTCAACATATAACTTAAATTCTATATCATAAGAGTAATTTGCAGCCAGTATATATAAACCAAATAAATCGATATTATTGCGACTTGATAGTTCAGCAAATCAAACATTAAAGTCAATATCTCAAAATTTTTAAAACCACGCATTGTGCTAGTAAAAGAATGTTGTTGTGCTACACTCATAGATTTATAAGAAAATTTTCAATGGTAATTTCAATAGGTGTGATAAAGAAAGATTGGAATATATATAGAATGGGTCTAATGGTATTAGAGTATCAAGTTGTGGTAATGATCTAATAATAAGCAATTTTATATCAAGCGACCAAACTAATAAGATGTCTGGGGTAAACATTAGATAAATATAAGGAAACCCCCTTCTATTAAATAACACTCAAATAGTCTCGATGTAATCAATGATTCCCAAACTATTTGATTTTGTATACCAAAACAAATACTGAAACTAGCAGACAATAAATAAATAGTCCTATATTACTAAATCAACCATCTATTACATACATGTCGCTAGAAGAATATAAATCAGTAATCATACAATTGCAAAACAAACTGAAGCATCAAAGGCTTTCGGTAGATATTTAAATACTTGCCCACTAATTGATAGGAACAAATAAATACATACTCGATCAAGAAAGTAGAGTGTTATAAAGCGAAGTCATTATTGTGACATTATACGCATCACGTACGACAAAGCATATAATCAATATAGCTTTATGATACCATGTCATCATGCCTATTTAATATATGTAAGAATATTAGTGATCAATAATTCAATATTAGGTAGATGAAATATAAGTTCTATTGACTATCAATCTAGAAATAATAGCAAACAATAATAGAATATCAAACAAGAAAGCAGGAAAGAACACACCAGAACTTTTACGTGGAAACCCAAGAACTGGGAGAAAAACCACGAATATGCACTAGGAATCGATGAATATTCAAGAAAGATTACAAAAGCGCTCAAGAACTCTCTCTAAAGCTTTTTCTCTCTCAAAATATGTGTTTTATGATGAAGAATACATTAATGACGTAATTAGGGCACCTATTTATATCTCCACTAGGCAAAACCGCAAAAAACCGCATTTTCAATAGGTGCGGGCGCACCAGACCTTAGGTTCGGGAGCACCTGAGTCTTCTGCCTCAAAGTGAAAAAACCTCCGTAGATGATGTGCAGGCGCACCTGACACATGTGCGGGCGCACCTTGTTCAAACCCTTTCTACGAATTCTTTGCAATGTTTTCTTTTGACGCAACCTTTCTCCACACTCCATACACCCCATTGAGCCTCATATGGACCATATACCCAACAATCTCCCATTGGAGATAGGTGTAAGTGAAGAAAACTCCATAACTTCATCATCTTCTCATTCATCTCAACTCCTAATCCACCATCTTGGCCAACAATCACGAAGACCAATTAAGTCCTGCACAACCTTAGTTTATCATAATCACACTCTTAGTGACCATATTTGCTAGATTCTAGCAACCAACACTTTCTCCAGACTCAACTCATTCTCCCCACTAAACTCTGATATAGTGAAAACGTCTACAATGTGTTTAGTCCTACAATGATACATGGGATTTTTAGCCAAATGCACTGCACTTTGACTATCACTGTAAAGTATCACTTTTCCTGTTTAATGCCCATCTCCTCAAGAAAACGAATCAACCATACCATCTCCTTACCTGCTCCGACATAGCCCAATACTCAGACTCTGTAGTAGACAAAGTGATACACTTCTTAACTTGGACATCCAATCACTGCAGACCCCCCATAGTAGAGACATATCCTGAAGTGCTTTTGCTTGTATCGATTCTCCACTGAGATCAGCATCAACATAACCCTCTAGCTCTACTCCCTTCTGCTAGAAACAAAGCCCCATACTTGAAGTACCCTTCAAATACCTTAGTAACCACTTTACATCCTCCAATGTTTCTCACCTAGATTAGAAACAAACCTACTAACAACTCCTACTGCAAAAGCAAGTCTGGTCGTGTGCACACCATGGCATTCATCAAGCTACCAACAGCTGAAGATGGGAACAGTGGCCATCCGCTCCTTTTCTGCTTCTGTAGTTGGTGAATGCTCCCTTGTCAATTTGAGATCACTAGGAAGTGGTGAATTTTTGGGTTTAGCATCTCCTCCATTAAAACTCTTTAGCACCTTAAGAATATAACCTCCTGAGACAACTTCAACATACCAGTAGACTTGTCCCTGAAAATCTCATGCCTAAGATTTGTGTAGATCACCCAAATCCTTCATCTCAATACTTGTGACAGTTTCCTTTCACACATTTATCACATTCATACTTTACCAGCAATCAACATATCATCAACATACAGAAGTAAATAAACATAGTCATTTTCATACCTCTGAAAGTAACAGCAATGATCACTTCATCTCTTGAACCCACTGCTACCATGAATGTTCAAACTTTATGTACCACTGTCTAGGAGCCTGCTTCAATCCATATAAGATCCTCTTGAACTTGCACACAAGTTCTCCTTTCCTTGAACTTTAAAACCATTTGGTTGCTTATGTAATTTCTCCTACAGATCACCATGTAGAACACGCAGTCTTTACATCCATCTGTTCTAAGAAAAATTTCAGCAGCAACAATAGCAACAAGATACGAATAGTTCAACTTCACAATAGGAGCAATATTTCATTATAATATATATCTCCTTTTGTAGAACCCCTTTACTACTAATTCGCCTTAAACCTAACACTTCATCAGGCTCTTTCTTCAGTCTGAAGATCACTTGTTGCTAAGTGCTCTCATACCTTTAGGTTATGTAGACAACTCCCATGTCTGATTCTTTTCCAGGGACTTCATCTACTTTCATGGCTAACTCCACATAGATGAATCAGTCGAATTTATTGCTTCTTTGTATGATTCTGGTTCACCTGATCAGTTAGTAACAAATAATACATAGAAGGTGAATATCGAACAGGTGTTTTGACACCTTGCGATTTTCTCAAGTCAATTGAGAACAATTCTCCTTGTACTAGAACTGGAGCCTCTTGGTGTATGACAATTGTACCTTCTGAATTACCAGGTTGTAAGTATCTGACTCATCAGAATCAGACCTGCAGAGTGTGAACTTCATCTCTATGTTGTTCACCCAATTCTGGAACAATGACATCCTACCATCAATGCACCTATCTCCACAATTCCTTCTCCTGAACTCCACTACTTCAGTTATCTCAGATTTATACCAAATTAAACATCTTATACAGCTTAGTCTCATCAAATGTGACATCATAGTGTCTCAAAATCTTCCTACCTTTTGGTTCCCAATATCGATATCCATACTTCTCAGAACCATACCAATAAAACACATTTAACGGCTTTTGGTCTAACTTGTCACGTTTCTCAGATTGAACATATGTTGTACCCTATTTGATAATGACAAAGAAACAAAGGAACAAACTAAGTAGTGAACTAATGAATTATTAAGTGTATGGTGTCTAAGGTATCAATGCAAGGAACGAGAGAATACAAAGTCAATGAAGAAGTCAAGAGAGGATTTCAAAGGCTAAGTAAAGAAGTTTCTATGTTGATACTGGAGCAAGCATTGGATCAAGAATAATAGAAGCTAGGCGTTTTATTTTCTAGTTCCAATGTAAAGGAACAAAGAAAGAATGGTAAGGAACTGTGGCAGAATATTTGAGAATGAAGCGTTTGTTCCTCTGTAAGGAACAAACTCAGTGGCACTTAGTAAATATGTTAAAGGAACTGAACTAATATAAGGAACTAGACTTAGGCGTGTACTTAGTGTAACGGTTAAAAGATAATGGAGTAAGTCATGCCTAGATTATAGGAAATTAGTTATTTCTAATTTCAAATGATAAAATCAGTTTTAAAAAGAAAATCTGTTTTGGAAAAGATTATTTTTCGGAAAATAAGAAAATAAATATCCGGTTGTTAGAAAGATTTTATTTCAAAGATATTATTTTCTTAAAGATTAGAAATTCAGATTTAAAGATAAAAAGATTTATAAAAACTGATTTTCGGATAATGTGAAGGAACTCCTATTATTAGGAGTAATGGCTGCATTTTATCCACGTTCATTTATAGTTCATGGGATCATGGGACATGATGTAAAACGTGTTCCTTAGGGGAAGGAACATCATGGGTAAATGGATTAAAACGTGTACTCTAACATTAATCCCACGTTCTTCATGATTAACACTATAAATATAGAAGTCTAGATAAGTTCCAAATGTGTCTGACTAAGTAATTAAGTGAGTTTAACTTATTAAGTGTCAGTGCCTTCATTCTCTCATAATAGCCATTTGTTCTTTGCCTTCTTACTCTAATTCCACTAAGCTTATTTCGATCAATTGTATTTTGGTTTTTGGGGTAAGGGAACTTTGAGTGAAGTTCTGTAAGAGAAAGGCTTTGAGTGAAGCTTGTATGTGTGAGAAAACTTCGAGTGAAGTTGAGAGGAACTGCTGTTAAGGGAACAGTGGTTCAGGAACTTGAGTTTAGGAACTCAAGGTAGGGCTCGAGTTAGAATTAGGTTGTAACAGAGTTGTTTGGCCTAATTAGTGAAAGTGTTGAGTTTAAAATCCCTAGTGGTCGAGGTTGTTTCTTCTTGTTGGGCCCAAGAAGTTTTTCCTCGTAAAAATCCCTTGTGTTCCTTTAGCTTGTTTATTCGTTTAAGTTTTAATTTCCGCAAAAAGTTACGTTTATTTCTACACCTACAATTCACCCCCCCTCTTGTAGTGTTCCTAGGGAAATAACAATTGGTATCAGAGCAGAACTCACGTAAGATAGGAAACCCTATTGAGGAAAAGATCCAAGGAACAATGAATACCACCGAGAAACTTGAAGAAGGTTATTCCACTCAAAGGCCTCCTATGTTCAATGGGAAGTACTACAACTATTGGAAGAACCGCATGGAGATATTCATCAAGGCTGAAAACTATCAGGTATGGAGAGTCATTGAAGTTGGTGATTTCGAAGTCACAACTACAAATGACAAAAATGAGGTAACTCTTAAACCCCTCTCTGATTATGAAAATCTGATTTTGAAAAAATGGAAGTAAATGCCATGGCTATTAAACTATTGCATTGTGGACTTGGACCCCATGAACATAATAGGATCATGGGATGCAAATCCGCAAAGCAAATATGGGATTTACTAGAAGTAACCCACGAAGGAACTAATGAAGTTAAAAGATCGAAAATTGATTTACTTATGAATCAATATGAACTGTTCTGCATGAAATCCAAAGAAAGCATCCGAGACATGTTTACTCGTTTTACTAACATTATAAATGAGTTGGCTTCTCTTGGAAAGTTTATTTCATCTGAGGAACAGGTTCGAAAGGTTCTTAGGAGTCTTCCTAAGGACAGATGGATGGCTAAAGTCACGCTCTTCAAGAAACAAAAGACTTCACTAAGTTCAACTTAGAACAGCTGGCAGGGTCACTTATGACTCATGAGCTTCACCTTGATACTGAATATGGTGAAAGCTCCAAATCAAAATCAATTGCTCTCAAAGCAGATGATGAAGATGATTCGGACTCTGAAGAAGAAGAAGCAGCCCTCATGGTTCGAAAATTTCGAAAGATGTACAGGAACATGAAGAATGGAAACTTCAAAGGTAAAACTAAGAAATTTTCTAACAAAGCTGCTTGTCATAAATGTGGAAGTACAGATCACTTCATCAAAGAATGTCCTCTTTGGGAAAACGACAAAACCAAAGAAAGGAACAAGGAACGCTTTGCTGAAAGGAACAAAGAATCAAAAGCACCTTTCTCTAAGGCAAATGTGCGCAAAGCTATGATAGCTGCTTGGGGAGATTCAGAGACGGAAGAAGAAGAGGAACAACCAACTGAAGAAACAGCAAACCTTTGCCTATGGCAAACATCGACGAAAAAGAAGATGAAGAAAAATTGAGGTAAGTCAACATGGACTTGAGTCAGAACTAGATGGTAAAACTAGGACTGAAATATATGATCTTCTTTATGATGCAATTCTTGAATGTAGAGATGAACGTGAAAAACGTGAACAAACGGAACAAGCCTTAAAGGTTTGCAAGGAACACATAGAATGGCTTAAGAAAATGAGAACTGATGTCGAAACTAGATTTTTTGATTTGTTTGATAAAAACTTAAAAATCAAAGAATGTTATGAGAGTTTGAAAAATGAAAATTATCTAATTAATTTAGAGATTTCACACTTGAAGGAATTTGTCCCTGTTCTGAGTTCCTTTGATATAAGATCAACCCCTTTGAAAGGATACAGATCTGAGATTGAAAAAATAAATAAAGAGAAAAATTTTTAAAGGAACAGATCTGTAATCTTAAAAAGGAACTGGTTGTCGCAAGGAACAGAGGCAAAATCATGAAAGTTCCTAAGTGGATTGAGAAACCACAGACCAAAAGGAAGGAAGGTCTTGGTTTTGAAAACTACAAGAAAAGGAACAAGACAAAGAAATATGTTGATCTACCTAGTGATAATTCTGTATGTATTGTGGCAAGGTAGGTCATTACATAAATCAATGTCAACTAAAATCTGAGATGATTGGGAAAAATGTGACAATAAGTAAGAAAAAATGGGTTGTCAAAACAAATCCTAGTCAAGAACAGGAACCCACGAAAGATGGGGTTCCTTCAACTAACAACTAGTTGATTTTTGCAGGTTGGAGTGAGGGGGAACAACACTTGGTATCTCGATAGTGGTTGTTCCAAGCACATGACAGGAGACAAAACGAAGTTTCTCTCACTCACAACCTATGAAGGTGGCAGTGTAACATTTGGTGATAATAAGAAAGGTAACATTGTTGCTATGGGTAAGGTCGGTAAGTCACCATTACACTCCATTGAAAATGTATTTTTAGTTGAAGGTCTAAAACATAATCTATTAAGCATTTCTCAATTCTGTGACAAAGGAAATACTGTAAAATTTGATAAGAAAAATGCTTAATCATCAACATTAAAACTAAGAAGGTTATGTTGGAAGGAACAAGGAAAGGGAACACATACATTGTGGATCTAGACCTTGTTCCTCAAATCAATTTAACTTGTCTTAGTGTTATTGAAGATGATTCACTTCTATGGCACAAGCGTCTAGGACATGCTAGCTTTTCATTACTTGAGAAACTTAGATCAAAAGACCTTGTTTTAGGATTACCATCATAAAATTTCATATTGATCAAGTTTGTGATGCATGTGCACGAGGTAAACAAGTAAGATCCTCTTTCAAATCTAAAACGATTGTAAACCACTAAACCATTAGAGTTAATTCATATGGACTTATGTGGACCCATGAGAATTCAAAGCAGAAGTGGAAAGAGTATGTACTTGTGATTGTAGATGACTACTCTAGGTACACTTGGGTTATTTTTCTCTCTAGTAAAGATGAAACTTATGATGAGTTCCTTGTCTTTGCTAAAAGAGTTCAAAACCTAAGTGGACATAAAATAATGCACATTAGATCAGATCATGGCAAGGAATTCGAAAATTATAAATTTGATGACCTAAGCAGAGATAATGGCCTAGATCATAATTTTTCTGCCCCTAGAACACCACAACAAAATGGTGTTGTAGAAAGGAAAAATAGAACTTTGGAGGAAATGTCTAGAACCATGTTAATTGCTAGTGAACTTCCAAGGAACTTTTGGGCTGAAGCTGTTAATACTGCTTGTCACATAATTAATCGTGCCATGATGAGACCTATCATTAATAAAACTCCTTATGAACTTTACTTTGGAAAGAAACCAAACATCACCTATTTAGAACATTTGGATGCAAATGTTATGTGCATAATAATGGAAAAGATAATCTTGGAAAATTTGATGCAAGGAGTGATGAAGCAACATTTTTAGGATACTCCTCACATAGTAAAGCTTATAGAGTATATAACAAGAGAACTATGTGTGTTGAAGAAAGTATTCATGTAATCTTTGATGAATCTGACAAACATAATCCAAGCATACAGGTTGATGACTATGAGATAGGGTTACGCAACCTAGTCAAGGAACACAGATTCACAAGAAGAAGAAGAAGTGAAAGAGGAAAGGAACGAGGAATTCGAAAATAATGAGATCAATGATATTCCTGTTCCTCAAGGAGGAGAAGATACTCCTGTTCCTCTAAATGAGGAACTGAGTCCACCGAGGCTAACAGAGGAACAACTGAGCAGAGTTCCTCATCCACTCAAGGAACTCATGAGGAACAACATGTTCCTATAAGAGAGTTTCAACCAAAACCTTGGAGATTACAAAAGTCACATCCTGTGGAACTCATTATCAGCGACATATCCAAAGGTACGCAAACTAGATCTCAGTTAAGGAACTTTTGTGCATTTCATGCGTTCCTATCAATGATGGAACCAAGAAATCATGAAGAAGCCTTAACTGACTCTGATTGGATTATTGCAATGCAAGCTGAATTAAATGAGTTTGAAAGAAACAAGGTATGGCATCTAGTTCCTTCATCTAAACAACAAAAAGTAATTGGCTTAAAATGGGTGTTTAGAAACAAACTAGATGAATATGGAACCATTGTAAGAAACAAAGCTAGACTTGTAGTAAAAGGTTATAACCAACAAGAAGGAATTGATTATGAAGAAACCTTTGCTCCTGTAGCTAGATTAGAAGCCATTAGAATCTTAATTGCATTTGCTGCTTACATGGGATTAAATTATATCAAATGGATGTTAAGTGTGCATTTTTAAATGGCTATCTAAACGAAGATGTATATGTTGAACAACCCCCTGGTTTCGAAAATAACAATCTCCCAAATCATGTCTACAAGCTTGATAAAGCTCTTTATGGGTTAAAACAAGCACCTAGATCATGGTATGAGAGATTATCTAAGTTCCTTTTAGAAAATAACTTTAAAAGAGGAAAGGTTGATAAAACCTTGTTCCTAAAATCTAAAGGAACTGATATTTTGCTTGTTCAAATATATGTTGATGACATCATATTCGGAGCTACTAATGAAACATTGTGCAAAGAATTCTCAAATCTCATGAGCAATGAATTTGAAATGAGTATGATGGGAGAGTTAAATTTCTTTCTTGGACTACAAATCAAACAAACTGAAAAAGGTATAATTGTTCACCAACAAAAATACATAAAGGAACTATTAAAGAAATATGGCCTCGAAAATTCAAAGAAAATCACACTCCTATGGGAACTTCAACTATAGATGAAGACTCCATAGGAACAAGTGTTGATCAAACAAAATTTAGAGGAATGATTGGTTCACTTTTGTATCTAACTGCTAGTCGTCCAGACATAGCTTTCAGTGTTGGTTTGTGTGCTAGATTTCAAGCAAATCCAAAGGAGTCTCACCTCACTGCTGTGAAGAGAATTCTTAGATACCTTAAAGGAACAGATGATCTTGGACTCTACTATCCAAGAAGTGATACATTCGAACTAAAAGGATATGCAGATGCAGATTATGCTGGAGATCTTTTTAATAGGAAAAGCACCTCAGGTATGGCACAATTCCTTGGTCATAGTTTAGTTTCTTGGAGTACCAAGAAACAAAACACAGTTGCTTTATCCACTGCTGAAGCAGAATATGTAGCTGCTGCTGCATGTTGCTCTCAAATGCTTTGGATAAAACAACAACTTAGTGACTATGGAATAAACTTTGAATGTGTTCCTATTTATTGTGACAATACAAGTGCTATAAGTATATCTAAAGATCCAGTGCATCATTCTAGAGTAAAGCATATACATATTAGACATCACTTTTTAAGAGAAAATGTCGAAAAAGGTTTGATCAAACTTGAGTTTTGTCAAACTGATTATCAGATTGCTGATATCCTAACTAAGCCTTTGCAAAGAGATAGATATGAGAAATTAAGGCTTGAGTTAGGCTTAATAAAAATTAAGTGATTGTTCCTATGTCAATTCCCCCATGTTTGAATCAATTTGAGTGACTTTGTGTGCTAAAAATAATTGTGTTTAATTGCCTAAGACCATTGCAAATTGGAATGTTGAAAACATAACCATGAAGTCAAAGAAACTAAACAACTCACAAATGTCACATAATACTCCCCTTACTGTTCCTAAGGTCAAGAAACATGCATAGTATGAAGGATATTGATATGTAGCATTAGTTGTTCCTATAGCACAAGTTCCTTAGCATTTATTTTCTTTCAAAAATTAAAATTCATAAAAATCCGAAAAATCCGATAAAATCCAAAAATAAGGGGAACCAGTTTAATTAAATCTTGGTTCTTTTTATCTTTTCGTTTTCTTTCTTTTATTTTATTTATTTTCTTTTGCTTTATTTCTTTCCCGCGTGTCATAATTACTATTACATGCAAAACTTCCTTCTTCAATTCATCTAAGAAACCGTGTTCCTCTAAACGCTTCATCTTCACCAAATCCGAAACCTCATCACACCCTTTGATACTCCATAAAAACCTCCAAACCTTCATAAATCATGGCAAAAACTTCAAGAAACTCACCTTTTCCAACACCAAAAACAACCGACACTTCAAAAATGGAAATTTCTTCATCTCCAACTAAAACCCTTGAAACCGACATAATTCAAGAAAACCCCATAGAGGAACAGCAATTAGAATCTCCTAGAAGGAGCATGAGAAGAAGAAAATTGATTGGGGAAGATGATGAAGAAGAAACCCCGGAACAATCTCAGGGGGAAGAAGAAGAAACTGCACCTGTTCCTTCCAAAGGAACTGTTTCTTCGTCTTCCAAGAAAAGGGTCGAACGAAGTGAATCTAGGTATGTCTTGGGCTTTTGCGTCGATTTAGAATGGGCAAATAAAATTGAATTTCTAGAATTAACAACCATTCTAAAGGAACAAGGCATGGAATTCTTGTTTGAATTCGCCTTTAATAATGCTCTTGTTCCTCTAGCTATGGACGAGTTTTGTCAAATTTTGTTAATACTAATGGAACTTGCACAACTGAAGTTAGAGGCAAGAAAATAAGGTTTAATCAAGCAACTTTAAGCAAAGTATGGGAAGTTCCTTGCAAAGGAACTGATTTGTATTTTAAAAGGAAAGGAACTGTTTCCTTTCCGAATTTTCCTCAAGACAAAATCTTAGAATATTTTGGAGGAACAGCTGGCCAAAACAAATTAACCATAACCTACTCTCTCCCCTTCACAAAGTATGTTTAACTTGGTTTGGAGAGCACTCATTCCTCGAACTGAAAAGAGGAATGAAGTGGGTCTCTTGGATATGTGTTACATGTTTTGCTGTAGCCACCACATACAAATCAATTCCCTTCCCTCTTCATTCAACATTTAACTCACTATGAGAAACATTGTGTATTGGTACGGTGCCTAATAACTTCTTTACTTCATCATTTGAAGTAAGACTTCGGGTTGGACCACCATAGGCATCAAACAAGGGAACATCTTGAATGAGAAGACCCTAAATGGACTTGGCTTGTCTGTCCAAGAAGGTGTTCTCATTCAAGGAAAATGGTTCCAGTTCCTCAGGAAAAAGAAAACTGCCCAACTGATTAGAAGAGGAAATGATGTAATTTGGATAATCCTGTCCTGTTCCTACACCGGAGGAACATAAACCAAAGAGGCGCAAACACATTGCCACTAAGCCTAAACCCTCTGTTCCTTTGAGAGTGAGAAAGAGCACTCGTCGAAAAATTGCTCCTGTTCCTGTTCCTTCCAATGAGGACTCTCCTTTAGTCCTTTCGGATAATGAAACAGGTCTATACTCTCAAGGAACCACTACCTCCACCATCTCCCAAACTCTCTGTTCCTTCACAAAAATACCCTCCATTTCACCTTCGTCCTTCTCTGTTCCTTCAGTTTTGAGCAGTTGAAGGATGAAATAAAAGGACCAAATCCTTTTGCTTCCACCTCCACAACTCTTCCACCCACACCACCATTTCTTCCTCCCATTTATCACCCTTCACCTTCTGTTTCCATTCCTGGAACAGATGAGCCTTCCACTCAAACCTCCCAGTTCCTTCACAACATCCCCCATCTGCCTCTAGTTCCAAGGTAAGGAACAGGAAAATCCGGATGACACTAACTGGGTTAATGAAGTCTGCCTTCCTGCACAACATATGATAAAATTTTACAATCATCTTCATTGGACTTTGGATGCCAAAACTGATACTATGTAAGTCTTATGAAAAATTGAGTGATACCGTGGTTGCGCAGCAAAAGAAGATGGACTATGGCTCGTACTTTGGAGGAGCTGAAGGAACAGGTTGAACTACATCATGGGGTGGTGATGAAAAAGTTGGAGGATGTGGTTGAAGAAGAAGTTGTAGAGGAACACCATTCCCCTTCCCTTTCTTAGTTTCTTTATTTTGTTTTGTTGTTCCTGTTTCTTTCATCAAGGAACACAATTTTGTTTCTTCTTTTTCTTTTCTTTCTTTGTTTTTTATGGAACAAGTGCTATATAAAATTAATGACTTTTGCTATATTGTCTATGTTTCTAAATGCTTTGCATAATTTCTTCCTTGGAATGGCTAGTATTATGTGATTGATGTTTGAGCAAGTTTACTCTTTGATTTTCTAACTTAACCACTAATGGTGCTTGCATATTGGTCTTAAGGTGTTAAATCAATTCATCAATTCATGAGTCTATTCTTTTTGAGGATGACAAAGGGGGAAAAGGATTTAAGGAACAAACTGTACTTAAAAAAAAGAAAGTTGAAAAAAATTAAAAAATTAAAAAAATTAAGGTAAATGAAAAATCAAAAATAGGTTAAGGTAAATGAAAAATCAAAAACTTCAGTTACTCATATAATTGTGTTTTATTTTTCATTTTCTTCTTTATGTTTTTATTTTCATTCACTTATATTATTTGTTATTTTCCTTAGTTTGTACCTTTGTTGTCATCATCAAAAAGGGGGAAATTGTTGAACCCTAGTTTTGATAATGACAAAGAAACAAAGGAACAAACTAAGTAGTGAACTAATGAATTATTTAAGTGTATGGTGTCTAAGGTATCAATGCAAGGAACTGGGAGAATACAAAGTCAATGAAGAAGTCAAGAGAGGATTTCAAAGGCTAAGTAAAGAAGTTTCTATGTTGATACTGGAGCAAGCATTGGATCAAGAATAATAGAAGCTAGGCGTTTTATTTTCTAGTTCCAATGTAAAGGAACAAAGAAAGAATGGTAAGGAACTGTGGCAGAATATTTGAGAATGAAGCGTTTGTTCCTCTGTAAGGAACAAACTCAGTGGCACTTAGTAAATATGTTAAAGGAACTGAACTAATATAAGGAACTAGACTTAGGCGTGTACTTAGTGTAACGATTAAAAGATAATGGAGTAAGTCATCCTAGATTATAGGAAATTAGTTATTTCTAATTTCAAATGATAAAATCAGTTTTAAAAAGAAAATCTGTTTTGGAAAGATATTATTTTTCGGAAAATAAGAAAATAAATATCCGGTTGTTAGAAAGATTTTATTTCAAAGATATTATTTTCTTAAAGATTAGAAATTCAGATTTAAAGATAAAAAGAGTTTATAAAAACTGATTTTCGGATAATGTTGAAGGAACTCCTATTATTTAGGAGTAATGGCTGCATTTTATCCACGTTCATTTATAGTTCATGGGATCATGGGACATGATGTAAAACGTGTTCCTTAGGGGAAGGAACATCATGGGTAAATGGATTAAAACGTGTACTCTAACATTACTCCCACTTCTTCATGATTACCACTATAAATATAGAAGTCTAGATAAGTTCCAAAGTGTGTCTGACTAAGTAATTAAGTGAGTTTAACTTATTAAGTGTCAGTGCCTTCATTCTCTCATAATAGCCATTTGTTCTTTGCCTTCTTACTCTAATTCCACTAAGCTTATTTCGATCAATTGTATTTTGGTTTTTGGGGTAAGGGAACTTTGAGTGAAGTTCTGTAAGAGAAAGGCTTTGAGTGAAGCTTGTATGTGTGAGAAAACTTCGAGTGAAGTTGAGAGGAACTGCTGTTAAGGGAACAGTGGTTCAGGAACTTGAGTTTAGGAACTCAAGGTAGGGCTCGAGTTAGAATTAGGTTGTAACAGAGTTGTTTGGCCTAATTAGTGAAAGTGTTGAGTTTAAAATCCCTAGTGGTCGAGGTTGTTTCTTCTTGTTGGGCCCAAGAAGTTTTTCCTCGTAAAAATCCCTTGTGTTCCTTTAGCTTGTTTATTCGTTTAAGTTTTAATTTCCGCAAAAAGTTACGTTTATTTCTACACCTACAATTCACCCCCCCTCTTGTAGTGTTCCTAGAGAAATAACAATATGCAACACAACCAAATAGTTTTAGAAAAGTAAGATTTACCTCCTTTCCACTCTAAACCTCCTCTGGCAACTTGAACTCTAAAGGAACTGATGGTCCTCTGTTGATCAAATCAGCTGATGTACTAACTGAATCTGCCTAGAAAGTCTTAGGTAGCCCTGCATGCAACCTCATACATCTAGCCCTCTCAGTCAGTGTCCTGTTCATCCTCTTTGCAACTCCATTTTGTCGAGGTTTCCCTGGAACTGTCCTCTTCAGAATTATGCCGTTCTCCTCACAGAGTTTTGTGTACTCTATCAACTCATACTCACCTCCATTATCAGAGTTAATGCACTTAATCTTTCTTCCAGTCTGATTTTCGACCTCAGCTTTCCACTTCTTGAAGGTTTCATGAAGCTCAGATTTCTTCTTCATGAAGTAGACCCACACCTTCCTGTTGTAGTCATCAATGAAAGTAACAAAATACCGTGAGCCTCCAAGAGATCTAACTAGTGAAGGACCCCACAAGTCAGTGTGCACCAATTCTAGCTCCTCAGTTTTCAGCTCTTTCTTGGCTTTTGTGAAAGTCACCTTTTTCTGCTTGCCATAAACATAGCTCTCACAAAATTCCATGTCAACTGATTTCAACCCTGACCACTTGCCACTTGAAGCTAAAATCTTCATCCCCTTCTCACTCATATGACCAAGTCTAGTATGTCATAACTTGGTCTCATCTACTGTAGCTGCACCAATCATATCTGTACACCCTGCAATAGTGTATAGGGTTCCCACCTTAGTACCTCTAGCCACAATCATGGAACCTTTGGAAATCTTCCACTTTCCCTCACAGAACACAGTTTTGTAGCCACATGAGTCTAGTTGACTCACATAAATCATATTCTTTGCTAGGCCTGGAATGTACTTAGCATCATGCACTTTTAAAGTTCCTCCATTCGTAGCCCTGACAACCACATCTCCTTCCCCATTATATCCAAGGTCTTATCATCAGCAAGATGGACCTTTCCTAACTTCTTTGCCTTGAAGTCCTGAAACAGCTCCCTCATGGGTGAAGAATGAAACGATGCCCCCGAATCTAGGATCCACGACTCTATAGAACTATCAACAGTACTCAAAACCAGAGCATCCTCAACCTCATTCGATGTAGAAAATATCGATGAGTTATCACTATCCTCCTGTTTCTCATTATGATTAGATTTTCCATCTTTCTTCTTGGGATGTGGACAATCCCTCTTTGGATGATCCTTCTCACCACAATTCCAATAGGTAAAATTCGTTCTACCCTTTGACTTACTTAGCCCCCTTGACTTTGACCTCCCTTGTGAATTCTTCCCTTTCCCCTTTTGTTTTCCCCTCCCTCTACCCTCTACACTGTATGCTCCAGATGATTCTCCACTCTCTTTCCTTCGAATACTCTCACTCAAAATAAGATCACGGACAACATCATAAACCAATTTCTCTTTACTAGACGAATTAGAGTATGTACAATGGGGCTCTCCAACTAGCTCTCCAACTAGCTCTCCAAGGAGAGAGAAAATGGAGAGCCACCTCTTACCCAACAATGGGGCTCTTGGGTGTGTCTTGGGTGTCTCTCCATGGAGACACTTTGCCAAAGGGCTCTTGGGGGAGATACCATTTGGGTTGATGGAGAGATGGCTCTCCAATGTGTGGGACCCACTTTTTATTGTAATTACTTCAATTCTTTTTTCTTCATGCAACTATTTAATGATCTTTTCTATAAAAATTAAAAAAAAATGGTAATAATTATTATGTCAACAAGTATAATTTTCCTTTATCTATAAAATGAGCCTAATATTGGATATTTAAAAATTAGTTTTTCATGTTGTAGGTTAATTCTTCATTCCATGCCAAATTTATGAAAATTAAATATTAGCACTCATAATTATATTGTTTTTTAAAAATTCTACTTTGCTTAAATTATGAAAAAGATTAATTTGTAATTATATTTAATTTACATGAATAACTTAATTTATATAACTTTGATTATAATATGAAATGAGGTTCATTTATTGACATGGGGACCACAAAATAATGAAAAGTTGAATGGAGAACTCTTTAAAGGGTTTTATTGTTGTTGGGTGTTTTTAAACATGGCTCTTGAGAGTAGCTTGAAGAGAGAGAATAGGAGAGAGAGTGTGGAGAGCTAGTTGGAGAGACACCAACCATTGTACATGCTCTTACTAATAGCAGTTACAATAGTTTCCCAAGCAGTAGGTAAAGAGGACAACAAAATTAAAGGTTTCACTTCATCCTCAAAGGCAATATTAACAGACGAAACTGACTTATTATTGAATTAAATTCATTAATATGTTCAGCAGCAGAACTACCATTATTCATCTGTAAATCAAATAAACAACGCATCAGATATACCTTATTCATAGCCGAGGGCTTCTCATACATATCTGGCAGTGCTTTGATCAATCCAGTCGTTGTTTTGATATCCTTGACATTGAACGCCACAGTCCGAGCCAATGTCAAACGCACCACCTCTAGCGCCTGCTTATCCAGTACCTTCCACTTAGCCTCTTCAATGTCAGCAGGCTTTTCAGACAAAGGTTGATACAAATTTTTCTGATATAAGATGTCTTCAATTTGCATCTTCCAATATCCAAAATCTGTTCCATCAAACTTCTCAATTCTAATCTTTGAATCCTCCATTGTTAATTATTCTAGATCAAGACAATAATCAAACCTAGCTCTTGATACCACTTGTAAGTTCTATTGACTATCAATCTAGAAATAATAGCAAACAATAATAGAATATCAAACAAGAAAGCAGGAAAGAATACACCAGAACTTTTACGTGGAAACCCAAGAACTGGGAGAAAAACCACGAATATGCACTAGGAATTGATGAATATTCAAGAAAGATTACAAAAGCGCTCAAGAACTCTCTCTAAAGCTTTTTCTCTCTCAAAATATGTGTTTAATGATGAAGAATACATTAATGTCGTAATTAGGGCACCTATTTATATCCCCACTAAGCAAAACCGCAAAAAATTGCGTTTTCGATAGGTACGGGCGCACCAGACCTCAGGTGCGGGAGCACCTGAGTCTTCTACCTCAAAGTGAAAAAACCTTCGTAGATGATGTGCGGGCGCACCACTGTTTTGTGCGGGCGCACCTTGTGTTTGGTGCGGGCGCACCCTTGTGTCGAACCCCTTTCTACGAATTTCTACAATGTTTTCTTTTGACGCAACCTTTCTCCACACCCCATACACCCCATTGAGCCTCATATGGACCATATACCCAACATGAAATTAGTCTACTGACATTCTAATCATATGATTACCAAGAAAATGCAATTTCTAAGGAATAATTAAATTTACCTGACAAAATTTTCATTATAACGTGTAGTATAAAAACAGAGTTAGGAGAAGTTAGGTCGTAGTCCTTCTGATCGATCTATACAAAGTACTCTGTTGAAATTTATATTGATAGTTAACTATAGTCAGACCAACAATGGTAATTCTACAACAATATTCAATCGGCTACACTTGACTCAATTTCTCATATGCTTAATTGGTTAGGGATGGTGCTGATAACGTGTTGTGAAATAAAGAGGAGAGAAGAGAAATATAGAGAATAGAACCTTAATCTTATTAGATGATAACAGAGTATATGTATATACATAGAATAGGTAGGGTTTTCTTGGAGAACAATAATAAACCCTTGGATACAGAATATTCTAGAAAGATTACAAAGATATAATGGGCATCCACATAATATTACATAACAGAAGGATATTTCTAACATCCTCCATTCCTTCAAATTTTTAGAAAATTGAATTGCTTGGAGTTTTCACACGCTGTTGACTAGTACTGCAAAAATTTCATTAACAAACTTGAATTTCTTGACAGAATCTTCAAGACTCCCACACATGCCAACTACTTTGACACACTTAGCTAACATTTGACAACACATTTCATATTGCCATAGACTTCAACACACAGACAAGCTTTTGTTTTCAACAGCGAAACATTAACATCCATAAACACACTACTATTTTTTAGAGGAAAAATTGATAAGAATAATCCAAACTATCATCGTTTCGCTCAAAATAATCCCAACTATAGGTTATTCTAGAATAATCCAAACTATTGAAAGTACTTTATCAAAATAATCCAAACTTTTAATTATCCTATATATAATCGAACCAAAAAAGATCACTGAAGGGAAGAAAAATAAAAGTTTGGATTATTTTTGAAAGGTACCCCAAATAGTTTGGATTATTCCAGAATAACCCAAAGTTGGGATTATTTTGAACAGAACGGTCATAGTTAGGATTATTTCTGTCAATTTTTCCTTTTTTAGAAGAGCTTCCTATCTTCTTCAACACTTTGAGCACAAATGATGTGCTCCTTCTCAAGCTCATCATGCTTCTTATCCCAATGCTTTTCTTCAACATGATCATACCTCTTGCAATAGTAGCAAGGGATGATACTCATATATTGATGTTGTCTAGCAAATTGAGTACGTCCTTTAACTTCATCACATCCAACTTCAGGTCCACGACAACAGAAACCGCCTCTACCATGACTATGATGTCCACCATTTAAATTTGACTTGACTTCACTAAAGAACTTTTCTTGCACTTGAAAAAGCCTTTTCTTTTTTATAATAGGTTCTTGAAATTTCCTATCTTCATGGGTTAAAAGAGAACCCATTAACTCATCAAAACTATAAAACAAGACATGTCTTTAGACTCCCCGATAGCAACCATAACATGCATGGTTTCATTTTTTTGTAAGACTCCTCAAAACTTTACACACAACGGTTGATTCACTAATAGTTTCACCACATGACCTCATTTGATTAACAATACTTGAGACTCTTGAGAAATACTCTTGAAAAGACTCTCTTTCTTTCATTGAGAGTAAATCAAAATTACCATGAATATTTTGAAACTTGACAGAAATTACCATACTATCACCTTTATAATCCATTTTCGGGATTTACCAAGCTTCTTTATCTTTCTTAGCAATTGAATTCCGAGGTAAATAGAATCATTCGATGTAGATGAGTAACAATACTTTTGCATCCCTCTTGTGATTTTCAAGCAATATTTTGTGTGGTACAACCAATGGCTCTGTTGGTTTTTCATATCCATTCTTGACAATATCCCACAACTCTTTGGATTTAAACATCATTTGCATTTGAATCTAAGCTCCAAAGGTGATATTTTTTACCCTTGAAAAATGGGATTGATAGTTGCAGATTTGAATTAGGACCATTGACTGGCATTCTGCTCATTACTACTGGTATTTTAGTGCTACTATGTCTTCACACTCAAGACTCAAATCTCATGATGATTTTTTTTAATGTGTGTTTGTGTTAGAATCAGACTCGAATTAGCTCTAATACCGTGTCGAAACATAAACAAGAAAAAACAATAAAGAAACAATTGATATTACGGAAAAAAGTGACCTACATCAAACATTGTGTTTATTCCACCCTTAAACAACATAAAGATAAGGCCTATTATATAGGCTAACAAACCTACTGACTTTAGCTAAAACTAACCAATACAATAGAGGACGGGGGAGTACTTCATAACTTTAACATGTACTGATATACTTTTTCCTTTTAATAAGTTTGGATTATATTTTATTCATATATCATCAAAGCAAGTTACAAACCACTGTGGGTGATTGGAGAAGCATAGTCTTCATAAGCTTAGTCATTGAACTTATCTACCTACTCTTGAACCTGCACAAAAACATTTATAAAAGTGGTTATGAAAAATGAATGAAAAGAGTTAGAACCAAGCAAGGAATTCATTTTCCCAACGAAGACCTTGCTTTGCTATTGAATTTGCCACCTCATTAGAGCTTCTCTCATTATGAATAAATTGTACGTTGAGTTGTGATTTGATGGCATTTCTTATGAAATTTAGCATGAAATTTAAATACCAAGAGCCTCCTTCCTTATCATTACACCATTTGTTGCATTTGCCGAGTCCGATTCAATGAGAATCACATCAGAGCTAATCTCAAGGTGGATATTAATATTTTCACAGCTCGGAAGATCGTATAAATCTTTGCAGACTTTATTTCCATCGGTGGAATCACCAATCTTGGAGTTTTGGAGGAACACAAAATTTTGTTGAAATAAATTCGTGAGTTGTTCTTTAATTTAATTTCAAAAGGCTTTAAAGGATGATGAAGAATATAGCCAATTAAATCTTTTTAAAAAATGGAACAGCAACCTGGAAGTTCCATTAGAGGAAGGTATTGTTCAATGTCAACGACATGACCCATTTTTGACTTTGTTGAAGGAAGAAATGCATATAAGGACAAAAAGGGTACTAATGTAATAACATAGAACTTGTTGTTGTTTTGTTAGGTACCTAGGATCATGTGCCTATCATTAGTAATCATGTGCCTCATTAGAATATTCTGTAATAGATGCTTTTAGGGTAATGTTGGCTCATATATATAAGCCACCTGTGTAAGCAGAATATTCAAGGGAGAATGAATGAAAATGGCTGCTGCTCTTCTTACAGCAAGCAGATAACTAAACAACAATGAAATCAGCTCAATACAATGTCTTCATGGTATCAGAGCAAGGTTCGAACTTTATCTTCATTACACTAAAGTTTCAAGCTTCTTCTATCTGCAACTTCTATTCTGAATACGTGATAGAGTAGTGAGATTTCTGCAGTGTTTAAGCGTTAAACCTAGCATCAATGTTCTATTCTGAGCTTAATCTTCTTATCTCAAGCTTAGAAAGAAAAAATAGAGACTTTTTAAGATTTAGTAGAAGTATATAATAAGGTGTTTTGAAAAATGACTAACAAGATTGAAGTTACAAGTGCCTTGTATCTCCACCCCTCATAAGGTACTACATCCATTCATGTTGAAAAACTTGAAGGATCTTCAAACTATAGGTCCTGGAAGAGGTCAATGGAAATTAGTTTAGCCTCAAAAAGGAAACTTGGGTTTGTGACAGGGGGAGAAAAAAGGGACAGTAATGATGATGTGAAAAGGGAAGCATGGGACACCTGCAATAACATGGTGATTTCATGGATTTAAGCGTCTGTCTCTGAGCCCATAAAGAGGTCAGTTATGTTTGTTCACAATGCTGCTGAAATATGGAAACAATTAGAGCTGAGATTCTCAGTTTCTAATGGTGCAAGAAAATATCAACTAAGCAAGGCTATGTATGAAACAAAGCAAAGAGGGAGAATGATAGTAGAATATTACACAGATTTGAAGTGTGTATGGGAAGAACTTGAAGCTTTGAAGGATTTGCCTGCTATCAAAACCATGAGCAATGAAATCGATTCATTTATTGAAGCAGTGAAGAAAGAAGAAGAAGAACAAAAACTGTTCCAACTCTTGAATGGGTTAGATGACCATTATGGCCCACAAAGGAGCCAATTGCTCATGTATACTCCTCTGCCAACTGTAGAAATGGCATGTGGCATGTTACAACAAGAAGAATCTCAAAAAATTATACTGAAACCGAAAGAAGAAAATGATGTATTTGCCATGTTTGGGAAGAGAATTGACACTACCTGCATCAATTGTGGAAAAATAGGACACATAACTGAGAAATGTTGGGCTTGTAAAGCCTGTGGAAAGACAGGTCACTCCTATGACAAATGTTGGACTGTTGTGGGGTTTCCTAGCAAGATGCAGAGAGGAGTAAAAGAAGAAAAAGGAAAAACATCAAAGTTCACTGGTGGAAATTAGGGTAAAGGGAAACAAAAGGTTAGTGCCAATGTGTGTAGCAAAGGAGAAGGAAATGGCACAAGTGGTATAAGTGCCCAACAACTAGAGCAACTGTTGAGACTTTTACCACTCCCTTCCAAGTCTAGAGAAGATGATTCTGAAGATGAAATGGAGGTGAAGTTGAACTTGTTGAATGCAACATGGCAAGGAGTGAAATGAAGGAGTGGATCATTGACTCTGGTGCCACTCACCACATCACATGAAGTTATGAAGCTCTAAGCAAGGTAAAAAGGTCTGTCTATAACCCTAAAATACACCTTTCAAATGGAGAAACATCAACAGTTTCACATCTTGGAAATGTAGATCTTGCAAATGGACTGTGTTTGAACAATGTGATGTACACTCCAGTTTTGAAACATAACCTTATTTCAGTCCAGAAACTGACACAAGAACAAGGGTGTAAAGTGATGTTTCACCCTGAATTTTGCATTATTCAAGACTCCAAGACTGGAGATGTGAGAGGAATTGGTAAGGCAGTCAAGGGGGTGTACTACTTGGTGAATGAAAAATTAATGAAGTTGATTGATGCCCTGAGAGGGAATGTGAGAATTGAAAGAACAAGAAATGTGTCTAAGGGCAAGAAGGCCATGATGGCAGCAAATGAACTTCAAATACCAACTGAGGTAGAGAAGGTCTCCAAGCCAAGAAACATGACTGGCATCTGGCATAAAAGACTAGGGCATGCACCTATTGAGAGAACTGGGAAGATTGAAGGTTTAAAAGGGTTTGACTTACATAAGGCTGAAGAATGTCTAACCTGTCCAGTTGCTAAATTCACAAAGCTAGCTTTCAAGGCCAGTACACACAGAGCCAAGGAAGCATTTGAGCTGATACACATTGAAACCTGCGGTCCATATAGAGTTCAAACCAGAGAAGGGTACAAGTACTTCCTCACCATTGTGGATGACTTCAGTAGAGTCACATGGGTGCACTTGCTAAAAGCAAAAAATGATGCACATGATGCTCTTGTGAAGTTTGTTCACATACATAGCTAAAACTCAACACAATAAAAGGGTGAGAAGACTCAGATCAGATAATGCTCTAGAGTTTGAAGAAGGTAAGTGTAGAACTTTCCTTGAACAATAAGGCATCAAGCATGAAACAACATGTGTGGATAGACCATAACAAAACGGGAGAGCAGAAAGAAAGCATCGAAATTTACTTGAGATGGGCAGGGCTCTCAGGTTCCAATGTGGCCTACCTCTTATGTCCTGGGGGGACTGCATCCTTACAGCAGTTCATATTAGCAGCAGGCAGCCTACTCAGGTACTTAACATCTTGTCTCCCTCTGAAGTTCTTTATAACCATAAACTTGATTACACTTTCTTGAAAGTATTTGGATGCTTGTCTATTGCTATAAATCCTGAAAGAAAAAGTGATAAGTTTAAACCCAGAGGGGTCCCCTGTGTATTTCTAGGTTATTCTAGTAACAAGAGAGGCTACAAATTACTTAATTTGCTTAACAATGCAGTCTTTGTAAGTAGAGATATCAAGTTCTTTGAGCATATACTTCCATACAAGGTGTTTAAACCTAAGTCTGATGAAGCAAACACACCTCTGAGTGTGAACATGTATGATGATTGTGATGAATGGTAAGCATGTGAAGGTGATACTGAGAGAGAGGAGGAGACTCAGCCTCCACTTGCAGCTCCTCCTCCTATAGAAAACATACCTACTCACACCCTTGATGGGGGTGTTGCCCCTGTGAGGCACTCTACCAGAGTGCACAAAACACCTACCTGGCATGCTGATTACTTCACAGGTACTGTGATGAAGAATGCTCAACCACTAGTAGAATAAATGCTATTTGCTGCGGTCAAAAAGTGGCCTATTGCTGCGGTTTAGGGCGCGCAGCAATTAAGGGGGCAGCAACAGGTATAAATTATATTGCTGCGGTTTAAAATCGCAGCAATATTCGTAGATATTGCTGCGGTTTCTAAGCCAAAACCGCAGCAATATATTTACATTTTATCAAGTTAAAAGAGCATATTGTGCATTTTTTAGGCCAAAACCGCAGCAATAGGTGGTGGCAAAAAAATTTTTTTTTTTTTCTTTTTTTGGTTAAATAATCCAATAGTTTTCCCTACTAAAGTAGATAGGGCAATATATTTAACATTATGGTGCAATTACATCAAAAATACTTACAACAAACAACATTGAATCGTATGATATATAAATATATTTTTACAAATCATAAAATTACAAAAAAAAAAAACTAAGAAGAAACAAAAAAAAAACTAAAAGTACAGATTCAAAATGAAAAAAACAAAAACAAAAAAAAGACTAAAATTACAGATTTAAGATGAAAATCACCATGACTTGGAAGACGAAGAACAAACTAATAAATTAAAATTACGAAAAATTCAGAATGAAGAAGAAAAACAGAACTGAAGAAGCTTACATGCGAAAAAAACTGAAGAAGCGTGCATGAAAGAAAACGAAAAAAATTCATTCCAAATAATAAAAAAAACCATCTGCCAACCTTTGTTGACCCAGTAGATAGCATCGTAGTCTTTGTAACCAGTTCGCAAGTAGAGGCTTAGGGAGTTTCCCGAGGACCGTTTTGCCCCTCTCCGACCACCCATAAAACGGCCCTCTAATTTTCTCCTCATAAATCATCATCATCTTCAGTCTTCACTCCTCAAAAAAAAAAAAAAAAATAATAATTCGCAATTTTCGACAAACCAGAAAACATCTTCCAACAAGTATAACATAAGCTGGAATATTACATTAACTTTGCTATAATGTCACCCCAAATATTACATTTATATCGGACATTTTGAAAATAAAAATAATAAAAGAAAGTAAAAAACAAACGGATCAACCAACGAAATCGGCGTGATGAAACCCGCCACCGACGACATTCACCGACGACGAGCGACACCAACGATGCGCGACGCCAAAGAACCTTCGCGCGACCCTTTTCTCTCTCTCTCCTTCGATTTACTTCTCTCCTTCGGATCTCTTTCTCTCTTCTTGCGGGTAGTTGAAGGCGGTGAAGGCGGTGAAGGCGGTGAAGGCGGCGAAGGCGGCGAGGGCGCGAACGTGAGGCTGAAAACTTCGCTGAAGACGCGAACGTGAGGCTGGAACTTCGGATTAAGGCGACGAAGCGGCGGAGGATGAGAGAACGCTGAGAGAGTGAGAGGAAAGAGAAGGAGAGAGAGGAGGGGGTTAGATCTGAAGGGGAAAGAGGCGCAAAAGATGAAAGGAGAACCAGCAAAACCCTAACACGCTTATGAGAGTGAGAGGAAAGAGAAGGAGAGAGAGGAAAGCGTGAGATCTGAAGGGGGGAAAGAGGCGCAGGACAGATAGAAAGGAGACAAAAACCTAACACGCTTATATTTTTTTTTTTTAATAATATTGCTGCGGTTTTTGTCAAAAATCGCAGCAATATATTAAAGTGTTATTTTTTAATATTATTTTGAAATATTGCTGCGGTTTTTGTCAAGAACCGCAGCAATATGACTGGTCAAATAGTCAACTTTTTTTCAAAAATTTTCCTGTTAACATTATATTGCTGCGGTTTTAAGTTGAAACCGCAGCAATATCGTTATTTTATATTTTACATTTTCTTTTTACGTGATATATTGCTGCGTATGGGTAAAACCGCAGCAATAGTACCACAGCAAATAGCATTTATTCTACTAGTGAACCTAATGTGATTACTTCTTGTGTTACAACTGACATTAATCCTGAATTTGCTTGCTTCATGAGTCAAGCTATGGAAGTGACTGAACCTAAGCACTTCAGAGATGCTATTTGTCAAGAGCAGTGGGTTAATGCAATGAATGATGAACTCCATGCCCTTAAAATTAATAACACTTGGGATATTACCCATTTATCTCCTAAGAAAAACCAATTGGGTGCAAATGGTTATACAAAACAAAGTATAATCCAGATGGGAGCATAGAAAGAAACAAAGCTAGGCTTGTTGTTTTGGGAAACAGGCAAAGATATGGAGTAGACTATGAAGAGACATTTGCTCCTGTGGCAAAAATGGCCACTATCAGATCTTTTCTAGCTGTAGCCTTCATGCAAGATTGGATAGTCCATCAAATGGATGTGAAAAATGCCTTCTTGCATGGAGAACTACAAGAGACAATGTACATGAAACTACCACCTGGGTATTTAAACCTAGGGTACAAGATGAAAACCTTGGGCAAAGGGGAAACCTATCTTGTAGGAGATAACACACTAGTTTACAAACTTAACAAATCTCTCTATGGGCTTAAGCAAGCCCCTAGACAGTGGTTTGCTAAACTTAGTGATGTTTTAAAACAAGTATCCTTCAAACAGTCCAAGAGTGACTACTCTCTCTTCACTAAACTAGAAGGCACTTCTTTTGTTGCTATACTGGTGTATGTTGATGATTTACTTATTGGTGGCAATGATATGCATCAAATTGAGCAGACCAAGCACTCCTTGTCTCATCAATTTCATATGAAAGACCTAGGAAAGTTAAGATACTTTCTAGGTATTGAGGTTGATAGAACTTCTGCTGGTATCTTCCTATCTCAAAAGAAATACCTAACTGATTTGCTATATCAATACAAAATGCAGCACTGTAGGCCCTTGAAGCTTCCCATGGCATCTCATGTTAAATTAACTGCAGACACTGGTGATCCTCTCCCTGATCCATTAAGCTATCAACAGCTTATTGGTAAACTCATTCACTTAACTCTAACCAGACCAGATATAGCCTTCCCTATTCATGTGCTTAGTCAATTTATGCACAAACCTACTACTGCTCATTTTCAAGCTGCAAAAAGGGTACTCAGATACCTATCCACTTCTCATAGTCAAGGAATTCTTCTTGCTTCTTCTTCTGGAGCCAAGCTTACTTCCTATTGTGAAAGTGATTGGGCAGGCTGTCCTGTGACCAGGAGGTCTACATCAGGCTTCTGTGTTCTACTAGGTGACTCTCCAATCTCATGGAAAAGTAAAAGACAATCAGTGGTTGCTAGATCCACTGTGAGTACAAGTCCATGGCACTCATTGTGTGTGAAGTTATGTGGTTGAAACAGCTTCTCAAGGACCTTGGTCTCACTCATCTCTCAGACCTTGGTCTCACTCATCTCTCATCTATACCTCTCCTATGTGATAATCAAGCTGCTTTGGCTATCTCTGTTAACCCTATGCACCATGAAAAAACAAAACATGTTGACATTAATTGTCACTTTATCCGAGACAAAGCTCAAGAAGGTCTCATCCAACCCACCTATGTTCCATCATCCAAGCAAGTTGCAGATGTCTTTACTAAGCAACTCACTGTGGCTCAACACAATCTACTGTTGTCCAAGCTGGGAGTGACTCTTCCTCCACTCTCAGCTTGAGGGGGAGTGTTGAAGGAAGGAATGCATATCAGGACAAAAAGGGTACTAATGTAATAACATAGAACTTGTTGCTGTTTTGTTAGGTACCTAGGATCATGTGCCTATCATTAGTAATCATGTGCCTCGTTAGAATGTTCTGTAATAGATGCTTTTAGGGTAATGTTGGCTCAGATATATAAGCCACCTTTGTAAGTTGAATATTCAAGGGAGAATGAATGAAAATGGCTGCTGCTCTTCTTACAGCAAGCAGATAACTAAACAACAATGAAATCAGCTCATTAAAGACTACAATGTCTTCAGACTTCACAAAGAAAGCCACCAAGACTAAAGTGCCCATGGAAATTCACAATGAATGAAGAAGTAATCCCCCGATTCTACCTAACATTTACAAAAAAACGAAAATAGCTTCAAATGGAGGGATAATGCCTAACCTTGAAAGTTTATCTTTGGATTGTAATTTTCCCAAAAGGACAAACCAAACAATTATCTCAATTTGACGTGGAACCAAACTCTTCCATACTTTTTTGTAGTTTACATGAGAAACCATGGGAGAGCGAGGTTTTATCCAATTCTCTCGTGAATGAATTAAGGTCTACAACTAAGCTAAATGAGATTTAAAATTCATCTAAATTATACACTAATATCAAGTTATCAGTAAATATTGTCTTGAACTCAAAATAAACAAAACGCCCTAATATAGGTGAAGATCCCATTCATAGTATGCTTTCATACACATCCAAACTTCACTTGCAAAACTGCTTACCAAAAAGTAAACAGAGCAAAGCCAAATAGTAAAAAAGGAAATACACATCAGTATAAACTGAGTACGAAATGTACTAGATGAGTAACACATTTGTTAATTTTTAATAATTTACATTTCGAAAAGTACATCACTAATATATCAAGAATAAATCTTTAAGAATAAAATATTTCCGAACACTTTAACTAATAATTCAAGAATGACCTTTAAGGACAAACTCTTTCCAAATAACTTCAATTAAAAATAATCTTGAAAATAATTCTTCTTCTTATCTCTCCTTCCTTTTCCTAAGTGTGCACACCCCCCAAGATAGTCATCCCATCATGAATCTATATCAAGGGGTGACAACAATTGCCAACAAATTGGACTTTGAAGAATAAACCCTTCTTGATATTAATCAAGCGGTAATAATAATAATAATATGCCATATAAGTCATGAATAAATTCTTCTTGATGTTAATCAAGTGGTATGAATAATAATATAACTTTAGGTCATGAAATAGTATCCTTTTCTCATAAACAACTTTTTGAACATTGAAAGTTCATAAAAGCAATCAAACCTTTTCTTGTAAAAATGATTTTAATTTTTTAAAAAGGATAATAAAAATTTTATATCGAAATGATTGATAAAATCATTCATTCTTTTCACTTACAAAAGTGAATAATAAAATATTGCAACCATTTTAAACCAAATTTCTAAATCAATAAACAACTTTACATTATAAAATCACATTTCAAAAGATTTGTCTATATAACATACCTTGATCTTGCACAGAGATTATACTACTATCTTCACTTATTCTTATGCTTGATCTTTCTTCTAACCAACCAATAATAACTTATCACATGAGGTTAATCATTAACTTAAGAATAAATGACCTATCATGACATAATATTTTTTAGTAAGAAATATGAAAATCTTTTTCTTAAACCAAAGAAAATTGAAACTTGAATAAGAAATATAAATCTAGAATAGATAAGAAGAGAAAGAAGAATCTTGAATTAAGAGAGTATGGATTCTTCAAAGTTTTTGTGTGGAAAAGATGGCTTAAGGAATGGGGTATATATAGGAGTATAATAGGTAGTATTTAATTTTCAAAATTTAAATACTTTGTAATATTCACCATAAATTAAGAGATTAAACCAAGATTTGTGACCTGCATCAAAAATTTGAAAGTTTTAGGAAACAAAAACCCCTCCCAATGTACTAGAGAATCCCGTCTGAAAATATAGCTAAAAAAATTGTTTTTTTTTCTCCAAAATTCATTTTCAGTTTTTTTTGAAAACCATAATAAAATTTTGACTAGGATTTAAAACCAAAAGCTTAACAAATAAAATTTTGACGCCATCTCCCGCCAAAATAATTTTAAAACAAGTAAAATGACTAAAATACTCTTTTCTTAAAATATTTAATTTAGAAAATAAATATTTTAAATACTTGAATAAATACTCAAGAATATGGGGTATTACAGTATACCCCCCTTAAAAAAAAATTGACCTCTTAAGACAAAAGTCATAATGATCACTTTCCAAAAACGGATTTAAATCCAAAGTTGCAAATTTCGACTCAAATGCTCATGACTAAAATGCATATAATGACTCTAAAATATGTTAGAATGCAATAACTATAGTAAAATCGCGAAACTCTATCGCATTCTACCCCCTTAAAAGGAGTTATGATCCCGTAACTCGACAACTAACCTCATATTACAACACCGGATATTTCTTGCGCAAATTCGTTACAGCTTCCCATGTTGCTTAGTAAGTCTGATGGTTTGACCATAATAGTTTGACTAATCTTACATCCTTAGTCCGAGTATGCTGCTATCAAATCGTTTCCTCCTTTTTTTTAATATTAATTAATTGATGAATTCAGCGGTTATCGATAGGATCTGTGGGCTGGATACACACTCAACATTGAGCATTATAGAGGTGTTGAGAGATGGAGGCAATGGATTGGTGGAAGGAGTTGGGGTGGTTGGTGGAGTAGTTGTGGGATGGTTACTGAGTGAGGTGAATGAGGATTACTATTTAGGATTATTGGTTTAATTAAGGTTTATGGGTCAATTAAGGACTAATGATTAACGAAGTTAACCGTCGTTAGTCATTAAAATCATTTTGATGCATTAATATGAAATTAAAGGGTATTTGGTGAATTTTGAAAAGTGCGAGGGTACCTGGTGAATTTTTTTAAATTTCGGGTGTAATTGATGAAATAACCGTTATAATTTTCACCAAAAGGAAAAAAAATGATGGTTTAGGACAAAAGTACCCATGTAGTAGGCAACTAAGGAGAGGTTTAGTCAGATTTAATATGGTCGATCAATTCAATCCATTGACTAGTTTTTATTATCAAAAGGGTAATTGTTGCAATTGATAAAAACCGCAAAATTATTATTTATATATACTCCCTCTGCAGGGCCAGCGGAGGGGCGGCGCGACCGGGGCGACCGCGCAGGGCCTCCGCTAGTTAGGGGCCCCAAAATCTGGTATGGTATATTATAACGACGCATCAAACAATGACAAGCAAAATTGCTTTGGTTTAGTAGTGAGTGCCTCTAAACAAAACCCTCTAGATAGGGGTTCAATCCTTCACAATGACAGTTTTTTGAAAAAGCACACACTAGACATGGAGACACAACTTCCCACAATAATTACTATGTTTCCCCATAATAATAATTATTATCATATATAATATTAAAGCAAGAAAAAATTATCCTACGTGGCAGCCTCATAGAAATTCTGTTCTCACAATTCACCCCACATTCATAGAGCAATGAAATAGATGCCACGTGTCACATTCCATTAAAATGATTATGTTTGATTCCTTTATTATTAGTTTCCCAAAATTTTGAAAATCAGTCATTGAATATTTTAGGAAACCTCCAATTTCCTTAAGTTGAAGATATATCCATGATTTTGGGCTGTAAAAGTTAGATTCCTCACTAGAAGGAAATCTCCACTTAAGCAAATCTTCCAAGGTTTTTCCTTTCCTGTCAAATATTCCATTCAACTACTCTTTTTGAAGTTGAAAAATATTTGCAGGATGATTTTAGATTTGATACTGAAATTGTTTAAGAAAATTTAGTCACACACAATTGAATGACCGTATTTATAAAACTGTGCAAGAATATATACACAATTCAAAGCCACGTGTCAATCCTATTAAAATGATTTCATTGATTTTTTTTTAAATTCTTTAAGGAAATTTAGTTACACACAATTGAATGATTGTATTATAAATCCGTGCAAGTATATATACATGCATGCAAAGATGTTTTACTCTTTTTCTCTCTTTTTTTTTCTTTGAGATACATGCCTGTGCTTAAGGATGTTCAACAATTTTTCTAGATCATTTATGAGAAGTTTTTTTATCCAATACTTACCGGTTTTATATCCACTAATTAGGAAATTGATTGTTTTATAATTGCTATAATTTAGGCAAAGAAAGGACTAATACCAACTCTATAACCATAAGTATTCACAAACATTATGTTAAACCCATTAAATATTACATACCCACAATTTCAAAACATCTCACCAAATTGAGAATCCTCAAATAGAAAATTATGATAAAAAAAAGGTGAATAATCAAAGGTCGGAGAAAAATCGAACCAAAAGCAAAATAAATGAGTCGGCCATGGACATGAGCAATCAGTAAGTTGAGAGCGAGTGAGTCAGCTCATTTTTGCTGTAATTCATCCAAAAATGAGTATCAATTCGATCAATTGGAGTAACAAAAAAAAAAGAGAGAGAGAAAAACTCCTACAAAACAACAATTCATACAACCTGCACAACAAAACGGCAGTAGCAATTGGGAACCAACCAACAGAGAGAAAGAGAAAAACTCCAACCCCAAAACGCCATTAGATGAGAGAGAAACGAAAAACCCTAACAATTAAAATTTCGCCAATGAGAATAATTTGAAGTGACTAACAATTTTCTCACTTCTCTAGAAATGAGATAGAGACATGAAGAAGAGATGTAAGTATTCAAGTATTCTCTTTAATGGGGTGATCGAAGGATTTGGAGCAGAGCGAGAGAAAAAAGAAAAAATGGTTTATGCAGGGGGTTCGAGTTTGAGTTTGAGTGTGGTGTTTTATTTTTCTTTCTTCATTCCTTCCTCTGTTTACTCTTTTACCTTTTTCGCTGTTCCTATATGACATAATCATCCTATTATATATCATACTTTCTGAAAGAATTATAAAACAACTCATGGGTGATGGGTTGAATGAAAAAATTGCAAATGTGAAGCAAGTAGTATATAATATCCTGATAATATGTTAGCCAGCTAATTAATTTTCTTTTTTCTTATTCACTATTGGTAATGAATATAATGAGATGCTAGCCCGTGCAGGAGGAAATGCAAATGCAATAATAATAGTCACACCATGACTATGATCAGAGGTTACATATAACAAAAACAATAATAGCTCAATCTTTAGTCCCAAAGTGGTCTAAGGTGGGCTAATATGAATCATCATAACAAATCATATCCACGACCAATACATACTAATTTATTTTAAAAAAAAAACTGAGATAGGGCATGTTCTCTTTACCATAAAACAATTGAACTGAATTGAACTGAACTGAATTAAATTATAACTAATAGTAATGATAACAATTTAGGAATTGAACTGAACTGAAAATAAGTTGGGGAGAACAGTCCCTTAAAGCGAGAGAAGTAGGACAAGAGACAATATATGAAACAAGAAATTAAATTAGGTAAAAAAGTGAAAACCAACATATAAGGGTCGGTTCACTTCAACTTATTTTGACAAAACTATGACGATATAAGTTCGAAAAAATTTAGATGATTAGGTGATCCAACGGGTTGTCAACCCTCTAATTATTGAAATTTCCTTGGCCAAGAGTACATTCAGACATTAATTTTATGATTGTTCTCTCTCCAATTTATTATATATATATATATTACTATTATTATTTTATTGTATCTAAGAGAGATAACCTTAGGATCACTCAAAATTTTTCCACGCTCTTACATTCAAATGAAACAAAAAATATAAATACATCCACTTATGAACTTATGCTTGATATTAATATCATTTTTAAAGAAAATGTACACTTTGAATTTGGCCCATTTTATATTAAAATTCTAAAATAAAGGATTAGCAGAGAGAGTGCAACATGGCCCATGTCTTAAATTATAAATATAGCTTTCTTTAATGAGCTTCGAGACACTAATTGAGAAGGTGAATCAACAAAATGAGTTAATTATATATCAAGCTTATATATCAAAAGAGGGATTTATAAGTAATCAATTTTAGTTGGTCTATAAGACAGTAAAACTGTTGTTGAAAGTTATCGAATTAGAAAAGTTGTTAATTTGCCTATGCACTTTGTTTTGACAGCTTTTTTTTTCTTTGATGTAAAAGATAATATTGAAATGGAAATCATATGGAGAACTTATATAACACACAGACATTATACAAGTATTGTGTATTTATATTTGTTTACTATACAAAATTATCATTTTCTAAATTATTCTTAATATTAAAATTGTGGTGGCTTAATATATTCTAAAATTGTTTTTAGGAAGAAACTAATGAGTAAGGATTATTTCAAGTAGCAACGGGGAATAAGGTATTTAGGCAAAAAAGTAAAGTGGGAAACCTTGTATGATACTCATTACGTCAGATGGAACGGGGAATAAGGTATGATACAATATATCATCGAAATGATGGTAATTTCAGGTAGCAATAGGGAATAAGGTATTTATACCCCATATGGTACTTATTCCGTCAGTTGGAACAAAATTTTCTTATGATGTTTTAAAAAATACACACAATTTGGAATAAGGTATGATACAATATATCATCGAAATTGTGGTATTTCAGTTAGCAACGGGGAATAAGGTATTTATACCCCATATGGTACTTATTCCGTCAGTTGGAACAAAATTTCTTATGATGTTTCAAAAAAGACAGTTTTTTCGACCATGTGTTAAAAGTCAAGGACAATCCCTATCACATGGTAGCTTTGTATCTCCCGAGACCAGTTCTTAGTCATGGCTAATTTTATGTAGCCATTTCTCAGTCACGAGTAAAAATTGCCTAATAGTACTAATTTATGAGAAAGAACATGAGAAGTCTAACACTTTAAGGCCATTTCAAGTAAAAAATGAAGACTTTAATGTGGAGAGGGTTTCTAAGACAATTGACCCCTAAGTGGTTACTAGGATAAGACCAAGTTCGTGCAAATTTTCTCCCTTTTTGAAGGTTGAGATCATTAATTTACCTTTGTCATCTCAACATAAGGTGTTGTTGGCTTTGCTTATGACTATGTTATACAACCTCCGTTCTTTTTCTACTGCAACAATTGAGTTTTCACGTTTGCTACTACACTATTTTAACTATTAAGAACTTTAATTACTTTTTAGTAAAATTATACAAAATTGATATTCTGAAGTATATATCGAGATGAATCTAACAAGACCCCACATGACAATATTTTTCCTGACATAAAAATCATAATATATAGTGAAAGGTTATGATGGTGAATGGATAGTGTCGAAATCTCATTTTGCAATATTATAGAAATAGAACGGAGGAAGTAACTTCTTAATAAATTTCGTTTTGCACTAAAAAGAAGTCTTCCAAAACATATCAGTATCATGTATATGTTAAACAACTTTATAATTAATATAAAGGTGTATATCTCATAAACACAGAGTTTTTTTTATCAAGTTAACGTAAGAATCGTTTACACGTTTTCATTGTAGCTGATATATAAACATTTTATTATACTAAATAGTTCCCGTGCATTGTGCACGGGCCTAAAACCTAGTTGTTTCCCATAATACTAATAGTCCTTTCCTTTCCCCTTTTTTGCCTTCTCACATTCTTTCCCTCTTAACGCATACTTCTATTCTTATTTCTTTTCTTTCCACTTTTTTTTTTTTTAATATTAATTAATTATATTGTTTCTTCTTTCTTAATCTAGATTATTTTGTTCCTTCAAAAAAATATACTAGGAAAAAAATTAATTTTTTAGCCATCGAGAGTCAAAAGAAAGGGCCCAATTTTAAAAAATTGCACAGGGCCCCGAAAATCGTTGCCACGGCCCTGGGTCCCTTTGTTTTTTTTTTTTTTTTTTTTTATCTTTTTCACTTTTTTGTGCACATCTCTGAATGTACATCTTTGAACTTAAATATTTTTTATTATATATTAGTAAAAATTGTAACGATTGCATATTAATAACGTACTAATTGACACTAATCAAACAAGATCCCACGTGACAATATTTTTTCTTATAAATTGAAAAAAAATGAAAATATTCTCTTTAAGTATAAATAGTATCAATATTCTAAGTGAGAACCATAAAAAAACAAACGGAATACTATATGAAGTATAGTTTTGTTTCATACTTCCTCCGTTTCTAGATAAGTGCAACACTTCTTGTTTTCACGTGTGCCAATGCATTATTTTAATCATTAATATCTTCAATTATCAATAAATAAAAATTATATAAAGTTGATATTAAAAAAATTCACATTCAGACAAATCTAACAAAATCCCACATGACTATGTTTTTCCTAAAATATAAATCACCAAAGCTAATTAAAGTTTAAACTGTGAATAGTAAACACTATGCAAATGTTGCACTTATTTAGAAACAGAGGAAGTAACTCATAACCCTATATGGATACTTTAGAGGCTAAAATTTACATTTAGCAAAGAGCCTCAAATTGCTTTAAGATAACCATGATTAGTGCAAGATGAAAATATCTGGAAAATTGATTCACTGCCAAATATTCTACAATAGTTTCTTCCCATGTATGGTTTATTTTCCTTGATAAGTTGATTTAGAGGAAAGATTCGATAATAGTTTCTTCCCATATATGGTTGATTTTTCTTGATATAGTGTGAAAGAGTAAATACAGAAATAAACTCACAAATTTGGATGCATATCTAAATCGAAGTGAAACAAATAATATCCAGGTGAGGTCCAACGATTTAATTCCAATGGAGGCAAATACCTATCTTGAACAGGTTCACACTGCACACATCACATGCGTTAACAACACAAATAATTCATTGTTGGTTGTTCCCAACACGAAAATAACTTTGAATTTCGCACCACTTTGTTTTGTTTGGTTATTGTTATAGTACTACTACTCTACGGACTACGGTAGTGCTTGTGGTTCCTCTCTTTTCCAACAATAGTAACAATATTTTAATTTTGGGAAATTCTTAAGGTGTTCGTGATGTTTAACATAATTCTCAAATATTTATTATATTTGGAAAATTCTTCATATATTTCTAAACTTTGCGTTTGGGATCAAAAAATTCTTATCATATACCGAAATTCAAGCACATTAATTTTCTAAGGTACTCTTAAAAATTAAACTTTGAACTTCAAAATTTTAATAAAGGTATTTTGAGAATTAAACCAGACTACGAACCTGTTCTCTTCGGCATAAAACAGCTGAACTGAACCGAACTGAATTGAACTGAACTGAAATGAATAGTGATATGTGAGAGTAAAAGTATTGTCCAGAACTGAACTGAACTGAGTTGAACTGAACTGAAAATAAGCTGGGGAGAACAGGGCTTACAAAGATACCTCAGGCAATTATCCTTTAATTTACACTTATTAATATACAACTTTGGGCCTGTTCTCCCCAGCTTATTTTCAGTTCAGTCCAGTTTAGTTCAGTTCAGCTTAACTTCATTTTTTATAACCATTTTGTTAAATATTATTATTATGTTGATCTAATTTATTTTACTAATTCTTCTTCTTCTTCTTCTTCTTCTTCTTCTTCTTCTTCTTCTTCTTCTTCTTCTATTATTATTATTATTATATCATTATTATTAAGTATTATTATTAGCATTATTATTTCTATATATTATTTTGTTAGTATAGCTTTACTCATTATTATTACTATTATTATTAGGAGGAATATGGTTTAGGTCAAAAGCACAAATAAACTCACGTTTTTTAGCCCATAAACAAATCAAATCGCGTGAAAACGGGTTATGATGCAATTTTGCGCGGTCTGACCCAATCACTATTTTTATTACTAAATATTATTATATTATTAAAATTTAATCATTAAAATAGTAATATTAATTTACTTAGATATTATTGTTATTATATAATCATCATCAAGTATTAATTATCATCATCAAGTATTAATATATTATTACAAATAATATAAAATAACTATATTAATTATCATTAATTATAATTATTATTACTAATAATTTATGATTATTAATATTATTTATTTATAACTATCATTTAAAAATATCCAAAAATACTGTTATTATTATTCATTATTAATTATTCATTATTATTACTTATCATTATAATAATTATTTAATACTACATCTGTTTTTATTTAGTTGCAACGTTTTGACTTTCACACTTGCCAATGTACAATTTCAAATCGTTTTATCTCTAATTGTATGTAAGTAAAAATTATGAAAATTTGATATTATGAAAGCTTACATCGAAACGAATCAAACAAGACCCCACATGACTATATTTTGTTTAACATATAAATCAATAAATGTGGTCAAATAAGAGAACATGAATAGTGCAATTTGTCAAACGTTGCAACTAAAAGAGAACGGAGGTAGTATTTATATTATTATTGTTTAAATATTAATTATATATTTATTACATTCAATTTAATTCAATTCAGTTTAATTCAGTTCAATTCAGTTCAATTCAGTTCAGTTCAGCTCAGTTTAGTGTAGTTCAGTTCAGCTGTTTTATGCCAATTTGCCGAAAAAAACATGCCCTTTATCCATTTACATATCCAATTATATGACAAAATTATAAAAATTGAAATCTTGTAAATGTAAATTTAGATAAATCCAACTATATCTTATATTCTAAATTTTTGTAGTGCATTCGCGGTTTATATGAAAAAACACAAAAGGAGTGGAGTATATAAATTCTAGATATGCACTAACTTTGTCTCTCACTTTCCGGTTTCCACCGTTTGCCTTTCCCTCTCTTTCTCTGCACTTTGTTTCCTCACTCTATATCTCAGCTTGATGCTCTGTTCAACTTGAAGAAATATATTTGAATTTCATGGAGATGATGGGTATGGCTATAGAAAACTTAACCCTGGCAAATCCTTTTATTACAACGGTTGCTCTAATAGCTGTCTCATCAATTGTGTTGGTGTTATTGTTAGCGATGTCTTTTCCAAATGGAGGGAAGAAACTTTCTGTATCTTGTGAAGGTCTTACTGTTCCCAGTAAGTCTCTAACTTTTTCAATTCCTTTTGCTTTGTCTATTCTCAGTAGTATTTACAAGGTGACAGCTGAGTTTATAAGATACTCGTTAACATTGTAGAGAGTTTTTTGGTCATTGTTGAGTCAGTGTTTTTGTTTTTATTGTGGTGTGTAGCGTTACTACCCCATTATTAATTACATTTCGTTTCTCTTTTAAAAAAAAAAAAATTTACATTTCGTTTGATAAGTGATGATAAATAGTGGTAATAATAATGCATTATAGTGTAAATTTATAGATAAAATCTCATTTTTTTTTTTTTTTGAGGGGAGATAAAATCTCATTTTATTACCCATGATAATGCCATTTCGGCCAGTTTAGTTGGGTGTAAAACATGTTGAGTGTAAAATGATTTTCATAGAAAATAATTTATAATGGAAAATATAATTTCAAAATTAGTTTTCCTCCATTTTTAAGGGAAATAGTTTTCATTACGGGAAGAGCAATTTTACTCCTAGAGAAAATGATTTGATACTTTATTGCACAACCAAATAATGTAAAATTGAAAATAGATGAAAATAGTTTTTTAAGAAAATGTTTTACAACCTACCAAACGTAACTTACATCCTCAAACATTCATTTCTTCCTAAAATTTACCATGTGAAGATGTGGTACTGAGTGGTAATGAAAAATTATAAAGAAAAACTCATCTTTTGGGATGAATTAGCGTTATCATGGTTGATGATCTGAAATTTTTCTTTACAAATTCCTATAATGCATTACCACTGTTTAGGACTACTAACCAAACGAGCCAAAGTAATACGTAGAATCGTCACTCAAATGTTTTATGACACGGCCGACTCAGCATGATAGGAACACCACAAAATTGATATGATACATAATCAATTGGCAACATGGCCTGTTTCTATAATTTTGTAATATTCAAATAGGAACATGTACTCAATTGCATATAAATGGTGATGCGCCATGTGCCAAACGACGTGGTTTTAATACTTTAAGAGTCTATGGTTTTAAGAAAAATATTGTTATTTGTTTCCTTAAATCTTGTAACTTGTTTTACCTTTTTCAAAATAAATAATATGTTTGTTGGCGTGACTTTTTTTTACACTAGATGTCCATTTACAATATGTTTTTTTCTTTACGACCTATGTTCTTTTAAAAGTGGATATTTACATGCTCTTTGATTTTAAATTATGTTATTTTTATCTTGAAAAGTTGTTGAAAAAATTCATGTTCTTTTATACGAATGGTATACTAGTACATAACCCATGCTTTATACTAATATGACTTGGTTAGATGAATTTTTGTCTATGATAATTGATAATAAGCCACATTTTATTTATTTTATATTTAAGCAAGTCTGGTAAACTATCATAATCATGTTTCACAATTTTAATATTTACTTGTACGTCGACTACCTACGGGTTTATTTTTCTCCTCTTCACACTTGTGAGTTGTGAAGGAGAGGTAATTATGCATCATTAGAGGATAATTGATTATGATAGTTTACCAAAAATCGTTATTTGAAGAGGAGAAAGAAATTTAGAGGTAAGCAAAAAAAAAAAAGTGAGACGAACAAAAATTATATTATTCAAGTAGAAGCGCGAGAACTTTGTCCATAGCTTAATTAAAGCACCTATTTTTTCCCTTATAGATAAAGTAGAAGTGGGAGAAAGGAAAAAATAAAGTCAAAAATGGTATATTTTTAGAAAATTTTCGATGGTACTAGAAAGAATAATTTAGGAATATCTAAATTTGGAACTCTAAATTTTGAAAGTGATAATATACTACTATTAATTGTTGAATAAATTAAAATAGATATATAGCCTTTGAGGTTTGTCGAGTAAAACTTTCTCTGTTGTAAAATAATTGCAACATACTACCTCTGGTCTTTATGAATTTACTCGTATTTTTTTTGGGGATATCCCTTATTAGTTTATCCATTTCTTTTATTTCCACTTTTGGAATGAGACAACTAACTTTCCATCACACATACATTCAACTTTACTGTAAAATAATAGTTGTCTTTCTTTCTAAGTCCAACAACTTTGTTTCTCCGAAAACTTTGTGCAAAAGAAACAGGTAAATTAATAAAGAGCGGAGGAAGTAGATAGTATAAAGAGACATAAAAAGAGGGACCCATATTTCTTTTTCCAGAGTCCCATATTAGATGATAGTAAAGAGTAAGCGGGACAAAACAATGTAAAAGACCACATTGGCCCTAGCCATATTCTAACCAATACCAAAATAACCCAGATATTAATGATAATGAATCCAATCTAATGGACCTGATATAGAAATGACCCGATCCATTAATGACATGACCTGAATCGAAACTATTGATGATAATGACCCAATCCCACACATGTTTCAACCGATGTCAAAATGATTCAAATCAAATCGACTCGACCCAAAATTTAACCATTACCAATATCAACCCGAATTGACTTTACCCATTTATGATGATGACGGAACCCAAGTCTACCCAAACCCAATTTGACCTGACAAAGTCTGCTCGAACCCAATTTGACCCGACCCATGTTCCATCCGAACCCAACTTGATCCTACCCAAGATTACCTGAAACCCAACTCAACCTGACCTGGCTAGACCCATGACTAGCCTGCTCGACCCAAGGTTACTCAAAAGACTGAAACCGAAAGACCTGAAAGGACCTGACACAAAAATTGCTCGTCTCATACCCGGCTATATGTTGATCTTACTTTGACTCGACCTAACTTGCACCTGACGAGGTTATGTTGGATCTGACGTACCGTCCCGGCAACCCTGACCCACCGACAGAGCTGAGGTATTATTGAAACAGAGTATTTAATTGTAAAATATGACCTTACCTTCAAATGGAAGCCGTATGGTTAAAGTTTTCAAATGTGTTACTTTAGTTTTCATTACTTATTATTGAAATCAGCAGGGTGACTGGCGTTGGCCTATTGTGGTTGACATCACCTCTAGTCCTAGAGATCATGGGATCGAGTGTTACCCTTGATCATGTTGGATTTCTTCTTCATTTCCCACAACTTGCTAGGACTTTTGCTTACTTTATATCCAAAAACAAATTTGTTATTTGAACTTCTATTGCAAGTCCATAAGTAAGTTGTACAAGAAAAAGAAAATACTATGAGAAAGAAGCCACCTGTCCGGGTGTTTAGTTACCTAGGTAATAGGTTTTTGTAGCCCCACTATTAAAGGTTTGATTTGTCATGGCTGGCGCGTAGAGAATTTGCTCTTTTTGTGGATTTTAGTTTGAAACTAATGGTGATGATGCAGAGGTTCCTGGGCTGCCTTTACTTGGGAATTTGCTGCAACTTAAAGAGAAGAAGCCTTATAAGACATTCACAAAATGGTCAGAGATTTATGGTCCTATATATTCGATCGAGCTTGGATCTTCTCATATGATCGTGCTTAATAATTCAGATGTTGTAAAAGAGGTCTCTTTCTGTCTCTTCTTAACCCATCAATACTATCACATTTAGAATGAGTAATAATGCACCTTATGACTTGATGCTTATATCGTTGTTACTAATAAGTTGACTTGTTGAACATTTCGTTAGTATGAAAGGTCATATGATCTGTATCATGTATGAGGTCTACTGAGCTAACACGTTTATGTCTAATGTATGTTGGCTGAAATTGTGATTGTATGGTGATCTGGTATTAAATGCCAAAACGTTATAAAAGACAGTGATGCATCTGCCCAGGGTGTGTCAGTTTGTAGCGTTAAGGGGTAGTCTGAGATGTGTTACACAGCTTACCAGAGTGTTTCTGCAGCCTAAATTATTTGTTGCAACAATATATGTCGAGCTCATAATGTCACTTGAGCAAAATTTTATTGTTGTAATTGTGAAAAGGTGTTTATTGTACTCTACTATTGATTGTTGTAACGTGGATTCTGGTCATCGCAGGAGACTGCAATTTAAGTTACTCAAAAGTGGTGATACTGTCCACTATTTGGGAATGAGGGGAAAAGGAATATAAAAGAATTAAAAGAAGTAGAGGGAAAAACTGTCTAGGAAGTAATGATGTTGTGTTTAACAATTCTTGTATCAATCAGTGCCTTCCCAAAAGAATTTCCCTTTTGTTTTCTGCTCCTGTTTCTTGCTTCATTTCTATTACTGATGCTTTCTTACTAGTAGCTTCATATCTTTGGATTACATTACCTAATGGTCTCCTCGTCGCCAATCTCTTACCTTAATGATTTACATTTGACTTCCAATTGTATCTTGTCAAATTTTATTCAATGTTTATTTTATTTCCTTTCGTGTGTTTGATTCATGCGGGGCACAAATAATGGTGGGAAGGATATTTGAATCAGGCACCTAATGTACTCAATGTCTGAGTCTTTTTAGGCTTTTAGCTCACATAAAATAATTTACATAGTTCTTTTGGTCAAGGCTGAATTTATTGGAATCTTTTGCTTTCTTTTCTCTCTTTCTTTCCCCAATTTTTAGGAGCAGGGAGCGCTTTGCTTTTAGTCTCCAACTTCATCTTTTTCCTGATAGTAGAAATCATGAAATCGTTCAGGGGAAATGGTTCTCATTTGCAACATGGCATCTACTTTCAGAATCAAATTGACTAACTTCTTGATCTTTTGAGTACTGAATACACTCTTTTCCCGAAATAGAATTTTGTGTAGTATACGGTTCATGATACGTTCAGAACCATAAATCAACTCTCTTTTTGAAAAATTCTCTCAATAATCTGTCTTCTTGTGCCAAAGGTATGGTGAAGTTTATGTGATAATCTGTAAAGAAGATATTTTTTTTGTTTTGTGACTTTTCAGTCATATGACTCATATCTAGCATTGCACAGGTTTTCTTCATTGTTTAGCATGAAGTTGGAAACTTTGGCTTCTGTGTCGGGGACATGTTAGTTTTAGTTGCATCCTGTTAAGCAAGTACTAGTGCTATTTTGAAAAGAAGCTGTTTCATAAAAAAATCCGCCTGTGTCATGACATCTCCTAGCTCCCTTCGCCAAACTTACCCATTTCAAGCTCCTTCCCCTCCCCCAAGGTTTTTTTTCTCTCTATTTACCCGAATGTTATTCTGTTTAAGAGACGCCACAATACATTGATAGTGTCTCTGCGTAATATCTTTGCTCGATTAGCATCCTTTTTTTCAAGTTTGGAGGCCCATATCAGACTGCTTTCCTCCATCCAGATTTAAACTAAATTTGACGATAGTTGCAGCCCGAAACTTGGGCTCCTGGATTAGTTCATGAAAGCTAGAATGTCTAATGCTTGAATTGCTTGAATGGAATTTCTTCATCTCCTTCCTCTCGTTGTGTTCCAGGCAATGGTTACCCGCTTTTCATCTATCTCGACCAGGAAACTCTCAAATGCTCTGACAATCCTTACAAATGATAAATGCATGGTTGCAATGAGCGACTATAATGAGTTTCATAAAACAGTAAAGAGATACATATTAACCAAACTATTGGGCTCTAATGCTCAGGTATCGATCTAATTTTCTTTACAGTAGTAGATTAGTCCTCAAATCTCATTAATCGTTCATATATTTGAACAACTGTTTTTTATGCCTATAATGCAGAAGCGCAACCGAGCAATTCGTGAAACCATGTTGGAGAATGTAGTGGATTGTCTTTATGCGCATATGAAGAGCAGCCCACTTGAAGCAGTGAACTTCCGGGAAATATTTGAGTCAGAACTCTTTGGATTAGCTTTGAAACAAGTATTTCTCTGTTATTCTAATTCTGGGATATGATCTAATGTTGTAAAAGATTAGCTGGCAGTGAATAACCAGAAATATATATGTATATGTATATATGCACAGGCTATTGGACGAGACGTGCTGTCTCTTTATGTTGAAGAGCTTGGAACTACTTTGACAAGGAAGGATCTATTGCATATTCTAGTTTGGGATATGATGAAGGGTGCAATCGAGGTTGATTGGAGAGATTTCTTCCCCTACCTGAAATGGGTTCCTAATAATATGGTAGAAACAAATATTAGAAAGTTGGATTTCCGCAGAAATGCAGTGATGAAGGCACTCATTAAAGAGCATAAGGAACAAAATACCGGGGGAAAGGTATCTTTGTCTGAAGTTCTTGAACTATCCTGAACTTCTATTTGTTATATAATCCATTGACTTTTTGCCAAAATATGAAACAGGAAATGAATTCCTACCTCGACTTTTTGCTGTCAGAAGCTGATACAATGACAATTACGGAGACTCAACTAGCTATGCTGCTTTGGGAGCCTATCATTGAGTCTTCTGACACTACATTAATCTCAACAGAATGGGCCCTTTTCGAACTTTCCAAGCAACCCGAGCGACAGGTTTAACTAATATTGTCATATTTGTTTTCCCCTAGCTACTCACGTACTCGTTTTCTATTGCTAATCATCATCTAACATGTATTACTATTAAACAGGAGCGATTGTATCAAGAAATCCAGACTGTTTGCGGCCAGGATATGGTTACGGAGGACCATTTGTCTCAGCTGCCATATCTGTCAGCTGTTTTTCATGAAACTTTGAGGAAACACAGCCCTGTTCCAATTATTCCCATACGATATGTTCATGAAAACACTCAAATAGGAGGCTACCACATTCCTGCTGGAACTGAGGTTTGTTTCCTTGCTGTCCTTGTAGTTTGGCTCTTTGTTTGGACAAATAGATACTATTAAACTGTTCCATGGGATAAAAAAAAAGGGATAAAAAAAATTATGACTTGCTTTTTTATTTTTGCTGCCGTAAGGAAGAGGGTGTGGGTAGACCTGAACTACCCTTCTTTGAAAAAGGAAAATAATATCTTCCGTTTGAAGAGTGTTTAATTGGTTGGGAGGAATAACAATTTCCCACACAAATTATTTTCCTGTTCTCCTTTGTTTGGTTTGTGAAAAATGGAAAATTGTCCTCCCAAGGATAAAATGCGATTTTCTCCCTAAGCGAATGAATGTCATCTTGTCCTCTCGGTCTTTTTCCTCTTTCTCTTCTCCCCAACCATCTTTCTGCCTGACCGCCATTGTCATTATATCCTCTCACTTTTCGTGTAATAAACCAAACAAGGAGAAAGCTAATTTACGATTGAGTTTTCACTTGAAAAATGTTTTTCATCCAACCAAAAGAGCCTAGAATTAAAAGTCAAGTTCATCTAGCGTAGTGGATGTGTATCAGAAGGCAAGATAGAGCAAAGCGTTCTCTGTCCACGCCCTTTTAGTGTTTTTTTAAAAAAAAAATGAGCTTACTTAGCTGACTTTAAGCTGTGTCATGCAGATCATAGTGAACCTGTATGGATGTAACAGGGACGAAAATCAATGGGAAAATCCGGATGAGTGGATTCCGGAGAGATTCTTAGACAATAAATATGACCCCCATGATCTTTACAAAACAATGGCTTTTGGAGCTGGTAAAAGGGTGTGTGCTGGTGCTCTTCAAGCCATGCTAATATCTTGTACATCGATCGGTAGACTGGTGCAACAATTCGAGTGGAGACTTCAAGCTGGGCAGGAGGAGGACATTGATACTGTTGGTCTCACCACACATAAACTTCATCCTCTGCATGCCATTATAAAACCCCGACGTCAACTCAATTAACTATATAAACTTTAAAACTAGCTAGTTATTGTTTTAAGCTTCAGAATAATGCTCTTTCTAAGTTATTAGGTAAAACAAGAATTTGACCTCAGAATGTTGGTAATTCCTGCTAAGAACTAAATATTAGGAGGGGAGGGTATTTTAGATATTATCACTTTAGTTTATTTGGGGAATAAGTTGGATTGTTTGTTAGAAAAGTAATATAAATATAGAGCAATATAGAATGTAAAAGGCATATGTTGAATATTGATAAGAAAACGTGTAAAGCTTGTTGTGTTTGCATAGAATTTAGTGTTCAAATACAACAAACCGAGACTTTGTGTGATGTTGGAGGTCGAGATTGACAAGAGAACTTCTTAAATCTAAATTCAAGAGCCTATCCATCTTTATTTTCGTTGTTGTTCATATACAAATTGCAAAACATAAAAAGAGTTTGAAATCGCCAATAAAAATCACATCATCTTGGTATTATACAAGGGGTCATTGCGACGGTGCGTATGGGCGCGTTCTGTGTTCAAATTGTTTTGGTTCGTTGGAAAGCATATATATAGGGCTACATTGTGTAAATATTTCAGTCCATTTTGATTAGTAACGAAGTCATAGTGAACGCAAACATTGGACGAAAATTTCTATTTTTCGGGCAGATTTCATACTGTTGGTAAAACAAAAACTGCAATCAATTGATTTGTTATTTTTTGATGAAATTTGGTTGAGTGTTCCAGACACACAAGGCTACATGATGTAAAAATTTCACAAGATTTCAAGTAGTTTTGACAGGGTTTTGACATCTGAACTTTTGATTTAGATTGTGAACAAATTCTAACCTATATCATTGTATACATGAATTATTCTTTTCGTTCTTGTGACGGGCTTACTAATGACGAAATATTTGACGAGTTATCACTACGACTACTATCAAAGTGGGATTTAATATATGATTCGACTCAAAGTTTAGATGAAAAGCTTAATAAGTATCTTAAAGATGTTCCTTTCGACATAGAGGAAAAAATCTCAGATCTGATTGTTGTTGAAGAGGACATAAAGGTTGAAACTTTTTGTACTTTCCATGCGAATTATCTGATCTTTGAAGTTTATCGAGAGGAAGATTCGACCCCCTTGCGTTGATGCAACAGAATCTATACCTTTAGTTGAAGTTCCTTATGTATTGACCCATTTGATCACTCCTAATCTTCACTATTCAAAGGTCCTTCATGTTGTTTTGAGGCAAAAAATCAAAGTGAGTCTACAGTCATGTTGGAGTTTTGGAAGATTAAAACTTTGTAATGCCAAGCATGGTACTGATCGAGACAAGATTCAGATTGTTTACCTTGTTGTGTGCTCGATTCGGATGATATCTTGGAGTGCTTGGAAGACTCTTGAGGACAAGGGTTGTTTTCAAGAGGGAGCAGATGATCCATGTGAGGGATGATTCATTTCCTATAAATTCTAGTTATGTTAGGATTGGTGTGTTTTTCTAGTTCTAGTAGGAATAAGAGTATTAAAATCCTAATTATAGTAGGATTAGAACTCCTAATTATAGTAGGAGTTTAAATGTTTTATTTGAGTTGTAATTCTAGTTAGAAGTCCAACTCCTAGTTGGATTAGGATTCTAATTGGGGAATAGAGTTATAATAGTATTAGGACGGAGTTTAGTTAGTAGTCACCAAGTTGAGCTTGTTCTACTTGGATTAGGGGTGTGGTTATTTTTTCTTATCTTGTTCTTAGTTTCCTAGTCTTAATTAGTAGGACTAGGGTTTGTTTGTCTCCTTTTGTTTTTACAGTCCTTTATAAGGCTTTTTAATTCATTAATAAAATAACTTTTGTTGAGTTTAAGAAAACGTGTTAAGCTTGTTCTGATTGCATAGAACTGAGTGTTCAAATATACAAACCAAGACTTTGTGTGATCTCGGAGTCGAGACTCACAAGAGAACCTCTTAAACCTAGATTTAAGATCCTATCTATCTTTAATTTCGTTGTTCATATAAAAATTCCAAAACACAAAAAGAGTTCGAAACTCCATCAAAAATCATATCATTCCCACTCCAATTAATGAAGTAAACCATGGTAAAACTTTTGCTCTTCCTCCCAACTCACTCTATACCAAGCCCACGAAACCCTATACATAAATATCCATGGTTTCTCCATCTCACTAACCAATGAACATTGGGCCCCATTTTAACTACGGTTTTTTCACCATATACCCCTGACAATTTTTTTTTTTGCACCGTATACCCTTTCAACTTTTGAAATTCACCGTATACCCCTCACTTTTCGAATACCCTTTTGACCAACGGTGTTAGACTTCCGTTAGTCATTAGGCCATATCCTCTCCTAATCCTAATTAACTACCTGAACCCTAAACCTAATTAACCAAAAAATCTAATCCTAAAAGCCCACTAACCCCTACCCACCCTCATCCTTAGCCCACAACCCACCCCCCCAACCCTAACCAGCACTAGTGCACCACTACCTGACCCCCCACCACCTAACCCCCCACCACCTGACCCATGACCCACCACCACCTGACCCCCACCCCCACCGGATTTGCGCACCTTCATCCCTTACCCTTCCCCCAACTACACCACCACCCCCATTCCCTCCCCCCTTTGCAGTCACCTGACCCCCCACCCCACCGGATTTGCACACCCCATCCCTTACCCTTCCCCCACTACATCACCACCCCCACCACCCCCATTCCCTTCCCCGCAGTCCACCCTCCCTCCCCTTCCCCGTAGCCCCCACCACCCCCTCTGCAATACCATAACCCCCACCCCTTCCACCGATTGAATCATGAAACACAACCTAGATTTTCGAAAAATTTCGACCCTAAACCCATATTTTCGAAACTTTGCGACCCTAAACCCAGATTTTCAAAACTTTTTGAAACAAAATCCAGATTCATTATCATCATCAACACCGTTGCGAAAATTTGTGGGGGAAGGAGTGTTAGGGGCGAAAATCGAAGGGTGGGGAGAAAATCAGTGGGGGAAGGACGGTTGGGTTGGGGAGAAAATCAAAGAGGGGGCGCGGGGGTGGGGCGTGGAAGGCTGTTGGGCTGCGAGGTTGGGGGTTGGGGGTGGCGAGGCTACGGGGTGGGAGGGAGGATGGGGGTTGCGTGGTTGTAGGGGACTGGTGGGGCTGCGGTGGTTGTTGGGGGGTTTGGTGGGGATGGGTTTGGGTTGGGTTTGGGGGGCGGTGGGTTTGGGGGTAGGTGGGGAGCTGGGCTGGGTTAGTGAGAGAGTTAGGGTTTACTTAGGGTTAGGGTGGGGGAAGGGTGTTTAGGGTTAGGGTTAGTATTAAGGTATTAGATTAGGGGTTAAGGTTAGATTTAGGTTAGTTAATTAGGATTAGAGGGGGGTTTAAGGCTTAATGACTAACGGAGTTTAACACCGTTAGTCATTAAGGGTAAATCAATGTATTTTTTGAAACGTGGGGGGTATATGGTGAATTTCAAAAGTTGAAAGGGTATACGGTGCAAAAAATAATTTGTCAGGGGTATATGGTGAAAAACCGTTTTAACTATACTACTTCTAAACCCAAGCTATACACCTAATTATTCAACCCTCATTTTTCTATTCCTAGCCGACCATTTCTAAACCCCAATTTTTTATCACTTACGATACCTTTTATGGTCCCCTTTCGAGAATCCGTGGTAAGATGAATTTCCTCTAGGCTGTCCTCGCACAGGACCACTCACCCAGAAGTTCAATAAGCCCGAACCTCCCCCCCCCCCCAACCTCCAACAATGTGAAATTTTGCTTCCACTAAGTTTGAACCTTGGTCTCCCATGTGGAGATAAGAAGCTATACCATTAGACCCAAAGGTGCTGATATTACTTACCATACATGATACATGAGCCACCCCACTCAAAAACAAATTACCCACCTACCCTATCAACCCACGGACTTACCACAAACAAACCAGAAACAAACAACATGACACTCCATATACTTCTCCATAGTTCATACTCCTCATAACCCTTTCATCATAACTATGCCACCTGAGCCAGCAACATAATTAAATTACTCATGAGGAGCCGCCACGCAAGATTAAGTCACGTCTCATTTTTAAGCATGAAAGACGAAAGGGCATTGAATACCGCTGCCCAAAGTCTGTGCCAATTTCTCTCACCTTGAGGACAAGGTGGAAATTTAGGGGGTATGTTATGCTAAGAATTAAATATTAGGAGGGGAGGGTATTTTAGATATTATATATTTAGTTTACTTGGGGAATATTTGTTTGTTAGAAAAGTAGTATAAATATAGAGCAGCGTAGAATGTGAAAGACATGTTGAAAATAAATGAGAATTTTGATAAGCTATTAAGAGTTCAATTGAGAGAGAATCAAGCCTTTCGAAAGCTTGAATATTTTAACAATTTTGCAGGATTTTCAGTTTTTACTTTTTAATCAATCTAGATTCATAGCCTCTCTAAGTCCGTTTTCTTTCCTTAATTTCTCTATTTTTATACTATAATTTGTTCAACTACGTTAATTCATAGCAATTCCTAACAACAGATAGTCAACTAAAATAAAATATAACTAATACCTTGGATAAGCATTCGAAATTATGGGGGAGGGGGAGGTGTAATACTGCAAATTAGCTATTAGAGTTTGATAGTGAAAATTACTTTTATAATACACAATATTCGGTAAAAATAGTTATTATTTTAGAAAAATAATAAAATGGACTTGTTCGGTAAAAATAGTTGTTAAGGTAGCTATTAGCAGTAGAAGTAGCTGTTAGCTGTCAGCTGTCAGATAATGAATTTGACTCATTAATTGTGAAAATAACTTTTATGACAATTGATTTTCGGTAAAACTAACTGTTAGTATAAAACAAATAGCAAAAATAAACTGTATATATTCAAATTAAAAAGCTATTTCAAAAGCTAACTCTATCGCAAAAGCTAATATTTATAGCTTTTTTAAACATTAGTTCGAACACCAAAAGCTGGTTCAAACAATATTTCACGAAATACAACTTTTCACCATTATTAGAGTTTCGACATAGTCAAAACACTAAAAACTAATTAAAAAGTTTTTGCCGAATATATCTTCAAAAGGTACTCCAATACTTCAACCCTAAAAGTTAATCTTTATAGCTTTTTCAAAACACTAGTTTAATCCGTTTCAACAACTACTTTAAGTTCACCATTATTAGACTAAGTCCAAAGTCCAAACACTGAAAGCGAATTTAAAAGTTATTGCCGAACAAGTCCAATATATGATAGGTAACAACTAGTACAATAGTTGATAGTTTAAGAAGTAGGGTGGGATTTACGAATAATAGATAAGTTTCGTCCAAACCGTGTTAGCACATATACTATCTCCTTTTCAAAAATATTTTTACACTTTTCACTTATGACAATGCAAATTTTGAGCACTGATATCTCTATATGTATTTGTAAATATTATAAAAAGTAGATTTTTATAAAATAAATATGAAGGGAATTTAACAAAATCATGCGTAAATTTTTTTTTTCTTCTTATGTATTACATATTTACATCTCATACGATGATCAAAAATAAAATTTGTAAAATGTGAAAAACGTAAATATGTAACGATCTTTAACAACTGAGGCAGTGTATAAAAGATAAGTATAGATGCATAAGATATTATATAATTTTATTGATGCAAAGGTCTACGCATTACTTTTGTTATTACTTTCTCACTTAGTCTGACTTGAACAGTATTCAACTTCTACAATCATTTATTATTACTTGAACACCTGAGTCAAAATATAACAAACATAATCTAACAAGGAAATTTCTACAATGCAGCGTATGCCTATATAATTTTATTGATGCAAATGCCTACGCATCACTTTTTCTTCTTATGAATACATTATATGTTCTGTTAGGAACGTACGCTTACTTATTCTAACTGCGATAGTGCGATGAGCCTGGAAGTTATAACGATGATGCTAACAATGTAATCGTCTAATATTCTACCATTTTTAAAACCTTTCAATCAGTTTTTTCAGGTCGTTGAATCAGGCTGAGAAGATAATTCCTATAGTTGGAATTATTAAACAATAATTTATAGTTGCTATTACTAAGATAATCAGCCAAATTTGAAATTAGCTATGTCAATTTTTCATATTCATTATTACTACTTTTAAGCTTATTATAGTAAAATATATGGACTCTTACCTTTCCTATCTACTACCGATTTGTCTAGCTCACAAATCATGGACCAAGAAATAGTGAGATTTGAAGTATACTTCCTCCATTTTTTATTTATTTATTCAATTCTTTTAGCATAGAATTTTAGGAAAAATAGTATTGTGGGGCTGGGGACATAGAAGGAAAAATAAAAGAATAATTTATATTACTGTTGATATGTGTGGGTCACTGAAAAATAGTGACAACCAGAGTTTTTTTATTAGCGTCCCCATTCACGTGTTTGCTACCAACTTTTTGAAGGAAACATTTGGCTCCGTAAGTCCACTTACTGCCACTTTTTTGAGGTCAAAATTGGGTCCATATATTTGGCCAAGTTCTCGCCAACATATATAATTAGGCAATTCTTCTGGAATGTTTTCATTTGTGCAAATGGTGGTAGCAAAGAGGAAAAATATCAATATGCCAAGGGATAAAATAGAGTTGAATGCCATTAATAATGTCAACAAAGATGTATAAAGAAGCATATAGTGATTCAGCTACAAACTGTAGTTAAACAGAAGTGGCTATCATGGGATGAGCGACGAATTCACATCCAACATGACAATGCACTCTCAAATATATCAAGTAATTATCTTGAATTCAAAGCGTTTTAAATACTCTAAACATGAATATTCATTTGATCAATCGACCCCTAAATAGCCAAAATACTCTAAACATGAATATTCATCTGATCAATCGACCCCCAAATAGCCAAGACATGAATATCTTAAACCTAGATCTTTCTAGAGAAATCGAATCGTTTAAAGATCAAACTCAAACAAGGAAATTTCTACAACAAGTCAAGGCATGAGAAGATGCTTTCAATGCATATGATCCCCACTCCTTAAATCACGTATTCCTAAGTTCGCAATTATGTATGATAGAAGTAATGAAGCGAAAGGTAGCAATGACTATGAAGAATTGATAACAGGTTTTTAGTGTGTCCTTAAGCCACAAAAAATCGTTTTTCAAACAATATTTTTGAAAAACCTAACCAGCAATTACTGAGAACGTAGTAACGACAAGTCAAGGGTCGATCCACAAGAAAATTGGGTTAACGACCAAAGTTTAACAAGTCTAAGTTACCTAATTGAATGATTTTGTGGGGTTTGAATGATTTTTGTAATAACTAAAACTAACTATTATCAAATAACTAGCAAATAATACGATATGTAAATATCAATAAGGAAGACACTAGAGTTTACTAGTATGAATCAAAATGGACAAAGACCATTAATGCAATTGTGATTCAAAAGCGACCTCTAAAGTACTCGATTCCTCTCTCGAATGTTCCTCAAGAATAATCGCGTAATCAATCAATTAAATCCTCTCTCGAATTATATGTAGTCAACTGATTAAGAGGTTCAATGAATACGAAATACTCCTAATAAAGGATCCCATTAATTTTCTACGCAATAACTTGGCCTAGAAATTAAGTTGATTCATGGGGATGAATAAAGAGTTCAAAATTCGATTAAGAACATTGAAAACCAAAACACCAAAGCATAAATATGATTAATATCTATGCATAATCATCTTTAGATCATTACAATCACATTAACAATGCATGTAAACCCTAATCCATGCTTTCACCCTAATCACTAGTAGAAAAAGGACGATTTGCGTCGGTCCATTGGCGTAGCATAAAAGGCAAAACGACGCAAAAACATAATTCGCGTCGCATGCTATGAAGAGTGCGTCGCAAAACATCATTGCATAAGCACCAGATACCAGATATATGCGTCGTCGTACCCTATTGATGTGCGACGCATATCACTCATGTGCGTCGAACACCAAGGCCTATCCGACGCACATCGCTGCATCCAAGTGACAAAAATTTGAAGCCCTATCTGCGCCGCACATAACTAATATGCGTTGCAAAAGGATAATTTGCGTCGGAACCCTTGAACCACTTTATTAAAACACTAGCGCCTCTCCCTCACACTTTCTCACTGTCTTCTACTCCTCATACCAACATTTCTAGCGCCCGCCCCTCTCTCTCTCATGTCTATCTCCATTCTCTCATCAAACCCGTTCGCCTTCTCTCTCAACTCTTGAGCGCCTCTCATCTTCTCCTCTAAACCCATTCATCTTCTTCCCATCTGAATGCAATTCTCTCTCTCTTCCAACAAGATGACGACACTGAATTCGAACCCTAGCCTCTTATCGCTGAACTCGCAAGTGCCACTGAAATCACCATCGAAGAAATTGATAATGGCAGAACACGACCAAGGTAAATAAAGGAGCACAACAGGGTCGGTTTTTCCGGTAAACACTCGAAATCGTCATTGAAGCAATTGATTCCAACTATGCGATTTGTCTTTTATACCAGCGACTACACAACTTCGAATTTTTTTTTTCATTTTTCGATCTGATTCATTTAGGGTTTCATTTTTTCATTTTTTAGATTTGATTTTCGATTTTAATTTTTAGATCTGAAAATTCGTTTTTTCATTTTTAGATTTGAAAACTAGAAACTTTCTACTGATGTTGGTGCCAAGAATAAGGGAAAATATAGTCATATAGGTTATCACCTTGATGTCAAAAGAATGGTCACAGCAAATACCGTTCCATCAAGAACGAACCTGAGAGCTATTGCAAAAACCATGGGGGTATCGAAATCTTGTATCCTCGTGTTATTCAAACAAAAAAAAAAAAAATCTTCGACACTTAAATGCCATAAAGCCATCACTAACTGATGATAACATGATCATTAGGCCTAGGTGGTGCATTGGTCATTTTAACATGATCATTACAAAACCACTATTGACCACTACCTTACCCCCGTTGATCGTGGTTTTAAGCCCCGAAAAACCACGTGTCGAGCACGTGCGGCGGTTTCCCACTAAAGAAAAGACCATCCTAGCCATGACTGCCTCAACCACCCTACCCCCACCCCTTTTCCAGGCTAACCAACCACCCTGACCCCTGTTCGACCCTCCCCCTGCCACCCCGACCCCATTTCGACCACCCCTAGCCACCCCCACCGCCTTTCAACCATCATTATCGCCGCCCAACGAACCTAGCCCTTCCTCACCACCACTGCATAACGAACCCAGCCCGTCCTCACCAAAATTAAGCCACGACATCTGACCTAACCCACCTTTAAACCCTAAACCACCCTATGGGGTTCGAATTGGGTGGGGTATGGTCGAAATGGGGTTTTAATTGGGGGCAAAAAGGGGCGGGGGTGTTCGAATTGGGGGCGAAAAGGGGTGGGGGTGGCTGAATTGGGGGCGAAAAAAGAGGTGGCGGTGGCTGGGGGCGAAAAGTGGCGGGGGTGGCTGGGGGAGGGTCGAACAGGGGTGGGGGTGGTTGGTTAGGCTGGAAAAGGGGCGGGGGTAAGGTGGTTGTGGCGGCCAGGGTTGGGATGGACTTTTTTGGGTCGAAAACCGCCGCATGTGCTCGACACGTGGTTTTTCGGGGGCTGAAAACCACGGTCAACGGGGGTAAGGTAGTGGTCAACAACGGTTTTGTACAATTCAGGTAGTTTTGGACAATTCTGTGTATTTAAGGTAGTTTCTCGCAAAGTGCCCAAAAGTTAAGGGGGTTTTGGACAAAAAACCCTTCAAATAACTAAAACTTCACAAGGATCGACCGGACACTCGGTATGTATGTTTTTATATATTTGATAAACGACCCCACGTTAATTACACTAAGATCCCAAATTGCGATGTTATCAAACGAATCCAGAATCTTGTATATACCCAATCCAAAGTAATTTCGTATGAGAACTTCAAAATGGGATGTGGTTTGTGGAGATAATAAAATAAGACTCTTTATTTTCGTTATGTTATCTCACAAATCGTCACACTTAGTAATTTTTAAAATGTTGGGGATGACATTGAAAAGGGATGCAAATGTGGAGGTTAGTTCAGAAAAGAAAACCCCAAACTACAAATTTATATGCAATAGCAACATGTGAAGTCAAGCCAAGCAGCACTATAACATAACTTGGTTCAATATAACTTAATTTTGCCTAAAGAATATAAATTTCTCATAGAATTGTTGGAAGATACTTGTTTATTTTTTAAGATCAACGAGCTGGCGAATTAAACACAATTGAGTTTGAGTATGGCATCTACCGATGAGGGCTACATGGGAAAAACAAGTCTGCAATAGTCTAAGTCGCATAAGCCTTCAAACTACAAAATTAAGCTCAAGTATTCAAAAAAACAAACCAAGCTCAGACTATAACAATTGTGAACTGTTTTGTTCATGTTCAACCTTAGTTATAGCCTTATAGGATACTAGAATTTTCTGCACGCGATGCGTGCTTGAATTTTTTTCGAAACAGAACCTCAATTTTCTTCGGCATAAGAGTCAAAATTTGAACATTAGACATACGAAGTATAATTGTTTTTAGTTGTAAAATTTGATTGGTTTAGTTTCTGTCACTTAAGTCTCTCATTCTTTTTGACTTTTTTTTACTTTGCAAAGTTAAATTCTATGAACAAAATAGAAATTTTATTGAATTTATTTATGATTTCTAATATTATAATTTTTAGTTGATTTTTGAATTAAGTACAATACTTCATAAATTGTAAATAAAGTGGACACTTTGATTTCAAGTCAATTTTTTCATAGGTTGTAGTTTGTAAAGTTTCCTCATTTTAGTGATTTGCATAATGTAAATTATGCAATTTTATGATTTTGTTGACTTGTGAGTGATTGTTGTAATTATGAAAAGCTTTTATGATTTGAAGCCCCTTTGATTTATAAGTGAATCTGTAATTTTGAAAGGGAAGGGGGAAAAATAGACATTTCAAAAGAGGACATCATTACTCCCCCTTCCCTTATGTAATAGAGATAAAATCCCTTTACAGATTAAATTAAGTCAAGTGAATATTTTACTGGCTACTAAATGAACCAAAAGTTTATCTGAGGTTGAAATACTCTAGTAAAGAAGTTGAAAAACCTACTGTAAGCAGTTTCTCCTTGTATCCGTCAAAATCATTTATTTCCACAATTCTACACTTTCATTTTCGTGCTGATCAAAGACATTGTTTGACCAAATTGAAATCCATTCTTCTCCTTTAATTTGTTTTAGCTGATCACCTGAAGTCAATTCAAAGTAGATAAATCATCAAACATATCTTAATAATTATGATGAAAGAACTAATCTATTCAATTTTTTTTTTTTTAAAAGAAACGATTCAATAACTAAACAAGATGCAAGATCACCTATAAAAGGTGACCATGCCGCCAGTTGCTCGACTATCCACAAGCTACAACACTTTAAAAGATCGAAAAGCAAGATGGCTAATAGTACTAGAAGTATCAAACTTATAGTTCCAATGATTATAACTTGCATTCTTTTCCTGTGTCCATGCAATGCATATGTTGCAGGACAAAGTGAGGCAGAGGCCTTGTTCAGGTGGAAACAAAGCTTTCGAAACCAATCATTTTTCACATCTTGGCTATTAACAAAAAATGTCAATTCTTCCTCCACCATAAGCCCTTGTAGATGGCGAGGAATCGCATGCGACAACCAAGGAAGAGTCACCAACATAACCTTGTCCTACCTAAGCTTGCAAGGTACACTCGAAGCCTTAAATTTTTCTTCATTCCCATACTTGATTGGCCTTGATCTTAAATACAACTATTTCACTGGTATAATCCCTACTAGTATAGGGATGATTTCTAGAGTCCAATACCTTGATCTTTCAACAAATGATCTTGATGGTAGTATCCCGCTTTCCCTTTCCAATCTAACTCTAGTCGAGGAGCTTGACCTTTCTCGAAACAATCTCACAGGCCAAATACCTCCAACTTTGTTCCCTACAGAACAAAGCACAACAGGGCTCATCAGAATTAAAAGACTTCTTCTTCAGGAAACTTTTCTTGCTGGTCCAATTCCCTCTACTATAGGTAATTGTAGAAACCTCACCCTTATTGCTTTCGATGATAGTCAGTTTTCGGGTCATATTCCTGCTTCTATGGCCAATCTTAGTGAATTAACTATCCTTCGCTTGAACCAAAACTATTTCACTGGAGAAATTCCAGCTTTTATTGGTAGACTCAGCAAGTTGACCGACCTTCGCTTGTTTGTAAATGAATTTTCTGGTCACATACCTCAAGAGATTGGCAACCTCTCAGCAATGACTGTTCTTCACTTGGCCGAAAATAACTTTGTGGGAACATTACCCCCGCAAGTCTGCCAGGGCAGAAAACTAGTAAACTTCAGTGCTGCTTATAATAATTTTACAGGTCCAATACCAATAAGCCTATGGAACTGCCCAGACTTGTATAGAGTTCGCCTCGAACATAACCAGCTCACTGGAGACCTTGACCAAGCCTTTGGAGTGTATCCAAACTTGAACTACATTGACTTGAGTTATAATCAACTTGGAGGTGAGCTTTCAGCAAACTGGGGTAGGTCATATAACTTGTCTGTTCTACGAATAGCTGGAAACTCGATCAGGGGTGAAATACCGAACAACATTTTCCAGCTACCAAACTTAGTTGTATTAGACCTCTCTTCAAACAGGCTCTACGGGAACATATCTTCAGAAGTTGGACATGGCTTGCAACTACTTGAATTGCATATGCAAAACAATTTGCTCTCAGGACAAGTACCAGTACAGATTGGCGATCTAAATGACCTTCAGCATCTGGACTTTTCCAACAACAGCTTGACAGGTCCAATCCCACATGAAATTGGGATGTGCATGAATCTTCTGAGCCTGAACTTGAGCAACAACCAGTTAACGAGTCAAATCCCAGAAGAGATCGGGCAATTAAGACAGCTGCAACTTTTTCTTGACCTGAGCTATAATTCTCTCACCGGAGAGATACCACCACAACTCGGACAGCTAATAAACCTTCAAACTTTAAACCTGTCTTATAACAATCTGAATGGCACTATCCCAGCTTCTCTTGCCTTGATCGGTAGCTTACAGAGAGTTGATTTCTCTCATAACGAACTAGTAGGCCCCCTGCCTGAGAGTAGTGCCTTTTCTTCATTCCCTTCTAAAGATTTTTCTGATAACAAGGACCTTTGTGGTAAGATAACGGGTATGAAACCGTGCAAGAGTACACACATTTCTCCTTTCCCAGCAAGAGGGCACAAAAACTGTGTGAAGCTGATCCTAGTTGTTTGTTTATCAAGCATCCTTCCTTTCCTTTTTGTTTTAACCTGCAGCATAATAGTTTGTAAAAGATACAGAGTGAAGAAATGTAAATTACATCAAGTGCAGAAGTTTAACAGATCAGAAAGCATGCTTACTGCATTGAATCATGATGGGAAATTAATGTACAAAGATATAGTTCGGGCTACTAAAAACTTCGACAGTACGTACTGCATTGGATTTGGGGCGTATGGGAGGGTTTATAAAGCAGAGCTACCCAACGGTCAAGTATTAGCAGTTAAAAAGCTGGAGTCTGGCACCAAAGAGAAGGCAGCTCTAGTGGCCAAGAGCTTTATGAACGAGGTAAAATCTTTGACAAAGATTCGACATAGGAACATCGTGAAGTTGTATGGGTTCTGCTTGCAGGATAAAATGACATTCTTGGTGTATGAGTACATGGAGAGGGGAAGCTTGGCCGATGTTTTATACAGCAACGAGGGAGCGAGGGAGCTAGACTGGGGCAAACGAGTGAAAATCATTAAGGGTGTTGCGGATGCCCTGGCATACTTGCACCACAGCTGCTTACCATCTGTTGTTCACCGCGACATATCAAGTAAAAATGTCTTGTTATGCTCCCAACTGGAAGCTCGTGTTTCTGACTTTGGCACCGCAAAGTTCCTTAACCCGGACTCATCTAATTGGACCGTACTTGCTGGAACATATGGATACCTTGCCCCAGGTACTAAATCCACCACACATACAAATTATTAGTTTTAATTTTCCATACATTATAGTAACTCTAGTTGCCTAGCTAACATATCTCCTCTCCTACAGAACTGGCTTATACCATGGCAGTGACCGAAAAATGTGATGTTTATAGCTTTGGAATTCTGGCACTTGAAGTCCTAATGGGAGCACATCCACAAGAGCATATAATGACTTTATGTTCAAACTTTTCTGATGACCATGAAAAAATACAATTGAATGAGGTTTTAGACTCTCGTCTTGCCTATCCAACAGGTAAAAAGGTCATACAGCAGTTGGAATTTGTTCTAGAGTTGGCAACATTTTGCCTAAAAAATAATCCCTTATCAAGGCCTACCATGAATCATGTATCTCAAATGTTCGAAATTAAATGTGGAAGCGAGACTCCAATAGAAAGTGATTGTTAGAAGTTCAGATTAGAATTTTGATGTCCTCAATTAGAGATTCTCCAAAACCATAACAACCACCATGCAGGACCAATGGTTTTTATCAATCGATTTCCAAAATAGAAGTCCAATTTTATTAGTAAATAGCCATGTTTTCTAGGAGATGGTCAATATTTATACTCTATAGTATAGAATTGTGATGTGATTTTGGTAGCTAAATCGGACTCTTTTTGTGTTTTATGATTTTTGTGGACGAACAACAATGAAACTAAAATGATATTACTCTTAAGTCGTGGTTAAGAGTATGGACAAATAAATCTTGATTGTTTGTTTAGGTTTACTACTCGGAAACCTAGTGTTAGCCTTCGCTCAACATATTCAAAACACGCACATCAGTTTTTCTCAAAATTAATCACTTAGCCTCATAGGACTAGGCATGTATTTATAGAAGATGAACAAGAAAGCCCTTGCTCACCAAGCACGCACATGGCCGAAATTACATGTCAGAATATAAGGAAAGTTTCCCCTTAACACTAGCCTAGAATCTAGCACAAAATAAGAAAACATTAAATTTAAGAAAGCTTAGCAAAATCTTCCATAAATCTTAAGAAACCACACACCTAACTGACCTAAGCCTTCCCTTACTACAACTCATGGCAACTCATCTACTTGGAGCTTAAGTAAATGAATTACAACTAAAATTTTCAAACCCTTAGTTAAAATAACCTACTTTAATTAACTTACTTAACTAATAATAACAACAAAAGACATATTTTTGGTTAAATATAAAACCTTCAGTTTAAGAGTAAAGTAAAACCATGTAACAATTCTAAGAAAGCAAATAAAGATAGTTGGACTTGCATCAAATTGAAAATCAGCAGGGTGTTCAAATTTCATACTAGAAAGCTATACCATATATGCAGCGGCGGAGTCACGTAGTAACAGGAGTAGCACATGCTACCCTATTTTTTCAAGAAAAAAAATCGAAAAAATCAGGAAAAATGAGAACTTTCTTCTCCGCCGTTTCATTTCACATTTTCATTCTCTTAAACTGAGTTACTCTCTGAATCGGTCGTAGCCACTCCACTCGCCTCCTCTCTCTGTAACAATAGCTTAGTTTAGCTACTAAAAGAGTAATCAAGAACTCAAGCAACTTGAGTTGATCTTGACTTAACGAAGGATATAATATCTGAACTAGAGAAATGAGAGAGGAAGAGAGAGAAAGAGAGGAGGAGGATCATCAGATATTATTCAGAATACCCAGATTACATCCTACAACATATTTATAATAAATTAGTTGTAACTAATTTTCCCGCTAAGATTCTGTTATAACAGAATAACAATATATGTAGCAGAATTTGTAAGCTATTGTTACATTTCTTCCTCCTTAAAACAAAACTAGTCCCCTAGTTTATTACACTCAATCAAGTAAAATGACTCAAGAGATAACAAATGAAGGAAATTGTTTTTCAAAAGCTTCAGCAACCTCCCAAGTAGCCTCTCCTGTCCTCATGCCCTCCCATTGGAGGAGTTATTGAACTTGAGCTACATTGAGGTGTTTAACTACTCTTCAGTCAAGAAGAGCAAGAGGTTGTAGGGACACATCTTCTGTCTGGCCTTGTAACCAGGAGGGAATATGGGCTATTGCTGGTAAAGGACCCCTACAAGCCTTTAATTGGGACACATGGAATACTGGATGAATAGCTACATCTTCAGGTAACTTTAGTTTATAGGCAACTTTTCCCACTGCTGCAATGACTTCAAAGGGACCTGCATACTTAGAAGATAACTTCTCATTGTACACAGTCCTCAATGTTTTCTGCCTATGAGGATGTATCTTCAGCCATACCCAATTTCCAACCACAAAGCTCCTCTCTGATCTTCTTTTATCTGCCTGGACTTTCTGTCTATGCTGTGCTCTATATAGATGCAACTGTAACAACTTAATCATGGCATCTCTCCTTTGAAGAGACCTATCTACTGCTGCTACCTTAGTTTCACCAGGGAGATATGGAAGGTGTATTGGAGGAGGCTGGTTATAGACTATTTCATAGGGTGTGATACGAATAGAAGTGTGGTAATTGGTGTTATACCACCATTCAGCAAGAGTTAGCCACATTGACCACTCCCTGGGTTTATCACAGCACATACACCTCAGTAAATTCTCCACACATTTGTAAATAATTTCAGTCTGACCATCCATTTGAGGGTGGTAGGCTGAAGAAAGTAACAAATCTGTACCGTGAATAGAGAATTGAACCTGCCAGAAGTGACTGATGAAGACAGGATCCCTATCACTCACAATGGACTGTGGCCAACCATGAAGCTTGAACACTGAATCCAAATACACCTGTGCAACTTCCATGGCTGTGTAAGGGTATTTAAGAGCAATAAAATGTCCATATTTGCTAAGCCTGACTACCACTACAAGGATAACTTCCCTGCCTTATGACTTAGGCAACCCAGTAATGAAGTCCATAGATATGTCCACCCATACAGCTGTAGGAATAGGTAAAGGTTGCAAGAGGTCAGGGGAAGCCATTGCTTTCTTTTTATTAGCTTGACAAACCTGGCAGTTTCTTCCAAACCTTGTAACAAACTTAGTCATACCTCTCCAAAAGAAAAGAGATTTTAACTCTTTGTAATGTAGCATCCCTGCCAGAGTGGCCACCTTGTCCTGAATCATGAAGCCATTTTAAGATTTGTATCTTCAATACATTATCAGGTCCTACCACTCGCCTATGATTCTTCCTCAATAAGCCATCAATATAACTAAACTTGTTTATTGTTACCCCTTGTTGCAACTGAGAGATAAGATGCATGAGATTGAGATCTAAATCATAGCTTTTTTGAATAAGAGGGCTCAAATTGGAGTCTAGAACTGACAATGCCAAACACAATATCTCAGAACCAGATACCCTAGAAAAAGCATCAACCACTACATTCTCATATCCACTTTTGTAATGGATAACATAATCAAAGCCCATCAACTTAGACAATCAGAACTACTGAAATGGAGTTGAAATTTTCTGTTGTAACAACCATTTCAAACTTTTCTGATCAGTTATAATGATAAATTGATGACCTGAAAGGTATTGCTCCCATTTTTGTACACCTGTGACAACAACCAGAAACTACTTCTCATACACAGACAATTTCTGCCACCTAGGACCCAATGCCCTACCGAGGAATGCTAGTGGGTGGCCTTGTTGCATAAGCACAACTCCTATTCCAGTATTTGAGGCATCAGTCTCAATTTCAAAAGGAAGAGAGAAGTATGGTAAGGCTAGAACTGGTGCATAACTTAAAGCATGCTTGAGTTGTTCAAAAGCCTCAGTAGCAGCTTGAGACCATACAAACCATCCTTTCTTTAAGAGTTGATGTAGAGGTTTACTGACCCAAGCATAATTCTTGAAAAATTTTCTGTAGTAGCCTGCCAAGCCCAAAAAACTTCTCAAATCTTTCACACTTTTACGCTCAGGCCACTTGACAACAACAGCTACCTTTTGAGGGTCTGTTTCCACCCCTTTTCCAGAGATAAAGTGACCCAAGTATTCCACCTTATCCATAGCAAAAGAGCATTTTCTCACTTTGGCAAAGAGAGTGTGTTGTTGCATGAGCCCAAATACTTGATCAAGATGCTGTAAATGAGCTAAAAGGTCTGCACTATAAATCAAAATGTCATCAAAAAACACTAATACACATTTTCTAAGAAGTGACTTAAAAATATGGTTCATCCAACTTTGAAAAGAAGCTGGAGCATTAGTCAAGCCAAAAGGCATGACTAAAAACTCATAATGACCATGGTGAGTTTTAAATGCAGTCCTGTATACATCATCCTTGTGAACCCTTAACTAATGATAGCCAGCTCTGAGGTCAATTTTGCTAAAAATAGTAGCCCCGGCTAGCTCATCAATCAACTCATCAACCACTGGTATTGGAAACTTGTCCTTCACAGTCTTCTTGTTCAAGTCCCTATAATCAACACACATTCTCCATGAGCCATCTTTTTTCACTACTAACACCACAGGGGAAGCAAATGGACTATTGCTATCCCTAATGATGCCTTGATCCAGCATCTCTTGAACCAACTTTTCAATGATATCCCTCTGTTTCAAAGGATATATATATGGCCTTATATTAATAGGGTTTGCTCCAAATTCCAATGGAATCCTATGATCATGCAACACTCTAGAAGTAGGCAAAGCAGTGGGTTCCTTGAAGATGTGGCCATACTTAAGTAACAAGTTGGTAATGCAAACAAGTTGAGACTGTTTCTTAGTTGAGCAACTTAGCAAAGCCATATCAATGTCCTCGGAACTGACATCTCCAGGGGTAGAAACTAACTGAAGGAAATACAATTGTATAGAGTTAGCTGTAACATCCTTAATATTATGCCCAGCAATCTGCAGTTGCCTAGGAAGGGCTCCCTTCAACTTCATGGGTCTACCCCTATACTCGAACTCCATCACCAACTTCCCAAAGTCCCATTTAACCACTCCCAAATGGCTAAGCCATTGAATACCAAGAACCATATCACGACTGCCTAAAGGTATGATCAAAACATCAAAAGAAAATGAAGTGTCCTGCATTTTCCATGTAAAGTTTCTACACAATGATTGACAAGCAAGTGCCCTGCATTTTCCTTCCTTTCAGCAGGGGTTAAATTTATGTGGGGTCTAGAAGGGAAAGAAGTTTTCTGGTAAGTATGTGGGGTAGGCAGAAGAGGTGGTTTCGTGGTTAAGTTTGTTTTTATGGTTGAAGGGTACTAATGTTTAAGGGTTTGTTTAGTGGCTTCTAGGTTTTCTTCTTGCAATCTTGCATACTCCACAGCACTAGCAATACAAATAGGCTTGAAAGCTCTAACAAATGGCTTGACAGTAGATTTTAGACCTCCAATAAAACTGTCTAAAAAATAGATCAGGCAAGAAATGGTTTTATTAACATGAGGGATCTCATATCCTCAAATTCATTAATATAAGACTCATGAGAATCTTTCTACTGAAGTTTATTAAACTTCTCTACCACGTTAGCACCCATTTCATCTCTAAATCTTGCAGTTAAATCAACTACAAACTCAGTCCAGTCCATATTCCTTCTCACTGCCATGTAACTGGAAACCCAATTTTCAGCTTTATCTACCACATTTAGACAAGCTAAATATACTTTTCGATCTTCGGGTATTTTACACAATACAAAGTATTTGTTGCATTTTTTAATCCACATTCTAACATTTGAACCATCAAATTTTGGGAAATCAAGTTTTGGCACATACCCTTGAATTCCTCTTGCAAAATGATTGCCATTGTTCATGTTTCTTGGGGAAGCTTATGATGACCTTGTTTTTGTTTCCTTCAGTTTGTCACCCAGATCCGTCACCATTTTTAACATTGCTTCATGAAACTCCAAACTCTTCCGTGACTGCAATCCCAATTGCTGCTCAAGAAATTTCAGTTTCTCCTCCATCGCCTGCACCCTTCTGGTTACTGCAGGAGCCAACTTAAATGATCTTTTTAAAGAAATCTGGGTTGCGCAAACATCAACTGTTTAGCTCTGATACCAATGTAACTGTTTAGCTACTAAAAGAGTAATCAAGAACTCAAGCAACTTGAGTTGATCTTGACTTAAAGAAGAATAGAATATCTCAACTAGAGAAATGAGAGAGGAAGAGAGAGAGAGAGAGAGAGAGAGAGAGAGAGAGAGAGAGAGAGAGAGAGAGAGAGAGAGAGAGAGAGAGGAGGATCATCAGATATTATTCAGAATACCCAGATTACATCCTATAGCAGGTATTTATAGAAAATTAGTTGTAACTAATTTTCTAGCCAAGATTTTGTTATAACAGAATAACAGAATATGTAACAGAATTTGTAAGCTACTGTTACACTCTCACGGCTTGCTGGTCGTCGGTCCGTTCAAGTAGTGGTCGTCGGTCGTCGCCTCTATCAATTTATGAGCAAAATTACTGGTTGAACAAGCAATTCACTTACCGGCGACTGACGAGGCCTCTTGCCCTCTTCCATTTCGATTACACGGCTAAAGACTGGTTAATTGTTCTTCTATTCTAGCCTTTTTGCCATCTCAACACCACTGCCAGCTTCGCACGACCACACCATCATTAACCAAAACCCCTAGAAGAAGTGTGAACTCTTTGGATTAGTGTCCTTCAAATTCGGATCGACGAATCTCACAGTTGGTTTGCCAACACTGGCAAGTGGCAAGGTATCATCTTTCTCCTTCCCTATCTTCTTCTTCTTATTTATTGTTAATTTTCTCATGTTTTTGTGTACGTAGGAAGTTGGTGCTAAATTTATCTCTAACTTAAATGTTTAATGCCTCTTATGATTTTTGAGGTGGATTTTTTGGGTTTCTTTTCGATTTCTGAAGAATTTATAATTGTCGTTGATTGTAATTCAGTTTTGCTTCTTCTTTTGCTGTTTTAGTTAACTAGCTAATACTTGTTCTTTTACCTAAAAGTTATAATGTTGTGGGTTCGTGATGAGTTATGAGATTGTTTTTTTATTGTTCTATTGTCGAAATACAATGAGAGTAATAAAATACTAGTTGAGTTGATTAGTAAATTTTATATTTGAATGTATGTAAAATCACGATAAGAAGAAAAAGAGAAAGATACGTGGAATTGTTTTTCCCAAAAGGGTTACCTAATAAAAATTGAGTCAAATCTGATCCAACTAATCTTCCTCCTACAAAAAACCAAGCAACCAATAATTTACTCCTTCAGATAGAAAACTTAGATGCGATTCTAAATCGTTCCAAATTTTGAGAATTTGTCGTGAACACTTTTTGTTTTTTTATCTAAGTACTTTGAGGTTGTATGTGGACTATGAACATTTTATATTTAATTGTCTTGGTTACTTTTTGTATGCGATATTGTTGCAAAAGTATGCTACCCCTGACTCGGAATTCTGGATCCGCCTCTATTTGTGACTTAATTATATGTTGTAATGATTATTTTAATGATATTCATATTCATATTATAATGATATTCATACTTTGTTATTGCAAATTGAGAAGCGTTTAATGTGAACTCAGAAGCATTATGAATAAGATTAGTTTTGAGTTTGAAATAAGAAGTATTAGAATTTCAGTTATTATTAGTGGAAGTTATTCCACCAAATAAGGGATTAATCTAACTACAATGTCCGATCCCAAACTGGAGCCATCTGGTCCATCATCTCATATCACATCGAAGTGTTCGGTGGTGGTGTCGATCCTCCAACAAAGCTCTCGTATACTCAAAATGTCGGGCCATCCACTGCAAAATATGACTTAATAAGTTAGTTATGTTAGGTAACAATACAACAAAATCCTGAACATAGAATTGAAATGCATACATAGTGTGTGTTTGTAGTGTTGGGTCGGGCCGGATACATAATGTCCTTAGTGAGAGGGATCGGACGAGAATAGGTAATACCAGTCCATGTAGTCCAATATTAGCAATCTCCTAGATGACCAGCACGTCTCAAACCCGAAACATTGAGAATGTTCAAAGATCGATTGACACGTTGCCTTGATGACTCAACTCATGTTACGTTGAACTCAACCTCATATCTCTTCGTGTTTGTCGGTCTTTATGCAAAATTGGGTTCAAGAATTGGATAAGGAGTATCATGGACATAACCACACTGTCGTAGTATCCGGTCTGATGGGTTGTACGGCTCAACAATATCTCGGTAGCGTATGCAATCGACATACAACGTCCTCGGCACCCTTCTAGCCGGATCAAGATCGTATGGCATCCAAATGACCTGAAAATAGAAAACATGAGTTAATTTGATTAGTTTATTGTACACTAGTGAAAAAAAAGCCCATTTGATGCGGTCAAAATCGGACTTACTACAGCAGTAAATTATTAACTGATAAGGTTTTACCTTGAAACCGCATCCGTAAATCATATTAACTGATGCGGTTTAACCTAAGGTCTGCACTACAACATTTCATATTCACCGCACTACTACAACAACAACAATGTTACAACAACAACAACAACAACAAAATTACAAAAATAAAACCAATTAAACATGTTACAACATTTATATCATTGCCAAAAAAGTACAAATAAAATTGATTAAAAAAATTACAAATAAATTTAAAACTGAATTAATAACGCAAATAAATACAAAAATCAACTAAAAAAATTAAAAAAAAATCTAAGAGAAAATACAAACAAACAACAATAAATTACAAATAAAAATAATAATAAATAAAAATGAAAATAAATTACAAATAAAATTAGTAACGTAATAAAAAAGAAAAAAATTACAATAAATAAAACTAATAACATAACGAAAAAGAAAATAAATTACAAGAAAAAACTATTAACAAAATAAAACCAAAATTAAAGTAAAATAAATTGAACGAAAATAGTAGAAAACGAGAATATAAATGAAAAAAAGAAGAAATGAAACGTAAAAACTAGAGAACTAAACAAAAAAACTAGAGAAATTAAACAAAAAAATAGAGAAATTAAACGAAAAATCACTAGTTTCAGATCTAAATTCCCTTCGCGCTTCTTCGTTCGTGTTTCCTTCAATTTTCTTTATTGGTGCTTCTTCCTTCGATTTTCTTTAATGGCGCTTCGTTCTTTGAGTTTTTTTGATATCGCTTGTGGATTCGATGATTTAGGGTTCGATTGTTTTGATTGTTGAGGGGTTACTGTGGTGGTGTGAGAGTGATAGCGTGAGAGTGGTGGTGTAAGAGTGATGGCATGAGAGTGGAGAGAAGGAGAGTGTATCTGATGAGAGAGAGAGAGAGGAGAGTGTTAGGGTTAGGAGGAGAGAAGAGTGAGGAGGGTATCTGTCATAAACATGCGTGGGCCAAGGATTTTAAGCGATTGCATGCTAGGCCAAGGATTTTGAGAGACTGTGTGCTGGGCCATTCGAGTTCAGCGTGCTAGGCCAAGGATATTGAGTAACAAAAATCTGATGCGGTTCTCTGAACCGCATTAGATTTTTTTAAAAATTGCATCAGTTTTTTTTTAATCTGATGCGGTCCTCTAGGACCGCATCAGATTGTCGTCCCAACTTTCCCTCCCATTTTTAATGTTGATTTTCGCATGCGGTTTAAAAAGACCACATATGTTACTAAGTGACAGATAAGGTTTTCCACTAGTGGTACTGCAAATATTCGACTATATTACTAAAAGAATAAGTTTCGTACCTCTAAAGCTTGAAGGGTGTCCATCTGTCTGCTTATTGACTGGAGTCGAATAGGATCCTTGCTGACGATGTGATAATCCCACTTCCTAGACCGGGGATCGTGATCAGACACCGCTACACTATCTCTCTAAGGTCGAAAACATGGAAAGTACTCGTATATCCAAGCCTATAAAAGCGTGACACACCCAACAATCTGTTTGGCCGACTACCTAGTCGCCACCCCTAGCTGACGATATAGAAAATCCAAAGTCGCTGATCCCCATGAATACCTATGTACCTAATCAAGGTCATCCAACTCAATAATGTTATGGGGAGCAATGCTGGTACCACTCTTATCAGTGAACAACGTACATCCAAGTGTGATGAGCTGAAAAGCGCTGATCTTCACATCAGAGGGACGATCAGCACGCATGCATCTGTCAAAGATCTCACTAACACTAACGCCACCGTTCTTCCAAATAAGTGCTGGATCTTGAAGTAGCTCATCATGACTAACCTAGAGTAGCTTCTCAAAGTGAATATACAACTCATCAGATGACAAAGCACCCCTCACTGTGCGACCATCAAAAGGAACTCGTATAATCTGCCAACCGTCATGCAACATGATCGTTATCTCCCCTAAAGGCAAGTGGAACGTGCTCATGTCGGGCTGCCAATGTTCTATAAACGCTGAAATCAATGGGAAGTCAAGGTAGGAATACATAATGAACGATTGATGGCTAATACAAGACGTATGTACACGCGCTGCGACTGCGGATCAAAGTCCCAGTTCCTCAAACTATCAACCACACTAGCACGATTATGGCACATCATCACTGTAAAAGTAAACGGATCATTGTAGATACGTGCGCTTATGTGATCCGGATAACTAGGAATCACGCTACCATCAATAGGTCCACCAAGCATAGACTCCCTAACTAACCAGGAAGTCTTACTAGCAGCTCTGGCCCTGCTTGAAGTCCGATTACTTGCGGAACTCGACGATTCCGAAACAAACCTCCCTCCTCTACCCTTCCTCACAGTCACACTGAAAGTGGCTTACTTTGCACCACCACTCAAAGCGTTTTCCAACTCCTGCTCATCCTCGGTATCCCAACCCGGACTATGAGGCGCATGCTCTAGAATAGATTTTAGCCTAACCCGCTCTTCTGCCCTCGCCCTCCTACTCGATGCATTGATACCACGACATCGAGTGTGTCGTGGCGCAAATCTCTAAAGACCCACATTCTCGCTGCTTTAAGCCCTCGACTGAACCTAATTTTCAATTTTTTTTAATTATTCACTATTTAATAAATTTACAATTTTAATAGTGATTCTAGCACCTTCGTCGTTATTTTAATATATTAACGTTAATATAACTAAATTGTTGCATATTATGCTAATTTCACTAAATATTATAAATCATTAACATACTACAATTAATAAATATAATTATTAATGATTAACATACTACATTTAATGAATAGAAATGCAAATTATAACATGCTACGAACATTTTTGTTGGAAAACAGTATTATAATACAAATTATTATAAAAATTCTAACATACTAATTAACAATTTTATATCACTAAACATTCCAAATGAAAAAAAACATTTAATAAAAACATTCGAAAAAAAAACATGTAACAATTGTCGCATAACATTCGAAATTTGAAAAATCCTTACCCTGGAACCGAATTTTTTTTCGTTTCCTCCACCGAGGAAACGAACTGTTTTTTTATTTCCTCCGCGGAGGAAACAAACATATCTTCATTTCCTCGATGGAGGAAACGAAAAAGCATATCAATTCCATGGAACCAAAACCCTTTTTCATTTCCTCCACCGAGGAAACGAAGATCTGTTTCGTTTCCTCCGCGGAGGAAACTAAAAAATAGTTTGTTTCCTCAAAAAAAAAAATTATTTCCTCGATGAAAAAGGAAACGAAAAATACGGCGATGGTGGTGGTAGTGGGTTTTTCCGGTGAAAACAAAATAACCATTACCGGGGTTGATGATTCTCCGGCTTCTTTCACCTTTTTCCTTGGACCCATGCTCCTCGCTATTAGTGTCCTGTCGCTGGTGGTGGTGGTGTCTGGTGTTTCTGGTTGAGGTGGTATTTGTGGTGAAGCAGATCTGGTTGCGATGGTGGTGGTGGTAGTGGTGGCGGTTTGCGTTGATGGTGGTGGCGGTGGTCTGGTGGTTGTGATGGTGGAGGTGGTGATGGTTGTGGTTGCTGTGGTGGTTGGTGTGGAGGTTAGAGTGAGGTGAGAGAAGAGTGAGTGTGAGGGAGAGTGAGTGAGAGTGAGAGTGAAGAGTATATGTAGGGGTAATCTAGGAATGTAGTGCATTATATAGTGACGATTTTTAGTAAAATACGGGCGGTAAATATTAGTCCCCTTTTAAAAGTTTGTTTTTGCATATAATAATGTATAACTAGTTTTTAGGTTCGGGCTATGCCCCGGGTACTTATATTTCTCATCTATTTATAATTCAATTTTAAAATGATTACACCATATATCACTTGGTATAGTGGTAAATGTATCTTAATTTTTATTAGTAGGTCATTTGGTCTTTTTGAACTTCATCTCCTGATTCGTATTCTGGAATAACAACAATAAGATTTGATTAGCATAAAGAATAATTTGTAACGCTACCCCATTAATTACCAAGTAGAGGACTATAACGATCATGGTGAATTTATAAAAGAGAGATGGATCAAGGGGATGACTGAAAAAAAAGAAGAAATCATATAAGAAAAATAAACTTTATGGGTAGAAGTAGGAAATAACTTTCACATTACTAATTCCAACACATATCGATAATTTTGTGAAAACATGAATCACTAAAAGATGTTAGATTAGATGATAAATATCTGGAAATCCTTACTTGAGGTCAAGGGTTCGAGCCCTGATATATTTGTATAGATATAGATGTCATATATTATAAGGTTTATTATTTCATATATCTTATAAAGTTTATATTTTGTATATAATGTAATTTTTGTATGGTATATTTCATTGTATAAATTTCGTATATAATTTTGTTTAAGAAAAAATTATAAAAAATTCAGTTTGAACATAAATTAAGAAGAATTTTGTGTTTATCATTATTCAATGTAAAAATACCTAAAAGAAGGAGCAACTGACATGGCACAATTCGTGGCTCGTTACGGTAGGCTTTTTTTTTTATGAGAAATCCATCATGAAAATATCCATATATCAAGCCACACAAGACACAACTATTTAACTTTGGAGTTCATACACCATAACTGAAAAATGATCACCTAGAAGCCAAAAAAATCGGGGAAAAACGAGAGATATAAAAATAATAAAACGAAAATAAAGAAATTATAAAATTAAGAGCTTAAGCTAATAAAAATACACTAGTACACAAAATAAATTACAAACTATTTAAATAATGAAGGTTAAAATCTACATAATACTATAAAGCAACAAGGATTTGTTTATGTGTCAAGCGCAAATTGAATTGCTGATGTGTCAATCCTTTGTAATATCTTTTACAATTTTTTGGCACGTGTCTTTGTCTCTAAATATTTCTGTTATGCATTACTTTTTTTAGGCATATAATTGAAAAGCTATTTAAGAAAGTTCTTTGTTATAGAAAGTAAGTCAACTAAATTTTAGGAATCGATTGCTATTATTAGTAATTACTTATGTATCATAAAACTACCAAAAAAAAAATATCTCCTAAATTCGATATTTTAGGCACTAATTAAAAAAATTATATCCCCTAAATAAGGTATTTTAGAAACTAATTAAAAATTCATATCCCCTAAATTCGGTATTTTGGTTACTAATCATATATTTTGGCACTAATTAAGAAATAAATTCAGAGCGAAAAGTTGATATTTTAAGTACTACTTAAGGTATTACAACTATCTAAATGAACATGTTGTACTCTCTTCTTAAACCCAAATTAAAATAAAAGTCTTAACAGATTATAATATTAAACATAAAGTTTATCAAGGGACGTATTAATCATACAATTAGTTGTATTATAGGTTTTTTTAAAAAGTTCAAATTATAAGATCATTGACCATATATCCATACCATCAAATTTATAAGTTCATTGCAAACTATAAAATCGTGGACCGTCATATTACAAAGACTACGGTGCATCCCATAAAACTATGATAATTATTAGTGAGTTACAATGTGATTAGCAATACAAAACACGATCCACGATAAAATCAATAATAATTGATATTAGCACCTCATGTATAACACAAAAAATAAACATCTTATGTATTAACACTTAGTTTGAATAAAAGAATAAACATCTTATGTAGTAACACTTAACTTGTACAAAATAATAAACATCTTATGTACTAATACTTGCACAAAAGTCTAAACATATTATGTACTAACACCTAATATTAAACTATCAACTTAAAAATGGATTACCCAACATATAAATAGATAAGAAAAGATAACAAAGTCTCAACAAAAGTTAATTTTTACTTGGTTCACGAGGTTTGTAAAACTTAAAGAAAAGAACAACTACACTAAAATTATGGACAATACAATACAACCGAATAAATAAAAATAATTGAGAATATAATTTATTCTATATTTTACTTTCCAAAATAAATAAATAAAAATGGGTCAAATAGTATGAAACTTACAAGCTTTAAATTCTAAGAGAAGTGCATAGAATCTTCTATCTAGAAGCCGAATATAATCTTAACAAAATCTAAGTTTGCTAATAAAGTTCCAAACTGTAACAAACCCTTGCTTAGAACTCTCAGTTTTCATTGCCATAAAAATTTTGTCTTTTCCATCTCAATTTGTACATCTAGAAAGTGAATCATCATCTTCATATAAAAAACTTATGTAGATAACATCTGAATCTCAAACATCCAACATCAATGGATAAAAACACAATCAAATTCTTTTTTTTCATTTTGAAATATCAAGTGTGTTCGATGAATCTGTGGTCAAACTTTTTGGATAACTTTTTTCGAATAAATCTGGTATTGAACGGGAATTTTTTTTTCTTTAATAACATAAGATTCCGTTGATCGAATGTAGCAATTTTTCGAATAAATCTCCATTTTATTTAAATATGATGTTGCCCAAATTCAGGAGAAAGGTTCAATTAAATATAAAAATTCTAGCTATGTTTCAAATCTCCATTTTTGGTTTGTAATTTGTACGAGTTTAGTTAGCCATATCAAGAGTTACCAGCATTAGGGTTTGAAATTTTTTTTGTGATAAAGATCACAGGATCTCAAGAGAACAAAAGAGTGGGGGTGATAGGGACTGTGGACAGTAAGGACAACAGAAAGTGGGAAAAGAAGTGGTTGCATGATTGAATCCCAATAATGGAGCGAATTGTGATTTTATTTGGTCCTCAATGTGAAGCAATGGGTATAGCAAAGATTTTTTAAGTCAACGTCGCAGGATAATATAAATTACATCAGTCGTTGAACGCACGGGTTATAAATCAATTTTAAAATATTCCTCATAAACGACATGATTGTAAAAAGTTTAAATCACGATCTAAATATTCATCCCATGATTTTGGGAGAAACATCATAAAATCATAAAATTTATAAATAAAAAATATTCCATGCATTTTGCACGGGTCAAAACCTAGTAAATAAAATAAATGAATATGATTTACAAAATTATCTAAGAACTACCCCTATGAGTGACAAATATGTCACTTATCAAATATCAAGTGGTAGGTCAATAATCAACTTAATTCACTGTACCAACCAAATATCTCACCCTTTGGATTATTTATCCACTTTCCAGCTTGGTGAAGCACAATGCAAGGTGAAATATCCATTTTCATACCTACAAAAACACAATTAACTCATGCAAATGACAATATAAATTAATCAAGAATAAATGAATATATTTAATCACCACATAGTTACATAATCAAAAAGTCAATATAATGTCATTGTGAGACATAAGCATTCAAACAACACATTAATCCTTTCCAAACAATTCAAAACCAATGCTTATCTAACTCGATCATTAGAATTTAAAGCCAAACCTATCCCTATTTGTACACCCCTAAATTTAATTCCTATAAATTCATATTATAATCCTAGGTAATGCATATTAACATTAACTGATGCAATAAAATTAGCATAGATGATAATACATGTACTTTTAAGAGATCATTAAATCAAATTAACAATTCTATTACTTTTCAAATCCTAAGTATACTGTGAAGAAAAAAAACTTTCAAATTTAAAAGAAAAAAAAGGAATTTGTGGTTTAAGATCATAACTTTGCAATTATTATTAAAGGAACCACATGATTTCTCGACCGTTTAATAAAAGACAACAAAACTAACACAAAGTAAGGAACCAAACTAAAGATATCCTCTATTACAATGTGGAAGTCACTAGACCCTTTTTTTTGTCTTCAAAGCATGAATCACAGTTCAGCAATCGGATTCCATCACCACATGTGGGTAGCCCAATGCCTTCGCCAACACCAACCCTTCAAACATTACCTTAGCCTCCGCAGTGTGAGTCACCTAGCACGATGATAATTTGATAGATACACATCCCACAGTCTTTCCCCTAGCATATCGACACACAATTCCCACACCTGAGCTCAACATGTCCAGCTCCCCTGCATCTGTATTCACCTTCAGCCAGCTTGCATCAGCGACCTTCCACACCTTCGGGTGAACCTCACCTCCCTTTACACCTTCGGCCCTCCCTCACTTCTTGAACCTGCCTGCAATTGCTCAGTGCATACGCCACTACCGAAGAGGGGTCAATGGACTTCCCCTCAATCGAAGCTCGACATCTTGCCCCCTAAATTGCCTAGCACACAATGAGAAAAACATCTAGCTTATCATTATCTAACTTTGAATACACCCCCCCCCCCACACCAATCCTCCATACGTACATAGCCTCCATGTACCACAAAATCGAACTTACTCGCCTCCCACACCGCACGAGCTAGACCACACAACGCCAAAGCATGCAGCCCCGATTAAGTTGGGGCTACACAAACGTTACAATAGGGAGGGAAACATACAATGGTTTTTTTGATGCCCAAGCAAGTAGGAAGAGATTAAAGGCTTTCTCTCCATGCAAATATCTTCACATTAGACAAAGTATTTGATTTCCATATGTGCTTCCATAGATTTGTAGAGTGGGAAGTAGTGGCTTTTGTTGCGCTACAAACATCACCAACAAGGGCCTTATACACATATAGAACAATATACTCCCCTATTCTTCTCTAACTCCCTACACAACGATTCACTTAGCATTCGATGACTAATAGGAATACTCAAGATTCTATCCACTTCAAAAGTAAGAACAATTGAGCAACAAGCTCCCTATTCCACTCCTTTCCAATAGGATCAATCAATACTCCTACCTCCACATCTTCATTCGCCTCTTCTCTTGGGGATAAAATTCTACTAGTTTGTATGCTCGAAATCCAAGCATCCTTCCATACATGAATCTTTTCCCCATCTCCCACTCTCGACCTCAATCCTCTCTGAAGAACCTACTTTGATTTCCAAATACCCCTCCATGTATAGCTTGGTCTCACCCTCAATCCCCATCTCCATGAAAGTGGAATTAGGATGATATTGACCCTTAAAAATTTGTTCAATTAAACTCCCCGGATGCATAACAAGTCTTCATGCCATTTAGTCATTTTCATATCCCGAAATCTCATTCCACCCTCTACTTTTGGTTTAAATAATTTCTTCCAAGCTACGCAATGGATCTTTCTCTCCCATTGTTTTGACCCCACCAAAACAGAGCAATAAGGGATATAATCTCATCAAAGAAAAAAGATGGAAAGTTAAAAACACTCATCGCATAGGTAGAGAGAGATTAGAATTATATAACCATTGCATTTGCTGAATTAATAAAAGTGTAGATTCTTTTTGAAGATGAAGATCAAGGATCCATTTGTTTTGAAAGGAAGAACGTTTTTAGGAATTTCGAACATCTTAAACAAAATTGTTTTTTCAGCAAGTACTATTGAATTTTTTAAAAATTCACCATGTAACAACGCAATTTAAGCGATTCACTAGGTACTCCCGAGTTGCATGCTAATACATCAAAATGCCTTAATGACTACCGGAGTTGGCACCGTTAGTCATTAACTCCAATTTTTTTGCTAAACCTCATTAACCCCTCTCTATCCCCCCCCCCTTAACATCTAACCCCTATCCCCTAACGTATTGGTACTCGTTTTGATGGCTTTTTAAATTCATGACCTTTAAGGGACGTCGATGGCATCCGTTTTTTTTTCAAAAAAAAGTCATTTTGGCGGTAAAATTGGTCGTTTAAGATCGTCTCGGCAAGCATGCCCATAATGTCGTCATATTGATACTATTGTGATGGGTTTCTCGAAATTCGTGCACCTTAAAAGTCATCGTTGGCGTCCGGTTTTTTTTTATAAAAAAAAAGTAGTTTTGGCGGTCAAATCGGTCGTTTAAGATGGCATCGGGAAGCGTGCCCAGAATACCGTCGTATTTTATTTATTTTGATGGACTTATTGAAATTTGTGCCCTTTAAGAGTCGTCGATGGCGTCCTTTTTTCAAAAAAAAGTCGTTTTGGCGTCAAATTGGTCGTTTAAGATCGCATCGGGAAGCATGCCCAGAATATCGTAGTATTTTATTCATTTTGATGGGCTTGTCGAAATTCGTTCCCTTTAATGGTTATTCCCCTTATTGGTGGCATCCTTTTAAAATAAACGTCATTTTGGCGATGAAATTTTTAGTTAAAGATTGCATTAGGAAGCTGCCTAGAATACCTGTCGCATTGGTAGTCGTTTTGACGGGCTTTTCAAAATTTGTGCCCTTCAAAATGTCCGTTGGTGGCGTCTGTTTTATTCAAAAAATAGTCAGTTTGACGCTAAAATATAGAGTTTAGGGTTCGGAGGGTGGGGGAGGGGGGAGGGGGGAGGGGTTTGGCTTAGGGAGAAAGGGGGGTTAATTAGGGTTTTAAAAGTTTAGAGTAGTAATTAACAAAATTAACCGTCGTTAGTCATTGAGGGGGTTTTTGGTGAAAAGTGCGAGGGTACATGGTGGATTTTCTGAAAACTTGGGGGTAATTGGTGAAAAAACCGTAAACAAGATATATTGGTTGTATACTTGTATCCATTGAGAATAAAAAAAATCTCTTTTTTTTTAACTTTTATTTAAGGTAAATATTTTTTGCGTTGTTTAATTTAACTGAATATTATTTTTTTACTAGTAGAATAAATATTTATTTTTCTGTGCTCGAAGTGCATTTTTGCCTATATGCAACAATATACAGCATAAAATTTTTTTAAAAAAGGTGCAATAAACCTGTTGCTGCGGTTCTTTGGCAAAACCGCATCAATAGGTTCATTTAGGCCAAAAATGAAGAAGGGCTGCGCTAAAAAAGGCATGTAGGGCTGCGCTTTTTGACAGCAGCCCTTTCAGTCGCAGCCCTTCACTTTTTAAGTAGGGCTGCGCTAGAAAAGCGCAGCCCTTAAGCTAGAAGGGTTGCGCTAGTTAGGAAAAAGCGAGCCCTTCTAGCCCAGAAGGGCTGCGCTAGTTAGGAAAAAGCGCAGCCCTTCTGAGCTAGAAGGGCTGCGCTTTTTCCTAACTAGCGCAGCCCTTCCTACCAAAAAAAAAAATTAAAAAAAAAATTTTTTTTTGACATTTTTTTACTCATAATCTCACATTTTCTGAAATCAAACAGAAGAGAAGAGAAACGAAACGAAAATACTAAACCCAAAACAATAAAAAGAATGAAACGAAAATGAAAAAAAGGAACAAAAACTAATATACAAAGAGAAGTATACAATAAGTATACAAGAACATTAATCAAAACAAAGATGAAAATACAAGAAATTATATACAAAGAGAAGTATACAAGAACATTAATCAAAATAAACAAAGAGAAGTATACAAGAATAACATTAATCAAAATAAACAAAGAGAGTATACAAGAATTAATCAAATAAACAAAGAGAAGTATCAAGAATTAATCAAAACAAAGAGAAGTATACAAGAACATTAATCAAAAAAAGAGAAGTATACAAGAACATTAATCAAAATATATAAACAAAGAGAAGTATACAAGAACATTATAGATCTGAAAATACAAGAACTACAACCTAATAATGTTTAAATACATAAAAAAAACCCAAATACATAATTTAAGGGAAAAAAAAATTTCGGAAAAACTTAAAATGGGTATTTGGAGGCTTAAACGAACTCGGATGGCTTAAAAAGCCTAAATGTCACAGCGTAGCGGTGTGTTTGACTCGTTGGCCCGTTCCGCTTCCGAAAAGGTATCACAATAGGCAATCGGACTCCGTCGCCATGTTTAGTGCAAATCATTTCAAGGTTTTTGTCGAAATGTATATGGGAGTTTTTGAAGAGAGAGAGGATGAGAGAGAGGAGGATGAGAGAGAAGGAGGAAAGGAATAATGAGGGACGTGAGAGAGGAGAGAGAATGAGGGATAATATATTTGACGAATCCCCGCTCAATATTTCAAAGCCCGCGATTCCGAAATTTCAAATTTTTTCAGGAAGGGCTGCGCTTTTTTAAAAAAGCGCAGCCCTACTAAGCAGAAGGGCTGCGCTTTTTAAAAAAAGCGCAGCCCTTCACTTAGTAGGGCTGCGCTTTTTTAAAAGCGTAGCCCTTCTTACCTACAGAAGGGCTGCGCTTTATTAAAAAAGCGCAGCCCTTCACTAGTAGGGCTGCGCTTTTACGAAAAGCGCAACCCTTCCTACGCAGCCCTTTATGTTTTTTCCCCTAGTGAGGGTTTGGAATACATAGCCGCCGTTTCGATCCTACTACTTCCTCCCTCTACTCCCTTCTCTTTCAACGCCTCCCTTTTCTTTCCTCTCACTCCTTTTCCTCGTCTTTACTCTTTCCTCTCACTCCTATGCCTTTTCTTTCCCTCCACACATTCATTCACCACCAGTGGCAGAGCTAGCTGGGGGGACATGGGGATAGATGTCCCCCTACTTTAAAATAATTTCTTTATTTAAAACAAAAAACGAAAAAAAATATGCTCAAGGACGCGTGAAACATTTGGAAAAAAAAACGCTGAAGAGTGAAGAGTGAGATTGTGGAAGAAAGATTGAGACTTGAGAGAAACCCTAAATTCGGCGACGGAGGGACGACATCGACCGCACATTCACAGTCGTCGGAGCCGACGACGACGAGCAGTGAAGAACAAAGTCACGAACAGAAGCGACGCTGCGAGCCTGCGAGTTGCGACGGCCGAAATGAAGCGAAGCGCACCGCCACGCGTCCATTCGCCGTCGCCGACTCGCCGGCCTCCCGACTCCCGATACGCCCATTTCAATTTTCAATCAGTTTGTAAGTTTTCTTAAGTAACCCTAAATTTTAGTTTAATTTTTTTCTAAAGGTAATATTTACCCTTATTTTATCATACGAGTAACCCGTTTATTCTACAAGTAACCCTCATATATATTTTCAAATGACCCATTATATTATAAAAGTAACCTCATTAGTTAATAAAATTAACCCTAATTACATGTTTGAGTAACCTTATTTATTTATTTGAGTAACTTCATATGTTCGCAAAAGTAACTCTAATTATTATATAATAGCTTGAAATGTTTATAGAAAGTAATCATAAGAAAGGTACAAGTAACCCATTAATTAGTTCATAAAAAGTATCCCCATTATATACATAAAGTAATCTTATTTATTCATAAAAAATAAAATGCGTTGCTTTTCAATGTTAAAGTGTTCCTTTTAGTGAATTAGAGATTACTTTATCGAATACTAATGGGTTATTTTACTGACACTAGGGATTACTTTTTATAATGCTAAGGGGTTACTTTTACTGAAAGTATAGGTTACTTTTTGTACCTATAAGGGTTACTTTTATTATAAATAGGGGTTACTTTTACTGAAAGTATAAGTTACTTTTTGTAACTGTAAGGAGATTACTTTTACTATAACTAGGGGTTACTTTTACTATAACGAGGGGTTACTTTTTGTAATGTTAAGGAGTTACTTCTACTAAAAGTAGGTGTTACTTTTGTAATTATAAAGGTTACTTTTATTGAAATTACGGGTTACTTTTTAATTATAAGGAGTTACTTCTACAGTAAATAGAGGTTACTTTTTGTCATTATAAGGGTTACTTTTGTAATTATAAAGGGTTAGTTCTATCGTGAATAGGGGTTACTTTTTATAATTATAAGAGGTTACTTTTACTTGTGAATGTCATTATAAGAGGTTAATTTTACTGAATTAGAGGTTACTTTTTCCCTTTTCTCTCTCCTCTTCCCCCACCCCCTTTCTCTCTCCTTATTCCTTCTCTGTAATTTTTGAAGTCGAAGAGAGAGAAACCATCTTTTTTTTCTGCTCAACCTTCTTAAAACCAAAAAAAAACCCTGAGAAACTACAAAATTCTTCATTATTTTACATAATCCATTTCTTATCCACTGCATATTTCGAGTAATTTGGGAAAATAATTTTTTTAAAAAAAACGCTCTTTTTTGTAAAAAAAAAAAGGAGAAAAATGATGGGTCAATGTACAGTGAGAGAAAGAAGAAAAATGAGAAATTAGGTGGTAAGTAGAACGGAGAATGAAGGGTTTATAATTAGGTTTTGTGGGTATTTTTTGGAAGATAGAGGAGGTGGTTAATTTTTTAATTATTTTTTATTAAAAATATATTTATATTGTTGAAGTGTAAATGGGTCAAATGGAAGGTATGGAGGTGGTGGTAATGGAGGTGGAGGATGAAGAGGAGAGAGAAAGTGGGTTCCACGAATTGAAATGGAGGAAATTTTTACCAGGAATTGAAATCAGAGTTCTTCTTGTTGGAGGAGAGAGAGTGGCGAGGAGATAAAAGAAGTGGTTTGTGAATTGTCTATGAATTGGTTTGTGAAGATTGTCTGTGAATTGTTGTTGCTGCCGTCGGATATTGGTTTGGGGAAGGAAGAGCTACAGGGAAATATGTGGCCGCACGGTTTAAGTTCCGTGTGGCGTGTTGCACAAAAAACGGACTGTGAATTATGATATTTGTGAAATGTTAAGGTGTGATTGTGGATTTATGGTTGTATTGATTGATTTGTTCTTGGTTTGGATTGGTTACGAACTCATGATTTAGGAAATTGTTAGTTTGCAATTTGGAATTTCTAATTAGGAAATTATAAATATGAGTTTATTTATAATTGAAATATTGAATAGTTTGGTTTGAAGAGGAATACTTTGATATGTAATTGATTAATATTTATCAATTTAATAGGAAATATCAAATGATTTATATTCACCTAATTATTATTTTTTTTGTCATTTTTCTTAGATTGTAAAACTATAAGCATTTTGGAATTTTGAATGTAAAACATTAAGTATTAAACAATTTGTGTTGTATTGTTTTTTTTCTATATTTTTTTCCGAATGTTTGACGGTCGAATTTTGTCCCTCCACTTTGAGAATCCTGGCTCCTCCACTGTTCACCACCACTACAATCTCCTCACTCGTTGCACTTCTCTCACCATCCGTCTTGCACTTCTCCTTCCCCTTCGATTCTCCCTCCACTTTCGCTGACGCCTTCATCTTCATCTTTCATCCACTCAAATCGTCGAGTCTCCCACTCGCTCCTCATCGAATCTGTGTTTCCTCTCATCAACACCGTCGGATGTGGTTGTGGATTCGATTACCAGTTCATCGACATCCTGTGTCACTAGTAGAATAAATGCTATTTGTTGCGGTTAAAAAATGCCATATTGCTGCGTTTATGGGCGCGCAGCAATTAAGGGCGCAACAATAGGTAATAATAATATTGCTGCGGTTTTAAACCGCAGCAATATTTTCAAATATTGCTGCGGTTCTTAGGCCAAACCGCAGCAATATTATAATTTTTTACCTGTTTAACACGTAATATTGCTGCGGTTTAGAAACCGCAGCAATATTATAATTTTAAAAAAAAAGGTAATCTTGTTGCGGTTTATATGTTAGGACCCGCAGCAATATGCACTAAACAGGTAAAAAAAATATTCTTAAAAAAATAAAAAGAACAGAAAAAAACGAGCAAAGGCAATTGAAACTATAATCAACCCAGATCTAAAAAATAAATCAGCATCAATAACCAAACTAGATCTAAAAAATGAAATCAGCATCAAAATCCAAAATTAAACTAATTTATCAATAACTCTGCTATTAACATAATTTATAAAAAAAAAAACGGAAAAGAGATCTAAACATCAGATCTGAATAAAAATGAAAACTGGAAAAAGGAAAAAAAATTAGATTCAAACAAAGCAGCGGCGAGGTCTCGAATTGTGAGCGACGGCAAGGTTTCAGACTGAGCGACGACAAAGTTTCGGACTGAGCGACGGCAAGGCTTCGCACTGAGCGACGGCGAGGATTCGCACTGAGCGACGGCGACTTGTGGGGGCTTCGGACTGAGTGACGACTGTCGAGCGACGACTTTGCGAGCGGTGGAACGATAAAGGCCATTTATTTCGCGAGCGGTGGAACGATAGAGGGAACGAAGACTATCGATAGCGTCTACGCAAGCCACGAATGTCGCCGTGTATTTCCGGCGAAGATACTGGACATAGAGGCCGTGTATTTTCGGCGAAGAAAGAGGAGAGAGAATGTAGGAGGGTTAAGGGTGAAGGAGAGAGAAAGCAGGAGGGTGAAGGAGAGAGAATGCAGATCTGCGAAAATGAGAGAGGAAGGAGTAGGAGTGAGAGGGAGGGAGGGGGAGAAGGAGGGAGGCGCGGCTTTTTGGTTAGATTTAGGGTTTTGTAAAAAAATGTTGTTATTTGACTGATTAATACTACCTCCGTTCTCTTTTAGTTGCAACGTTTGACAAATTGCAATATTCATGTTCTCTTATTTGACCACATTTATTGATTTATATGTTAAACAAAATATAATCATGTGAGGTCTTGTTTGATTCATTTCGATGTAAGCTTTCATAATATCAAATTTTTATAATTTTTACTCACATACAATTAGAGATAAAACGATTTGAAATTGTTTATTGGCAAGCGTGAAAGTCAAAACGTTGCAACTAAATAAAAACAGAGGTAGTATATATTAAGCCTTTATATTGATGTGGTTTCCACGTAGGACCGCAGCAATATATTAAAAAAATGTTTTTTTTAATATATTGCTGCGGTCCTACGTGGAAACCGCAACAATATTAGCTGGTCTGGGCTCCACATTTTGATCAAAATTAATCCGTTGGGCAATATTGCTGCGGTTTTGGGCGGGAACCGCAACAATATTGTCAATTAATTTTTTTTCTTTTTTTTTCGTGTTATATTGCTGCGTATAGGTAAAACCGCAGCAATATCACCGCAGCAAATAACATTTATTCTACTAGTGTGTGGCGGTTCGCCGTTGACTTCGTCGAGAGTTCTTCTTCGTCGGTCGTCCAAAACCCGACGCTTGTCGTTCGACCACAAGAACCAGACGAACACGAAGCGAAGGCAACGAATAGTGAGAGAAGTGCAAACTTAGTTCGGCGGTTCGTCGGCTGTTTAGATTTGTTCAAACTTAGTTTATTTTAGTCTGTTTTTTTCCTTTTGTACTTTAACCTTTATTTATTTATTAAGATCTAATTTTAGGGTGTTGATGCACCTTTTTTCGAGTTTCTTCAATTTTATATTTGTAGAGTTAATATGAAGTTACGGTTTTTAATTTTTTTGTTTTTTATATTATTCTTTTGTATAGTGGAAAAAACATCTTTTGCTACTTGTCAAGTGCTTCGGTTGACTAATCAACCCGAGCATTTGAGAATTTTTTTAATAAAATTTATATAAATGCTTGGGTTGATTAGTCAACCGGAGCATTTGATTTTCAAGTGCTCCAGTTGACTAAACAACCCGAGCATTTGTGAATAAATGCTCTGGTTAGTCAACCCGAGCAATTAGACTCTCGGGCGCACAGCAATACTGATGTTACGTTATAAAGGATTGATTAAATTTATTTCGATCCCAAAAAGCAAGAAATGCGCGGTCTAGCTTCACTAACTCCTCTTTCTATTCTTGTTTTCTCTCTCCTTCTCAGATCTCAAACCCTAATTCTCTAATCCTTGTCGCTCCTCTTTGAAATCAAAAATTAGGGAGGACTTTTGGCAAAAGTAAAATCAAGAGGAAGAGAAGGGCGAGGATGTTCGACATTCAGAAATGACAAGGTTCGATTTTTTTCCGGTAACTTCTTCCTTGTTTCTTCTATCTCGTTCTTGGTTCTTCATTTTCGGTTTTCGATCTAAGTTCGATTCGTTAATTTCTCATGTTGCTCCACAGTTAGAACCTAATTTTTGAATGTAGGCTTTTAATATCTGTACTTTCCTTTGAATTTTAGTGAAGACATTGCCTAGCTCATTTAGCTTGAGTCTACTGGCGCACATAAGTAGCCAGATGAGAGATATTGCATTAAAGAAGTAGGTTGATGATGAACCCATAATTTTATGATCCCTATGATATAATATTAATGTTAATTTAAGTAGGAGTACTATTTGGAAGGATTATATTATATATCGAAGTTTTGGAAATTGAAACATTCAAGTTGTTGAGAATTTTGAGATAGCTTTATATAGAATATATATACCCTATAAGTAGCACAAGCTGGAGAAAACTGCTTTTGTAATTTTAGTTTCTTAGACTTTTTTAATCATGATCATGGGAATTGTAGGGTGTGAAGTGGATTGCGGCTAAAGCAAATCACTCAACCTTTATGATTTTTATTTTTTTAAAAGAAAAATTATTTGTTGTTGTATAGCTTTGTTTATGACTTCATCTCTCCGAAAATGATGAAACAATAGCATTTGTACATATAGTTTAAAAAGAGTTAGTTTTGATAATTCAACTTTTCTATGTTATTTTACTGTAAAAGGAGATAGTAAAATGCTTTTTTATTAAATAAACAGAGAACTATTTCTAGTGTATGTGATTCATTAATGATATTTCAATGGAACACGTACAAGAGGGGGGGGGGGTGAATTGTACTTTGTAACTTTTGGCAAAAGTTTCTTGCGGAATTATAAAATTATAAAGGAATACTGATATGAGAGGCAGAGAAATATAAAATTGAGGAAACTTCTTGACACTATCAAGAAGTGAAAACCTCAAAAACTTTATTATTGCAATCACTCTATTACAATAACACTCTACAACTTGAGTTCCTCTCGAACTCAAGTTCCCACAGTAATCCCCTCTGATTACTGGAACTCTCCTCTCTCTTGCTTCTACTCTGAAGCCTCTACTCACTGACTTAACTCTAAGTCGTTACAAGAGTCACTCAACCCTTGTTCCCCAAAATACAACTCAAATTGTGTGAAAATACTAGTAATTACGTTGAACTCAAATACTTAAGGAACTTAGGAACTCACTTAATAGTGCAACAAACCTTTTCAGAAAACACTTAAGATTTAGCAATAGAAATATGTTTTCAGTTGGTTGATTGTAATGAAGCAGACTTCTCTTTATATAGTGAAGTCTTCTCATGCCAGTTCCACTTGTTCCTCCACTAAGTGTGAAGCAGTAACCCACGTAGAATCATTTTTCCACGTTCACACTTCTTGAGGAACAAGCAAAGTAATGGACAATCCACTAACAATACGTGGTTTTAAACAGTTGAGAGAAATAAGGAATTTATTTAGGAAATCCATTTTTATTTATTCAGTAATAAAGAAAGGATCTTTATTAAAAATAAAAACTATTTTATTTATTAACAATATTTCCTGGAAACTCTTTGTTAAATACTTTTTAAAACCATTGTTGCATTAATTTAATTCCATGTAGTTCCTTAGTATAAAGCAACGTAAATTACTTACATAAATCCTAAGTACATACTCTTGAACTTAGACTTCATGTCATCCCTTTAAATCTTCAACTCTGAAGATTAATACGTCCCATTCCTTGAAGGAACTCTAAAACACGAATGAGTTCCAGAGGAACTGAGCACGTAGTTCCTGAGGAACTGAGCAGCAGGTAGTTCCTGAGGAACTGTGAAACCAAATGCATCTGGAACGGAACAACATATAGTTCCTTAGGAACTGTGAATAGTTCCTTGAGGAACAGCAGACAGTTCCTTGAAGAACAGCAGACAGTTCCTTGAGGAACAACAGACAGTTCCTTGAGACAGTTCCTTGAGGAACTGTCCCTCGAGGAACTGTCCCTCGAGGAACTGTCCCTCGAGGAACTGTCCCTTGAGGAACTTATCCCTTGAGGAACTTGTCCCTTGAGGACTTGTCCCTTGAGGAACTGTCCCTTGAGGAACTGTTACAAGAACTATAATCATGAATCATCACTTAGGAACTTCGTTCTTCTCTTGGAGTTCCAACTCATGAACTTCACTTATTATCTTTAGAATGCACTATTATTAATCACTGAACCTTGCACACATAAAATTTATAAACCTTGTTAGTTATTACTTTAGTTTGTCATCATCAAAACCATAGTGGCTCAACAATTTCCCCCTTTTTGGTGATGACAAACCAAGGTAAAGTAATATAAGAACTAACACAAATAAAATGTAATATAACAATGCAAGATCATTTTAAGTAGAGAATGAATCACAAGAAATAAGTTACTTTGCCATTATTTTCCCCCTTTTGACATCATCAAAAAGCGTATTATGTTTCAAGAATTAGTGATCAATCTTCCAAACTTATAGTGACACTACACCGCCATAAATATATAATTAATGGTCGACCATGAGTTTTAATTTTTCAATTTGCTCAAACATCAATCTAGTAATATTAGCCATCCTCATGCACATGTTAATCGATTAGTAAAAGAAGCTAAAGCATGCTAAACATAAACCATCATTTTACCAAAGTGCAATCCATAGGATAGAAAATAAAAAGAATGTCCAACAAAATTCAAAGAGAAGATCAAAGGCTCATGTTTATGAAGGAATGGTAGGAATAAGCTAAAAAATATGTGAATTGGTCACTTGTTCCTCCACCATTACCTTTCCTAAACTTTCAGTTTACTTTGTGATCTGCCTTTGAAAACACACCTCAGTTCCTTTCGAATAACATGCAGTTCCTTACTTCTTCTTTTTTTTTTATATTTTGAATAGATTCTGCTGTCTGTTCCTTGATTTAAGTTTCAAGGAATTAATTAATTCTTTTTCTTGACTTTAGATTTGATACTAAAGGAACATACATGGGACTACTAGAACCCATAGATTTTATGACAGCTTTGTAGAAGTAAGAACTTGAGTAACTTATGGAACGATGAATCTCTTCTCGATCTCCCTCTCACACATCTCTCCTTTTATTCTCCTGTTTGCTCTCATATTTTTATTTTTTCTTTGTCTCCTTCAATCTCTCCTTTTTCATCTCCATATCAACTTGTTCTTCCTCAAATTTTGTTTTTCTTTCCTTAATTCCCCCTCAAATGTTGCATCATCAACAATATTTAAAGTTATAGTGGAGGAACACAAATTAAAGAATTTGGATATATGGTGAACTGAATAGAAGAAACAGGTATGTAAATTTGATATGAAAGGTTTGGAGTAATTTTTGAGATCTTTAAAAATAAATGATGGTATAGGAGGTTTGATAATTTAGAGAATAATATTGCTCGTTTAGACACATAATTGGACATTCATATGTAATGCACTTGGTGTGGGTGGAATGTATAACAAATGAGTTCCTTGAATGAAAGAAACTACACTTTTTACTTCCTCTTCCTTTTGACTAACAATTAGCAATATGGACAGTAAGGGTAATATTACAAAGAAATCAGTGAGTCATCTTTTAAATCTAACTCATGACTATGCATAAAACATAGAAACAATTGTGGTGACACACATTTATAAGGAAGACATATCACAAAAACTCTACATTATACACGCTAGATGAATTTGCCATTTAGAGAAAAACAAGACATCATAACTCACTTAACATAATCATCTCTACAATTTATATGCCTTTTTAGTGAGAGAAATTTAAATACTTCACTAGATAAACGCAAAGAACAACAGGTGCCATATATTGTTCCCCCTCACTAAGGCGATCATAACGTCTAATTATTAGAATTAGGAACACACATTTTCATGAGTTCCTTTCTTGAACACACATTAGACTTATTAATAAATAACTCAGTTTTAGACTTGAAGTCAAATTTGGACATTAGACATAACTGAGCAATTTCTTTGTCCCAAAGTTTCTCAGCCTTATCACTTTGGCTTTTTAATATTTCAAGTCCTCTATAATCATCTAGTGTTCTCAACGATAATTCAATTAATTTGGTTTTGGAAAAAGATTGAAGAGTAGTGGAATTTACCTCATTAAATGGAACTGTATCAGTTTCATTTAATTTTGCAAAGAGACAGAGGTTTACAGTGTCTTCATCAGGTTGTTCCTCTTCGTCTTCATAATCTATTTCTTCCCACGCGTCTATCATGGCTTTCTTGAAGTTAGGTTTGGCAAAAGTCGACTTGTTGTATCTATCTTTAGATAGTTCCTTGCCTTTGCCTTTTCCTTTCTCGTTTTCCCAAAGAGGACAATCTCTTATGTGATGATCAGTTTCTCCGCATTTAAAACAACCATTTTTAGTTTTGGAACTAGCTGGTTTTCTACTCGAGTTCCTTCCTTCACGGTTTCCAGGCTTGTAGTTCCTGTACAACTTTTTCATCTTTCTGACAAGCATGACAGCTTCTTCATCAGGTTCCGACTCGTCAAGTTCCTCTGCCTTAAGAGCTAATCCTTGGTTCCTGGAACTCTCAGGGACAACCGTTCCTAGATGCAATTCATGGGTAATCAAAGATCCTGCCAGTTGTTCAATATTGAACTTGGTAAAGTCCTTCGTTTCGAACAAAGCAGTGACCTTTGTTCTCCAACGATCATCTTGAGGCAAGCTCCTTAGGATTTTCCTAACCTGTTCATCAGTGGGAATAATTCTTCCAAGAGAAACTAATTCATTAGTGATGTTAGTAAATCGTGTAAACATATCTTGAATTGTTTCTTTTGGTTGCATTTCAAAACGTTCATATTTTGACATTAAAAGATCGATTTTCGAACGCTCTACCTCATTAGTTCCTTCATGGGTGACTTGAAGGAGATCCCAAATTTGCTTTGCGCTCTTACACCTCATGACCCTATTAAGTTCATGAGGTCCAAGACCACAATGCAGTATTTTGACAGCCATGGCATTGATTTCATATTTTTCAAAATCTTCTTTTGAAAATTCAGTCATTGGTTTAGGAACTACCTCGTTTTCAGCATTAGTCGTTGTTACCTCGAAGTCACCAACTTCGATAACCCTCCAGACTTGGTAGTTCTCTGCCTTGATGAAAATTTCCATACGATTTTTCCAATACGTATAGAATTTTCCGTTGAACATTGGAGGCCTTTGCGTGGAGTAACTTTCTACGAGTTTCTCGTGCGTATCAATCTTCTTCAGGAACTTTACTCAACAGGGTTGCCTGTATTTCCTGAGCTCCGGCTCTGATACCAATTGAAATTTCAATGGAACACGTACAAGAGGGGGGTGAATTGTACTTTGTAACTTTTGGCAAAGTTTCTTGCGGAATTATAAAATTATAAAGGAATAGTGATATGAGAGGTAGAGAAATATAAAATTGAGGAAATTTCTTGACACTATCAAGAAGTGAAAACCTCAAAAACTTTATTATTGCAATCACTCTATTACAATAACACTCTACAACTCGAGTTCCTCTCGAACTCAAGTTCCCACAGTAATCCCCTCTGATTACTGGAACTCTCCTCTCTCTTGCTTCTACTCCGAAGTCTCTACTCACTGACTTAACTCTAAGTCGTTACAAGAGTCACTCAACCCTTGTTCCCCAAAATACAACTCAAATTGTGTGAAAATACTAGTAATTACGTTGAACTCAAATACTTAAGGAACTTAGGAACTCACTTAATAGTGCAACAGACCTTTTCAGAAAACACTTAAGATTTAGCAATAGAAATATGTTTTCAGTTGGTTGATTGTAATGAAGCAGACTTCTCTTTTTATAGTGAAGTCTTCTCATGCCAGTTCCACTTGTTCCTCCACTAAGTGTGAAGCGGTAACCCACGTAGAATCATTTTCCCAGTTCACACTTCTTGAGGAACAAGCAAAGTAATGGACAATCCTCTAACAGTACGTGGTTTTAAACAGTTGAGAGAAATAAGGAATTTATTTAGGAAATCCATTTTTATTTATTCAGTAATAAAGAAAGGATCTTTATTAAAAATAAAAACTATTTTATTTATTAACAATATTTCCTGGAAACTCTCTGTTAAATACTTTTTAAAACCATTGTTGCATTAATTTAATTCCATGTAGTTCCTTAGTATAAAGCAACGTAAATTACTTACATAAATCCTAAGTACATACTCTTGAACTTAGACTTCATGTCATGCCTTTAAATCTTCAACTCTGAAGATTAATACGTCCCATTCCTTGAAGGAACTCTAAAACACGAATGAGTTCCAGAGGAACTGAGCACGTAGTTCCTAAGGAACTGAGCAGTAGGTAGTTCCTGAGGAACTGTGAAACCAAATGCATCTGGAACGGAACAGCAGATAGTTCCTTAGGAACTGTGAATAATTCCTTGAGGAACAGCAGACAGTTCCTTGAGGAACTGTCCCTTGATGAACTGTCCCTTGATGAACTATCCCTCGAGGAACTGTCCCTCGAGGAACTGTCCCTCGAGGAACTGTCCCTCGAGGAACTGTCCCTTGAGGAACTTGTCCCTTGAGGAACTTATCCCTTGAGGACTTGTCCCTTGAGGAACTGTCCCTTGAGGAACTGTCCCTTGAGCAACTGTTACAAGAACTATAATCATGAATGATCACTTAGGAACTTCGTTCTTCTCTTGGAGTTCCAACTCATGAACTTCACTTATTATCTTTAGAAAGCACTATTATTAATCACTGAACCTTGCACACATAAAACTTATAAACCTTGTTAGTTATTACTTTAGTTTGTCATCATCAAAACCATAGTGGCTCAACAATTAAGAAATTAAGTGCATGGAAATAATTGTCAATCCTGTGTTTCTTCTTATATCTAGGCCATTTTTGCCTAAGAGGCTTTCTGGAAATGAAGATGATGTGGAAAATGGTATATTGGGAAAAGAGAAAGATAGAACATTGCGAACTATCAAATCTCTTAAGATACCTAACCAGGCCTTATTGTCTGGGACCACTTATCCTGCAGCATGATACTCATTAATAAACTTGTCTTGTCCAGCTACAACTTCAATGCTAGTATATCTTTAATGTTGTACCAGGTAATTTCAACCATTTTCGTAATCCTATTGGATGCATCAATAAACCATATGTTCTAATCTTGGGAGGCCTCATATTTGAATTTATAATAGAAGCAAAAGCAATATAGCACGTTTGCAAAATCTCTGCAAAATCTAACTGTCTTTTTTTTCTTTGTTTTTGTTGCAGAACTTTGTTTCAGTAATCATTGTGTCCACATTGTCCATTTTGGGTGTTGTATCTATAGAGCCCTTGACATGGAAGTTAATTAAGGTCTGGATACCTGTGCACTTGATAAGATTCAAACTGAAGTGCACTTGATAAGAGCACCAAGGGGAAGGCTCAAATTGGTTGAAGGATGAAACTCTGCCTCACACATTTGGGGTTTTAGTTTAGGAGAAATGATAGAATCTTCCACTAGGATTTGTCTATGGATAGCTTCTACCGGGATAGAGTTATGTATTTAGGATCTTTTCAAACTCATGCTAGTGGGGCCCAATCTAGAACTATTTATGTACACTGTGACCTTTTCAAAAAGGTTTTCTCTCCTCTCATTTGTTGGTGCTTCTTTGGCCATGTGAACTTCACATGGCTGTACTAGACATCCATAAGGTCATCAACAAGCTTGAGGTGGCTTGGAAATTCAGAAAATACACCCCCTTAAGTCTTAACAAAAATCGGATTACATGAAGAATAGCTTAGCTTAGCTCTAAACATGATTAGCTTAATTAATTAACCTCATTAAGCTAATTAATCACCAACTAAACTTGATTAACAATACTTAATGATAATTAGGATATCATTAGTACTAATTAACCTTGCTTAAAAGGAGATTAGCAAAAGATTAGCCTAATTAAGGTGCTTAAGAAGAGTTTATGGAAAACCGAGCTTGTTCTTGCTCATTACCACTTGGATTAGAGCAAATTAAGCCCTTGAAAACCTTTTTTATTCTCAAAACTAACCATAACCAATAATTAGATAAACTTATTAAAAACTTTGGATTGGTTAGCTTAGAGTAGTTAGATGCGTATGCATCATACTCACCTTCTTGAAAGAAGATTCGTCCTCGAATCTTGTAAGTGCTTTTTGGACATCGAAAGCTTGAACTTTCACCAACAATCTCCTCTTCTTGTCCCCTTTCATCTTCAATATGTTCTTCAACTCCAAAAGTGTGGATTAACCAACTTGGAAGAGGTTCAAAAATTGTGTCAAAGTTTTTAACTTTCCTTGGTAAACCTGCAAAACAAGAGTTTTCAGATAATATTATAGGAAATTTGAAATCTTCTGCCAATTCTTGATCTTCATTTTTGAGCTGTTGTCCTTCTACTAGTTCCACTATCATTGTGGCTTCCTTTGCTTCACAAGAGACCACTTCCTCCTTTTCTTCCACTATGAATTCGGCCTCCATTGTTGTTTCTTCATTGGGGATGAATTCTTTGGTCACTTCAAATTCAATGTCTCTAAAAGGTTGGTGAAGTTGATGGAGATCTTCTTTTATAGCTTGAAGTTGACAAATACTCTTTTGAAGTTGTGGAGTACAAAAATCGAGTTTTTCTCTTGTACATGAATTACATATACAACCCAATTGATAAGAACATGATAAAAACTCCTTCTTGAGTTCGCTTCTCAACTTACTCCAAGTGCTTATCTTCTGTTTTCCATCTCTTCTTCTCTTGGCCTTTAAGTGTTCCCACCATTCTAAAGCATGTTTTCTAAAAGAAAATTTGATTAGTTCAATCAAAGCATAATCGGAAAGATCATACCATTCATAAACTTTATCAACTTGGTGAAGCCATTTCTGAAATTTGGATGGACAAAGTGAACCATCAAATTTAGGAATTAGAGTGTTTTCATGGTTTTGGTATAAGGCACCCATGGCTTAAGAACTAGAACAAATCAAAAAATTTCGTCAGTTTTGGACCTCATAAGAAAAACCAACCCAGATTAATAGCAAATCAACTCCGATGAGCCTCAAAATTTACCATCATATAAATCACTTCTTGAACCACCAAAATAACATATCATACGTCTAAAAACTCAAAGAAATGAATCAGATATAGCCTCAAACTTTCGAGTTAAATTTCTGGTAGTTTTGTGTTTAAGGTTTTGTGTTTGGGTTTAAGGGGTGTTTTTTGGATGTTTATGGGATGATTTGAATGCTCTTAAACAATCATTAGCTCTGATACCAAATGATTCATATGGATTAAGACACCAAGAGCATTCAAGTTAAGAAAGAACAAAGAAAAAGAACATGTATCAAACCGGTTCGAACTAGTCGACCAACCACCACTTTCCACTAACCAAAGTACCACCAATCAAGACCAAACTATAACAATGAGATTCTAGTTTGAGTATACTTTGTGATTCAATCACCAAATCAACGTTTAGATGAAGGAATTAGCAAAGGTTTGATAAATGGTCAAAACTGACCGAGATAAACACTATGCACACAGCTTAGTATTTTAGGCATAAAAGTTTAACTTTTCATTCAATTGATCTAATTCCAAAAGCATTACAAAGTAAATATATAAGGCTACAGCATGTCCAAAAATCAGCCTATTTGGACGCCATTTTCTATGCCAACTAAGACAATAAAATAAGAGAAACAAAAACTAAAACTGTTTCAGCACACTTCTAATGATTTGCTAATTTACCCTATAGGACGTTGGAAAACAGAAAAATTACCTATTGTACATTAAAATAAATATCTTAATCTAAATATATTCAAAATTTCAAGCCAATTGGAGAAGGAAAAAGCCTTGCCCAAAACAGAAGAAAAGAAGGCTGCTGAACGTGTGAATGCTGCAGCTTGGTATACCTTGCCATGAAGTTCTCTCTTCTCATTTGTTGGTGCTTCTTTGGCCATGTGAACTTCACATGGCTGTACTAGACATCCATGAGGTCATCAACAAGCTTGAGGTGGCTTGGAAATTCAGAAAATACACCCCCTTAAGTCTTAACAAAAATCGGATTACATGAAGAATAGCTTAGCTTAGCTCTAAACATGATTAGTTTAACTAATTAACCTCATTAAGCTAATTAATCACCAACTAAACTTGATTAACAATACTTAATGATAATTAGGATATCATTAGTACTAATTAACCTTGCTTAAAAGGAGATTAGCAAAAGATTAGCCTAATTAAGGTGCTTAAGAAGAGTTTAGGGAAAACCGAGCTTGTTCTTGCTCATTACCACTTGGATTAGAGCAAATTAAGCCCTTGAAAACCTTTTTTATTCTCAAAACTAACCATAACCAATAATTAGATAAACTTATTAAAAACTTTGGATTGGTTAGCTTAGAGCAGCTAGATGCGTATGCATCAATAGCATTCATTCTCTGTATAAAGAAAGATTGGTTTGCTGTAACGGCCTCCATGATACATATAAACACATGCTTTCGCATGCGAAATCTGCTTTGGAAGATGTTATCACCATAGACAACATTAATAGAGAAGTAATAATTGTATAGTTAAATGTGTGCTTGTTCTCGACCTCAATCCATCGTTGGTAGTGGAAAGGGAGCTTCAATATGTTCATCTCGTACATATTGTGGTGGTTGACGTTGTCGGCGGCGGGAAGTTTTCTCAAGTGTTGTATTATGATTAATGAATCAATCATTAATTGCTTCATCAATGGCGCGTCTTCACATTTTGAAGTTGATTTATCATCTATATTAGAAGAACTGGTGCTAGAGATTTGAGATAACATTTTGTCGAAGTGTTTATTTTGGTAGTAGATGTTTAACTACATGGGCACTACATATAAGTAAACCTATTTATAATTTGCCAAGCCGGGTCAAGGCTAGTGATGGTCGATATGGGGAAAAGTACTTCATAAGGGGTCGCTAGCGGGTTGGGATCAATGCGGGTCGTGTGTCGACAATTGGTAAGAAAAATAAGGAATGAAGATAGCCAAAAGTGAGTAGAATTGAATAAGAATCCATACATGTAATTAATTTTGCAATATCTAATTTTTTTTTCAAAACTATTGGGATATTATATCGAGCCTAAATGGTCTTGTCAAATAATGGCTCCGTCCAATAATGACCTTTTCCATTAAAGCCTTGTCCAATAAAAGCCCGATAAAGTAGATCATATCCCTTTAGCCATGGGGATACCCTGTCCAATAACTAAGTACACAAATGTAAGTATTTTTTAAAGTATATGATTGTTTAGTCACCACACAATGGTGAGTCCATTGAATTACTTGTGAAGAGACCACACAATGGTGAGTCCATTGAATTACTGAAGAGACCACACAATGGTGAGTATAGTAGGTTAAAGGTGAGGTGATCATACAATGAGATGTATAGTAGGTTAAAAATAAAGTGACCATACGATGCAAAGTATAGTATGTTACTGGTAAGGTGACAACATAATACAATGTAAACTTTAGTAGATTTATTTTGAGCTAACAACAGATGCTATGTTAAAGGTAAAATAACTACACAATAATACTAAGTGCAAAAATAATAAAATGTCTTAGAAAACAACAATTTAAAACAGTATAAGTGAACATCTATGGCAAAAGTAGCCATGTAACTAATACTTAAAGCATTAACTATTAAACATCAAATAAAGTTATGACAACAACCTATTACAGTAATTAGTAGAAATAAAATAAAGAAAAACAACAACAACAAAAATGATGAGCTAGTAGTCTTACTAAGGGAGCAAAGTTAATCTTCCGTACCATAGATTTGAGTGAATAATATGTCCTTAATTTCTCCTCTTGTGGAGTCAATGAGGGCTTTATCAGTAGAATATTTAAGAGAACAATGTTAATCTTCAATTACCTTAACCTCTGATTATTTTCTTGTAACTCAAACCATTTTTATCTTCCTCCTCTTTTTGGACCTTTTAAACTCCAACATTTCTTTTTCAATTCATGTCTTTTCCTCTCATTTCAGTATTGTAGACACACAATTGTCTCTCCAATATTTAGGAACCGAAGATGAAACATACCGCGGTATTAATTGATCCAACCCAAAAGGGAAGCAGTCCAAAAAGCCAACTCAAAACTAATTTTAAAGTGTTAAAGTTTACGATTTTTTCACCATATACCCCAGACAAATTTTTGTTTTCGCCGTATACCCTCTCAAGTTTCCTAATTCACCATATACCCTCCATTCTTCAAAAAATACATCAACTTGCCCTTATGACTAACAGTGTTAGACTTTCGTTAATCAAAAGGGTAAGTGGATGTATTTTTTTGAAAAGTCGAGGGTATATGGTGAATTTGAAAAGTTGAAAGGGTATACGGTGCAAAAAAAATTGTCAGGGGGTATATGATGAAAAAATCGTAAAGGTTTATTTTAATCATATTCTAAAGCCAATTAATTATTTCTGATAATTAATTGAATTTTTGCCCATAAACAAAGTTTTGACCCAATCCTTTGAAAAAACCTAACAATTAATTATTCATGATGATTAATTATTTTATTTTAATCAATAAATATTTTCAAAAAAATTTTTACAATTATAATTGGATTTCCAGATTTAAAAGATAAAAGAAAATCGTTAAAACACATTTTATGGAAAAAAAGTTGTCGAGACACGTCAAAAGCTAGGCGATGCGCCTGGCGCAACAAGCACACACAGCGCAGTCTACACCAGCCAAGCTGTGTCAGACGTACCAATGTGCGACTAACACGTCGCCCTATGTGTCACATAGAGTCGTGCACCTGGTGCACTCTGTGCGACACGCATCTTGACAATTCTATCTTTAAAAAGCGCGTACTAGGAGTGCGCATTTGATTTGTCATGGCGCGGTAATGTGCACCTAAAACGTGTAATTGTGCATCACACATAGACGTGTGCCTGGCGCACTCTTTGCGTGACATGCAGATTTTGTTTTCCTATAAATAGGTGTAGATTTCTCAAATCAAAGGCAAACTTTTTTCCATACACTTAACACTCCCACTTTTATATACTTCGACACTTTATGAACATCTACATAAACCTCTCTACAAATATCATACTATCAAATACATACATTCAAGACACATACCTTCCTGAGGTTGCACCATTGCTCGTCCCTATGATTGTCAATCTCTCAGACCCAAGCAACGGTATAATCTTGAGCGTTCTTGAATAAATTCTTTATATTTATATTGAAGTTACTAACTATTTCTTTCTTGATATATAGATTTTTAATTTAAAGACCGTTCTCTATGTGCATTGTGACCCTTTATTTGTTTTATTTTTTTACGTACATATGCATGTTACATCATCATCCTGTTCATGGTTTCATCACCCCACATGTGGTTATTGCTAATCAAGACCTAAAGAATTATTCTTTTATTATAAGATAATTTGAACGACCTGTAGGTTTCTTGTAATTTTATTACTTAATACCATATCACTAAAAAGATAGTATTTTTATGTGTGTCCTGAACCAATCTGGAATTGAATATTGTTTAGGGTGGATGAAATTTTTTTATGGTTATTCTTATACATAAAAATTGACATGAATGGATATTAAGTAGAGGCCAACAACAACGGGGAACAAGGTTCCAAACCATGTTCGTACCTTTACCCCCAAACTCTATGGTTCATTGACCATCTATGGAGTCAAGATAGGGTAATGTACATTTGATAAGTCCCTAAATTATCCTACGACATCCCAATATCCAATTAGGTTTATGAGTCTTCCTTTAACCACTTGTTGTCGACTTCAAAACAATTTCAATAAACCTTTACAATGAGGTAATCAAATACACGCTCATGCTGCATAGGTGAAACAGAAACATACCTACAAGTATGTAGTGTAATTCTTTCACTCAAACTCATGCGATTCTCTATGAAAACTTCTTTGTGTTTTCTTTTTGCTTTGGCCTTCTTTAACGTAGCCTCTTACTTCACCTACCTAGTTCATTTCCCTTTAAGGGGATCTACTACTTATATAAAGAGACAATCAAAGTTATGTAGTTCAACTCAAGCACAAACCACCGTAAAAATACAAAATCTTCATTCTCAACGGCATCGATCAAATTGCTTTTTTAGTAGCAAGTATCTTGGACTTATTAACGGAGGCCGAGAATACAGATGGCCTGAAACTTCTGCGGGGGAAAGAAAAGAAGAACAAATTTGGATGCCGAGAATACGCGGTTAAGCAATGAAGGACTTTTAAGTCAATTTCAATTTAGTTATACACATCTTAAATGCGAGCCAACTTCTATAAATATCCTATAAATAAAATAGAAAGGGAGGAAAGAATGACTACTTCCAAAAGCAGACTCCACGAGTGAAAAAGGTTTTAGTATTCCTTAAATGCAAGCATTAAGCACTGTTATTTCAAAATGTCCGCTTCAACCGCTGTTTCACCTCCCAAATCAAAGAGGAAAGTTGGCTTGACGAGCGCAGATGAGGAAGACATGGTTCTTATACCATCCACTGTCGTCACTTCAACTTGACATTGGACTCAAGTCATTTCTACTAGCGACTAGCTTCTCAAGTGGCTTCCAAACACGTCGTAAGCTAAACCGTGCGAGCCGTGTACTATGACTGCAGGGGAAAGAGCTCCGTAGACAACCCTCTTTGCTTCTTTCCGACGACACCTCAATGTCGACTCATCACATCCTGCGGAGGTCTAGGGTTTAGTTCCTCCCTCCCGCAACTCACTAAAAGGATGCTACTTAATTACAAAGGAAATTATTTCTTAATCTAGAGATTTCCTTTTCATTAATCGCATCAAGTCAGCATTTCCCATTTCCATTTCCTAAAAGCTTCTTGATAGTTCGTAGGTTCTCTATAAGTATAGGGATTGCCAAAACAGTTGTATGTTTGTGAAGAATAAGAAAATACGGATGTAGCTTTTAGAGACTATATCCTCTACAACTGTAGTTAGTCCTCCAAGGCCTGTTAGAGCTCTCTTCAACCTGCTCATGGCTAGATCGATCGGTTTCGGGTCAAATAGGAAGAACTAGAAGATTCCACGAAGTTGTACTAACCGAAGACGAAAAAAGATCTTTATTTGCTTTGTTTTTCGTTTGATCAATTTCGAACCGCTTTTAGGCTAAAATATATAACTGAGAAAAGCAATTCCCATACTAGCACATGGAAGAAATGGTGTTAAGTATTAGGACTATGTTGTGTTTGATTTAATGTGGAAGAACATTCAATAATAAAATATAAGGGAGAAAGCAATAAAGACAATAAACAAAAGACATAAGGATTTACATGTTTCGGTCAATATGTGACCTAGTCCACAAGTGGCGGGATTCGAGAGCTTTTTCTATCATCTTCAATGGAGAAACATAGAGGATGACAAGGAATTTTATAAAAGGAGCAGAGGTTTTAACCACTCAATGGGGTCCTTTTATAGGACATATAGAACCCTAATTACCTCAAGAAAACCCTAAATAAATATAAGCAATAACCGTCAATTAATTTAGAAAATATTTCAAAAACGGAATAATTACCAAAAATCACAAAACTTGAAATCAATGGTCATGTCCCCCTGGACCCCATTTAACCCTACCTGGACAACACAGCAAAAACGAGACAATGAGTGAGGAATATAAGCCACCCGCCTGGCGCACTAAATAGCCCGACCGGGGGATCCAAAATCTTCTTTTTGATCGATTTCATAGTCCACGACGTTTGCAGTGTGTGGCAGACTTCCTATCATCTGATTTGCCACCATTTTTATTTTTCAACTTCCAACACTCAGACTTGATATGCCCCTTTACACGACAATAGTTACAAACTTTTCATTTGTTATTCTTACTACCACTATCCAATAAAACATCATATTGAGATAGACCACTAGATTTAGCAGTTAACTTATTGTCAATTAAATCTCTCGCCGGAGTTAAGGCATCCCTAACATCATCCAAACTCAAATCATCCTTACCATATAATAAGGTCTCACTAAAATGCTTAAAAGAAGGCGGTAAAGAATATGGCAACCTAATAGCCATATCCTCATTATCGATCTTAACTTCCTTATTTTGCAAATCCATAATTATAGAAAAGTACTCGTGTAAATTAGACTCATGCAGTCTACTTATTCTAAGCGAATATCTTGAAATCTAATTTTGAGTAGAAGACAGTTGGTGACACTTTTAGTCATATAAATTATAAAGTGACTCCAACTTTATCCATACCTGCTACAGTAGTCTCCATATAAACTTCTCTACAAACTTCATTCGAGAGAGACAGTTAAATTGTAGATAGAACTTTCAAATCCATATCCTCTCAATTTTCCACGGAAATAGCCGTGGGTTTTTTGGACACACCGTCAAGAGCCTTGTGATAATCACTTTGAATTAAGATGGATTAGTAAATTGAGTGAAAAATTTTAGCTTCATGTTTTAGAATATCTTTTATGTATGGATTTTTATTATTGTAGATGGCGCATCGTAATTCCATCAGATAGGGAAAAAAAAAAAAACAAAAGGTGAGGGACTCTTTAAAGCGTATTCTACAAAAACATTCCATCAGATAGAGCTACTCTATCAACTTTAGCTCTGGGAATTCTCAAGAGTAATTTTTCAACGCAAACGAATTTGACTCCTACTTACAATAATATTATAATATGAATTTCGGATAACCGACCATCGTCGTTAAAGCTTACTTTCTAACTTATTTAATGAGCAACACTTAAGGTTTTTCAGTTTTCTCGAAGATATTACCCTGAGAATTTGCATATTATAATATCAACAGAATATGTTCTATCTCCACAACACTTGCTAAATATGTTTTGCTTTAAAGCAATTCTCAACACATTTATCCCTTTATTTTTTTTCAAAAAAAATATCGTGCAGCGTTGTAAGATGTTCTTTGTCACCCCTTTACAGTTTATCTATCCAATTTGTGTAGGTAAATTAGGATTTAGGTTCGGGTGATGTCCGGAATTTTTCTATGCTATAATTTAGTAATCTTTATTATATAAGTTAATGGAGGAGGTATGATGTCCTCTTTTAAAGTGACTAAAATACCTTTTAATAATTTAAAATAATATTTTGCTTTTTATAAAAAATTGAAAAATGAGAATCAATAAAACTTGTCATATGAATGGAATATGCAATACCATTAATAAATTGTCAAATTAGATTAACACAATCAATTCACGAAATCAATTAGAATCTTCAACCAAAAATAGTTAGCAACATATCGTGATGAAATAATTTTTCATATTTACAAAGCTCAAACAATATGGTTTATTTACATCTATAATTGTTAAAAAACTATACTAAAGTCACTGAAAAGAAAATTATTAAATCATCGACCAATTTTTACATTGACGGTATTGAACAGCTAAAATTCATTCACCTTTAATTTAAAAAGATTATAACATCTACAAAAGAACCTCAATAATCTACATCACTATCAAAATAATTTTAGATAAAAAAACATGTCTATTTGTATATAATTACATAAGATTGTCAGCGCACCCATCGCGTGCATATGCATCTAGTAGTTAAATAAGTCATTTCATACTCATTTAAAAAAGTCATCGATCTTATTCATTATGTGGATTTCAAAAAAAAATTCATTCATATCATTAATTTTGAATAAATAATCAATAATAGTATGGTGGAGTGTTGGTTGGATTTGTTTATTTCATACTTGAGGTTGCGGGTTTAAATCTCCACGTTAACAATGCTTCTTTTTATATTATATGACAAAGACGTGAATATAATGTTAACAAATGAGGGATGGTGACACGTGGCACATATACGTTGTTAAAAACATTTTAATATATATAAGTATAGATATAGATTGGTAATATTAGAAGAAGTACCCAAACATATTTCTTCTCTTTCATAGAATTATATAGATCCATTGAAAAATGTCTAATTAACTAGTTTTTAAGTTAGTAAAGCATGAAATTTGATGATTGATCATTTTTCAGCTTATGAATTTGTTATGACCCAAATAATATTTACTATTCTTAATAAACTATATCTTGTATGTATATATATGTGGATATAATGTTATTGAATGATGGTTGGTGACACGTGACACATATACGTTATTAAAAACGCTTTTTAATATATTAACTAGTTTGTGTCCCGGGCGATGCTCCGGATTGTTTCTTTTCGTAATTTTTTGTCTTGTGAGGAAAAAATTGACGTCATAATTTGAAGAATACAAGAAATGGGAGTAAGAGTTTATGTCTACAATGTCACTATCATTACCATTAATGTGGTAGGTATCCAACTACTTGTGTAGTCTTTTAATGAGATATAATTACAAGACATTATTATATTTTATTTTAAAATATTAAACAATGATGTTATCTTGGATCAATGGTTAAGCTTTCACTTTCTATTTCAAAGGTCACGTGTTCGATACCTTCTAAACACACGACATATTTCCTTGTAATATATTAGTATAGATATGGATTGGTAATATTAGAAGAAGTACCCAAAACATATTTCTTCTCTTTCATAGAATTATGTAGATCCATTGAAAAATGTCTAGTTAACAAGTTTTTAAGTCCGTAAAGTATGAAATTTGATGATTGATCATTTTTCAGCTTATGAGTTTGTTATGACCCAAATAATATTTACTATTTTTAATAAACTGTATCTTGTACGTATATATGCATAAAAACATTATTGTGTTTAAAAATATATGTTGACTAAAAAAGCCGTGCTTTCTTCATAGGAAAAAAGATGTGCTCTTTTTTTCCATCTTATCAAGTAAATTAATTAGTTGTTTTTGCCTGGACGATGTCTCAGTTCAGTTACGATAAACAAATATATTATTATTTTTAAATTTCATAATCTATTTTGCTACTTTCGTATTTTTTGTCCATTAAAAAAAAAATTCACGTCACGACGTGATAAGTAAAAAAAGTTAAAGGCTTGAGTTTGAAAACAATACCTTAAAAGAAATTGTGGTAAAACAATCTGACATCAATATTCTTTTGTAAGTTAAGTATTTTTAGTTAATTATAATTGTTAGGAGATTTAATCATATTTTATTTGAAACATTAAACAACAAAGTCACAGTATATTAATGGTTAAACTCTTACTTTTCGTTTCAAAGGTCACATGTTCGATACCACGTGACATATATGCTTTCTTTCACACCCCTTTTAATATATTTGTATAGATATATAGGTGGATGGCTCATGAGTGTCCATCTCCACATCTTCAACAACCTGTAGTACATAAGCAACCATATCCTTAAAACCATACCTCCTTGGAGGTCCCACACCAACTCTTCTAGCTAGGTCGATGTGCTATGCTAGGTTGATGTACTTCAGATGAGGCTGATTGATGACTAGAAGATTCAGTAGCACCATGATCTTCTCCATCTTGGTGTTGTTATTCACTCTCATCATGAGTAACTTGCAGCTCCACTTGGTTATCAACATTGCTACTAACTGACACCACGGTGGACTTCACTGTACGGTTAAGCATAAAATTTTCATCAAATATTACAGTTTTACCAAGTATAACTCGACTCTCAGAAGGTGACTAGATTCTATAGCCCTTAACTCCACTCCCAAAACCCACGAATACACCCTTCTTAGCTCTAGGTTCTAATTTACCCTCACTTACATGATAATAAATAGTAGAACCAACTTTCAGCAAAGAGTAATCTGCAGGCTTACCAAACCACACCTCATAAAGTCTTTTACAATCAATACATGTGGAGGTACATGGTTGATCAAATAGCAAGATGTACTTACAACTTATACCCAAGATCTTCTAGCTAACCCAAAATTAGAGAGCATGCACCTTGTGCTTTCCAACAGTGTATGATTCATGCGTTCTGCTAACCTCTGTTGTTGAGCATCCCTGATAGTATGATGTCGAGCAATCCCTTCATTTTTGCATAACTCATTAAACTTATATCAACTAAATTCCAGACCATTATCAGTTTGCAGCCTTTTGATCTTCCTTTCAGCTTGATTTTCCGCCAAAGCCTACCACTGCTTGAAAATTTTGAAAGCCTCACTTTTGTGCTTCATCATAATTACCCAAGTTGTTCTTGAATAATCATTGATCATCGACACAAAATACTTGTGACCTCTAATAAATTCAACTCGGGAAGGACCCAACAATCAGAATGTATATAATCAAGTGTGCCCTTTATCCTATAAACATTCTTTGGAAACTTGCTGCGATGAAGCTTCCCAAACACACAATGCTCACATAACTCTAGATCCCGCACTTTGTGCCCATATAGAAGATCCCTTTTCGACAGAATTTGCATCTCCTTTCCTCCCATATGTCCAAGCTTCATATGCCAAACCTTGGTCATATCCTCCTTGTGAGTCTCATATGATGCAATAACAACGGGACCTGTCACAATAGAACCTTGAAGAAAATACAAGGTACCATTTTTAATACATTTCAAAACCACATTCAAACCTTTGCAGACACTCATAACCCACCTGCACCTTGAAAACTGAAACCCTTATTGTCGAGAAGACTCAAAGATATCAGATTCTTTGCCATCAGTGGAACATGCCTAACTTCGTTCAATGTGCAGGATGTATTATGATGACTCCGCAACCTGACGGAGCCTATTCCAACTACTTTGGAGGTAGCACTCTTGGCCATAAAAACATAGCCCCCATCTATCTGATCATAAGTCGAAAATCACTCCATGCATGAACTAATATGATACGATGCCCCAGTGTCAAGAACCCACACATCCGTATAATGTGACTGGTTATTAACAACTAGGGCCAGATCTTCCTCAGAGTTACAATCAGTTTCTGCCGGAGCAACAGACCTTAACACCTTTAATTTTCTGCTGCTTCTTTTTCTTAGGACATTCATTTTTCCAATGCCCATTCTCCTTACAGGAATTACAAACATCATTAGTTTTAATACCCTTAGAATTCTAATTTTTATACTTTAACTTTTTTTACCAGATTTTCCTTGTCCCTACCCCAAGTAACAACTAATTCTGATGCTTGACTTTCTATACTAGAACTAGATGCCTGATGACAGAAATCTCTAGTTTGAAGAGCATATCTTACTTCTAATGACAAACTATATTTCCTAACAATAAAAGAATTCAGAAAATTCTCATGTGATAAAGGCAAAGACACTAACAATATTAAAACAGCATCCTCATCATCTACTTTAGCATCAATTATAACGAAGATCTAGTAAAATAGTATTCAATTTATCTAGATGATCCCTCAAAGAGGTACTTTCCTGCACACGCAACGTTGCTTCAAAAGAAGCTTTTTGGTTTGAGATTTCTTCATGTATAGACTCTCCAACTTCAACCACAGACCAGCAGCAGTTTCCTGCTCCGCAACTTCAGTAATTATGTTGTCCAAAAGACATAACATAATTTTTGAATGCGCCTTTTCCTCCAGAATTTCCATCTCAGCGGTGACTGAATCCATTGAATTCTTTGCCAATGGTGCCCACAACCCCTGTTGCTTCAGTAAAGCCCGCATCTTGATTTGTCACAGACTGAAACTATTTCTCCTAGTGAATTTATCAATTTTCACATTCATCCCAGACATCATTCTCACACAGATCGAGCACAAAGCTCTTGATACCAATTTGTTGTGATGGACGTGAGAAATAAACAAATAATCGAATGTAAACACAATAAAAAACAGACAACAGATCTACGTGGTTCACCAATTTGGCTACATCCACAGGCAGCGAGAAAGAATATTTTCCTTGTGTGAGGAAAACCAGATTAATGAGAGAATTAGACTAAATTCGCAGTCTCAAACAATTAGATAAAATAACATAGTAATACTCCGCGTAAAAAACGCGTCTACCGCATAAACCGGGCACCCGCCCGATCTGATCGGGCGGTATTTTTACCAAACATAGACTTGTTACGGGCACGATCGGGCGGTACTCTCCCGGTCGTAATTCGGTGATTACGCCTGATTGGGTGACCACACCCGATGAGATTTGGGCGACTTCCAAAAGACAGCTGCTAACAAATCGTCTCGGGCCCGATCGGGTGGTACTCCAAATCAGTGTTTTGACGCATTTCGTCGAGCACATTCAAGGCATTAATCTTACACAAACATCAACCATGCATGCACTACGAGATTAGCAAAAGTGACAACTTTTTTTCTTAAATTCTAAAATTCGACTTCTCCGTACTGAAATAAGTAAAACACTTTTTTTTACGTGAGAGGTTTTTGAGAGATGTCTTTCCTTATTTCAGAACGGAGTAACTATATAACTATAATTTTGGAGGAACATATTAGTATATCTTTTTTAAAAGCTATATAATAAATTACCATCTACAACATTAAAAGTGAAAAGTAAATTTATCAGCATCTCTTTTTGCTTCATTTAAATTTAAGTGATGGAATAATATGAAAGGGCCAGGAATCATAAACCCATTACGATATTACAATCAGTTACAACTTTTCTTGAACATCCTAAAACAATATATGTGACAATATATATAATTCCTCCATAAGGGATGATTATATATTGTTTTCTAGATGCTAATTGATCCATATGATCATCTTGTGCAACATCAAAAAGCGTAAAATGGTGATTATAAGCTAAATGTCTTCTTATCCATATCTATAGATTCTCTGATCTGCAAGAATATCTTTCTTTACATCTTTTCTAAATATACTAGTAGTATAATGCATTAATATACATCACATTTAATTCCCTCCTTTTTCTTTTTCTAGTTCAAAACATTGCAAGCCTTACATCATCCCTCCCTATAAATTAGCTCTAAATTCTTACATTTTTCATATCAACTCAGCAAGTTAATATTCTAAGTGTTTCCTACTTTAGTCAAGTTTCCTTCTCTCCATTCTGAAAAGCACACACTAGTTACATTTTTCCTAGAAAAAACAATGGACCGAGTTAATGAGTTGGCAAAGTCTAAGGCAGCTGTTATATTTGTGAAGAGCTCAGATTGTATGAGTCATAGCATCAAAACCCTCTTCTATGACCTTGGAGCAAGCCCTGCAGTCTATGAGATCGACCGCGATCCGAGAGGCCGAGAACTCGAGCTCGCCTTGCAGAAGCTAGGCTGTAAGCCTACCGTCCCTGCAATCTTCATCGGCGGCATGTTCGTCGGATCTGCCAAGGACGTTCTTGCTGCTCATCTCACTGGCGCACTCAAAGACATGCTCATTGCTGCTAAAGCTATATGGTTCTAGCAATATTTACATCCAAAATCGGATGTATATATATATATATATAACAACGATCTTATCTTTTATTTTCTTTTGTAACATGCATGGTGGAAACCGGAGAATCTGGCCACCAGTTGAGTTTGAAAAGAAGTGTAGCAATTTTCAAGGGCTTTTATTTTTGTTAGCTCTTGGTAATTGCATTTCGCGATGAACAATGTAATGTAAATTAAAGGAGACTTACAAAAGGCTTCATATATATATATTTATATATATATCGCTTGAATGATGTTTGATCACTATCTTATGATTTCTAGGTATGCTTTTTTTTTTTTTTTTTTTTAATATAACGACTGACCAACAAAATAAACTATAACAAAACAATTTCGTTTCAGGTGGATTTTCTTATGCAAGATTAAAGATACAAAGAAGTTAAATAATTAAGTGTCATAATATATATATAATATATATGAAAATATTCCCCAAAAAAAAACATTTAAAAGTTCTATTTTGTTAAAATGAACCTTTCCCAACATTCTTTGCAAACAAAAACCACAAACTTAATTTTTTTGCAAGATAAAACATATTCTCATGTTTCGGTGTTGACCATCTCAATTCCGGTGTTGATCCTTGGTTGGATGCACATAGGAAAAGTGAAGAGTCAAGCCGGAATTGAAATGGTCAACACCGGAAAATGATAATAGATTTCATCTTGTAAAAAAATTAAGGCTGTTGTATTGTTTTTGAAAAAATATTTTAAAAGGTTTGTTTTTCACAAAATTGTACTTTTAAAAGTTTTCTTTTGCCAAATTTTCCATATATATTTATTGTGCTCTGTAGCTTGTTAGGCTGTAATAATTTTTGACAAGCAATATAATACATACTTACATGCCAAAAAAATAAAAATAATGTTGGCTTGATTTGTATATATATATATATATTTCTTTTATTAGAAAAGATAATTGGTCTGAAAACCAACTCTTGCTACGCTAATAACCAATAGGCACACCAGCTCAAAGGTGCTCGAACCCTGGGTAATGTCTTGAAATTTGGGATGGTACTCCATTGAGCTACCAACTCTTCCTCTTCTAATATGTATATACTTGGCTTACATGCATGCTATACATGCAAAATCATATATTCTTTAATTAATTCTGGTAATAATTTTTATCAAAAAATATTTACAAAATTTGGGGATCTGAAGTTGTCAATATTGTGTTTTTTGTTTGCAAATGATAAAGAAGAAAATGTTACAGTGTAATTTATTTTGGGAGTTAGAGATAAATTAGGAATTTTAATTTTTTTAAAAAATATGATTGGCGGTTATTCTTTACCTTTTATTTTTCATTTTTATTTATTTTTATTTATTTTTTATTTTTTGGCATACTCCATGTATTACCTTATATAATAGAGATAATTGTAAGGGTTTAATATTTTAGCTAAGTATGATGAAAACCATCTCCTAGCGCTTATAAACTTGAACAGTTTAATTTGAAAGAATTTTACCAAATCTAGGATTTTACAAATTAAATAAGATAAATCAACAGCCTTTTTTATTAGATGTATGGCAGCATAAAGCTGGTACGCTTTTTACAAATGAATACAAACTCTAGTTCTTTATGATGCATGGCCAAGTGGACATGCAGGATAAATCAGGCACGGTTAACTTAAAATCTTAAATGGATAAGTGTCAACTTGGATCTCCAAGAATCCAATATAGCAAATTTCATGCCCGTAGTGGTTATTATTGTCAAAACATAATACATGTAACTCTAAATATTTATTATTAAGCAATAAATAAAAATTTAGGAAAATATTCCAAAAAAAACTTTTTAAAGATTCAATTTGGCCAAAAAAAAAAACTCATAAAATATTCTTTGCAAAAATAAAGCACAAACTTAATTTTTCTTGCAAGAAGAAACCTATTTTCATTGTTGGCGTGTTTTTTCTCAATTTTGGCATTGACCCTTTTATCTTTCTTTAACCACATATTTCCATTAATTACAGCACCACTCCTATGTATCTCAAAAACAAAATCGGAAAATGGGAATATATTTCATGTTGCAAGAAAAACTAAGTTTGTGGTTTTTTTCACAAATAATGCTTTAAAAGGTATTTTCTCGCAAAATTGAATCTTTAAAAGATTTTTTTTTGCTATTTCATACATGTTATGTAGTTTCGAACTCCGTAAAATACTACTACCACCAAAAGTAAGTTCTTCAAAAGGAGACTTGTGCAACAACACCTGGACCCAAACCCGTACCTGAGCTCTGCTTTCGAACCTGCAAAAAGGGACTCGACTTGGAGGTTTGGGTGGTATTTCCCCCTCCGAAGCTTAAGTCGGGTATCAGGAGTAGAAAAAGAAAACTTTTAGAGAGAGAAGGTAGAGAGATAGAGAATTTATGGCAGAATAACAGTATACTGCTCTGAAAAACGTACATTTCTCTTGATTTCAAGGACCATTTATAGTGTCTGAAATAATTGTTGTACCCTGAGCTTACCCTAATTTGGGAGCACCTGATTGACTGAGTAATGAAATTATGACATGTGGCAAGCATTAATTGGATACACATCATCCAATTTATACTGCTTTTTAAAGATGCTGGATCTAAGTACAAATTGGGCCAAAAAATTGGGTTAGTACAACTCTTTTTTCAGAAGGTTTTACTTTCAGCCATATGCCTTTTGGACCATGTACCTCCTGCAGCAGGGAAGGGACACGTGTAGGGCTAGATGAAGCCACGTGTCCTTTTTAGAGTCGTTGATCTTTAGGCTACAACATTTGCCCCTTAAAAGAGAATTTTTTACCATTTAAGCGCCAAGACGGTTAAAATTCTCTTTTAAACTAAGAGAACTGCCATATCTTTTTCAAAGTGGTGAGGGTGCATATTTGCCGGTCTCAACAGGTCAACCTTTAGAGGTTATTTGAATGCAACTGTTATTTTTACCGGATAGGGAGGTTATTTTTACCTCCCTATAAATATATGCCTTTGTCCTTTCAGAATTCATTTCACACCTTGAAAGATTTTTTTGAGAGAGAGAACTCTGCCGAATTTTTTATTGAACTTTTAGAGAGAGAAAGAGCATCCATCCGAGATTTCGAAAACCTTCTTCATCCATTAGAGTAATCTTAACGGGTATCCCTTTTCTTCTTTTAGTTCTCAATCTTTGTATTTCCTTTTCCTTCTTTTTTTAGGAAAATGGATTTGTCCTCTTCATCGAACAATCCCGTCCGCTTAAGGGTTGCGCTTAACATTAGAACAGAGAGACTTCCATCTTCGGCACATTCTAGACTTGGGCCTATTCTGGATAGACATGCATTTTATTTTTATGGACATGGACGACAAAGTCAGACGACCCAGTCTTTACCTGTGTAGGGTAACACTAGTACAGAATCATCGATTTGCGGCGGACCTGAAACCATCATTATTGTCCGACGGCACAGGTCTCGACGCAAATCGAGAGACATGATCTGCGTCGGATGAAGAAACGACGCAGATTAAGGGCTATTTGCGTCGGACTTACGCGTCATCCGACGCACATGACCCGTGAAACAAAGCCATTTTTAAGTGAGATTTGCGTCGCATGAATCACTTTGTGCGACGCAAATCAGGTTTTTTTTGCTTAAGAAAAATGAATTTGCATTGTGTCGCATCCGTGACTATGTGCGACGCAAATCAGGTCTTTTTTATTAATTTATTTTTTCATCCTTCAAACATCAGGATCTAAAACAGAATGAAAATCTTAATAGTATTGCAAAAATTAATCTACGTTGTGTCCAAACTAAAATCTAAATCATCTGTTTATAGAAAAAAAAAAACTAAAAACAATACATGATTTACAAAAACATATGAAGAGAAAATTACTGAAAATTAAAAAAGAAAATTACAGACAATACAGAAATTGGTGAAATCAACAAACTGATCTGATATCTTCTTCCTGTTTGCGCTATCAATTGCTGCTCGTATCTCATACTCGAGCACAACACCGCAATCTCTGAAATGAGGAAAGATAAAAAAAAAATCAAAATCCTAATTCAAGATGAGCACTAAACTGATGTAATTCATCGACTATGATTACGATGAAATGAAATTAGTAGAGCGTTATTATTCTTACGAAAATCGAGAAAAAATTGAAATCAGAACCCTAACCATTCATATTTCGCTTCACCATGGATGTCGGCGCATTTCTTTGAACGGAGATGGAGCAGATCTAGCGATGAACAAAGATGTCAGCGCATTTTTCATTGAACTTCAAATCTGAATCGACTCCCCAGTGAGGTTGCGTTCCTGCGTCGGAGAGAGAGAGCTTGTGCGCCCCGAGTGTTTCTCGAAAACATCAAAAACTTCGCCGGAGAGAGTGTTATTCCTTCGCCGGAGAAAGTGTTATTCCTTTGCAGAAGAAGTTTGAAGAAGTTAATTCGCGAGTGAAGGAGATGGATTGATGGAGGCATTAGAGAAGGAAGGAGAGAGAGGGAGAGAGAGAGGGAGAGGACGAGCGGCGTTCAGAGAGAGGGTCAGAGAGACACTACTCTTGCATTTTTAGGTTTTGAGTTTAAGGGTGAGAGAGAGACACAATAGTTAGAAGGCGCTAGGTTAGAAATTAGCAATGTGCGTCGCATGCTCGTATAGTGCGACGCACATTGGTCCTATAAACTCTCCAGCTAGTGCGCGTTATATGCGTCGCACCTTCGCCTCATGCGACGCACATTGTTAATTTGCGTTGCATGAGAGGAGGGTGCGATGCACATAACGCGAACTTGCTGGAGATATTGTTGTGATTTGCATCGCACAACTTCCCACATTCGACGCAAATCCGAATTGTGCTTCATTTTCGTGTCTGTGCGACGCACTTGAGAGGACGCAAATTGTCCTTTTTCTACTAGTGTAATGTGGCGCGCCTCAAGCAAACTGCTCGCCTAAGACGTGGAGTAAATCTCCCAGCCTCAAGCTCAGAGATGGAGGCGTCAACTAGCCAAATCCTTGAAGAAGGGGAGCGTGAAGTGTAGAGCGCTCGGCCAGCAAACAAAACTCCTTCTCCTGAAAGTGTCCAGGAGGAAAGAACCAGTGGGAGGTCTTCCGAGGTCAGTCCTTCCGGACAAGACATGGGGGACGGACGAGGTCAATGAGGCAGAGGTTGCATCAGATCCGTCCAATGATTCGAACGAGCCTTCTACCACCTCTTCTTAAATAAGACGCTGCCTAGGTCCTCTATCTGACCCTAGGTTTATTTTATCCAACAATAGTTGGTTAGGACGAGTAGGTATTGACCTTAGGCACTTCTCCTCGGCAATACCTATGCCGAGGTATTCTGTCGTCCTGCCGGGTAGAGAGGATACTATCGTTAGTGCTCCATCTGGGTATTTTGCCGTCTATCGGCTTGCTCTCGAAGCAGGGTTGAGATTTCCCCTTCACCCATTTATTAACGGTCTTCTTCATCATCACAACATCGGCCATAATCAACTTGATTGCCTCAAATTCTTGGCAAAATATATTGACCTTCTTGGCTATCTGCGAGCATAAGGGTGTTACCCCTTCCTTGAGCGCCTTTACCTAGACACACTACGTATCTAAAGTCCCTAAGACGATAGAGGGAACCTGGTTTAGCGTGCACAACCGTCATTGCTTCTTGACTTATTGGGACAAGACTTCTAAAATGCACGCCTGGAAGGCGGAGTTCCTATCCGTCCAAGCCCCTAACGAAGTAGTGGCTAGACGATGCCGCTATTTTAACCGGGCTCCAACCAATACCGGATGAACAACTTCCTATCTAGAGATGGAGGATGACTCGGCCGAGGAACTGGTAGAATACATTAAAATAATGGAGTATTCTGCCCCAAATAATTCGCCCTTTAAGGGTCCGTCCAACTGAATCCCTTTTAAGGAAATATTCTACGATAACAATTTCCTGGTCGCCGCCGGCTTGCGGCTGGCCGAAGATAGAGGTATACTTCTATTCCTTATGTAAATCTCTTCGTCTGGAAACTTTGTTTTATTAATGCTATGTTTGCCTTTTTCAGCCCCTCCTAAAGTTGTCCTAAAAAGATCTTGGACTGAAGACATAAGCATGTCGAAGTTCACAAGCTCTTTGTGGAAAATGTACGACAAATCCGTCTCCGAAAAAAAGGATGGATGCTTTGGTGAGTTGTTAATTCTTTAAGCGACCATATTGGTCGTCATGGTCCCTAGGACCCCTTCTTCTTAGAACGGGTTCTTCTCTAGAATGCAAGCCCGGCCAAAATTCTTTGGCTGGCCTGCTTTCGTAGTTTATACCCGTCCAGAAACTATATTTAGTTGCCTGGATGAATCTTGCTCCAAAAGGAAAGGTGGCCAAGCTGGTGGAGGTCGGTTTCCTTCTTTGGGCAAGCTTCGTCAGGGAACCAATATGCTTTCCGGTTCCTAGACGCATAACTTTTAGTTATGACGGTTCCTGCTCCCAACTGAAAGGCGGCAAAGCTTTTTGAGGTTGATCCCCTTCTTTAGGTAAGCCTCGTCTTGGAACCACCAATATCATTGGCTTCCAGACGAGTCACCTTTCCTGATGATCTAGGGTCAGCAGGTCTTAGCCGCTTTTATTCTTTGGGCAAGCTTCATCCAGGAATTGAATTTTCATTTTTCCATAAACAAGTCCCTTTCTTTTGACGTTTGCTTCCCTAACTTGTTTTTCCTTGACTTCCAGAAAAAAGCCCCAACGTCAAAGACGTTAGCAGAGAAGGCAACCACTAAGAAGAGGCCGGCCTCGGCGCGAGAAACTCCTCCTCCCAAAACATATAAAGGCTTTACCGCCAAGAGGAAGGTTGATCGTCCCGCCTTGGCGAAGGTCGAACTTCCTCTTAAGGTGGATGAAATAGCGATAATTCCCTTCGTAGGGGAGGTTGATCTAACACCTTCTACATCACCCAAACAACTGGACACGGTTGTTCTCCTGGAAGACACAAAAGGGGCTGAAGAGCAGATTTCCTAGCCGAACGCGACTGAGGATGGCTCGGCTTTCTACGGGCCGGTAGCAAGGCTGCTATCACAAATGCCCCCTTCTTACAGATATGCTTCTCGGTCCTCTGGTGAGTTGGCCTTGAAGGATCAGTTGGTCTTATGGTAAGTTGGCCTTGAAGTCTTTCTCCGGGCCGGTAGCAAGGCGTCCATCAAGAAATACCTCATCCGATTAAGTGAACTCCTGACGGAGAAGGATGCTTTAGAGTTGGACTTCAAGGATGAGAGAAATACCCCACTCCTGACGGCAGTTCAACTTAGAAGGAAAAACTGCCTTTTGAGGGCTCAGAACCATCAGCTGAAGGAGGAGGCATCTCAAGCCTTCAACTCTGCTGAAGAGGCGCTGAGTGAGGTCATTGATACCTCCAAGTCTTGGGCCGTGAAGGCATTTGAAATGTTAGCTGAAGCTGACGATGTTCCTCACTATGAAAGTTGTCTGAAATTCCAAAAGAACCTTCACAAGGCTATGGTAGCCGGGGAGGAGCCTCCAGTTTTTGAAGAGTCTTCGGATGATGAAGAAGAGGAGGAGGCGGCCGACTAGAGGTGGGCATGGGCCGGTCCGGGCCTGTTCACGGGCTCAGCCCGCAGACTTAGGTAACTGACGGATTGGGTCGGGCCGGGCCGGGCCCGTGAGTGGCTGGCCGGGCTTGAAATTTTCAAAATTTGTCCACGGCCTAGCCCAGGCCCACGGGCTCGCAGGGCAGGCTCGTGCTTCCTGCGTGCCTGGCCCATGTTTTATGTTGTTTCTTTGTATTTCTGACAGTTTTAGGCTAAAAAATAAAGGCAAGGAGCGTTCAGCCCGCGGAGCCGGCCCACGCAGGCTCGTACCAGTGAGGGCCTGAAATAAAATTTCTTGATTGTGATAGGCTTGCGGCCCACGTAGCGGACAACGGGCCGGGCCGGGCCTCGAGCGGGCTCGTACTGGCGGGGCAAAAATCGTGCCGGCCCGGGGGGGCCACGTGCCCACCTCTACGGCCGACCCAGAAACTCAAGCTAATGATACCAACCTCCCTAATGAATAGAAGTCTTATGCTTGGGCCCCCTTATTGTTGTATCTTGACCGGAGGCCTTTTTTGTACTTAGTTTTCTTTCTCTTTTTTTTTTTTTTGTAATCCGTTAGATTGTAATACTTTTTTAATTTTATATTAGAATCTTTCTTTCAAGCATTGTCTCTGCTTGCAAATTTTTCTTACAACGTATCATAATGCCTCGTCTAGTTCAGAATAAACATGGACGAATTAGATCCAAAATTTAATTAAACATCCAAGTGCCAAAGTTACTCGTCCTTGATTTAAGAAACGATTAACTTATAACAAAAATCTGGACGTTCCCAAACCTGGACGAATTAAATGTAAAATTTAGTTGAACACCAAGTGCCAAAGTTACTCGTCCTATTTTGCGAAATCTGCACAAGTGTTATTGTTGTTCGTCTGCGATCTAAGGTCATAAACTGACACTTATCTAGGACGGTTTGCTTTTCATTTGAATAGTCATTATATCTGGGCTCTCTCCCCTCCTTTTTGGATGAAGTGAATTTGATGAATCCTCTTTGTTCCGAGAAGGAGAACGACCATGCTTATTAGTGACATGTTTTGCAAGGTAAAGCATTTAGGATATTAGTAAACCATCTTGCTTTCTTTTGTAATAACTTATTCCTTTACTAAGGTGGTTATTACTTGGGTGGCCTTTTCACAGAAAGCAAGACCCTTTTACTAAGGTTTCTTAATTTTGGTCGTCTTCTTTTAGGAGATTGGTGTCTACTCTTTGGAGTTTTATCAACTGAGAGCCTTCGTCATGTTACAAACCTTATAGATCTGGAACATGTTTGGCCGATCTCCTAATCAAAGCACTTTTTGTGAAGGAAGTTGTCCTTATGTTGTTCTTTGTTTGTGGACATCCATATTTCTTACTTTATTGCTTATTATTTTATTTTAGACCACCGTTTTGGCCGGTGGTAAGATGCCCCTAATTAAATGGTAAGACATAAAAAGTGAAGAGACAGTCATAGAGCAAAAGTAGAACTGTATTATATGAATTTGGCTTGGCCGAGAGCCAAGATACATGTATACATATCTACTTTTTCATTTGTGCTGTAGCACTTGTGGTATAGAGCAAACAAGCTTCCACTTTATACATCAGACATTGTATTTTTTCAAAGTATCTAGGTTCCAAGTCCGAGGGATTGGACGACCATCAATAGCTTCAAGACGGAAGGTGCCACTTTGGACATCTTGGACGATCTTGTAAGGTCATTCCAAGTTTCTCATGTTCCGTGAATAGCCGAGGCATTGAGGAATATCCAGAAAGGCATTTCGGGAAATGGTCTGATTCTATCTCTGTTCCTTCCGTTTGAAGAAAGGAAGGATCCCGAAGAATTGATCTTTCTTTTAGTTGTTGAATCTCTCATTGGTGTGAGCTTGCCCATCTCTTTAGCCCGGCCGATCGCTTCCATTTTCCTTAGAACAAGGTCCCCCACTTTTAGTGTCCGTCTAGCAACTTTTTTGTTAAACTCTCGGGCCATTAGGAGCTTATATAACTGCATCCTTAACAGTGCATTGCCCCTGACTTCTGAAACGTGGTCTAATATCGTGCGTAGGGCAGCTAGTTGGCCTCGTCTGAGTATAGCATGAGTCTCATAGTGGGTTATTCTATCTCAATGGGCAGGATAACCTCGGTACCATAGACGAGCATGAATGGGGTCTCCCCGGTTGAGTCTTGGTTGTAGTTCTGATAGACCATAGAACCACTGCAGTTCTTCCACCCATAAGCCTTTCGCATTGTCTAACTTCTTTTTTACGCCACTTGAGAGAATCTTGTTAAATGCATCGACTTGCCCGTTTACCTGAGGATGAGCAATGACCACAAAGTGAGCTTTGATTTCTCGCTCGGCCAACCAATCCTTGAGCTTAGGCGTCTGAAATGGTGGCCCATTGTTAAAGACAATAGACTGGGGCATGCCAAATTTCGTTATGATGTTCTACCAGATAAAGCCTTTTACATAATAAGTGGTGATCCCTCTCATTGCCTCAGCTTCAACCCATTTAGTGAAGTAGTCCACTGCTACTACTAACACACACTTTTCCTGAAATGGCCCCAAAATGTCAATTCTCCATTTGGCGAAGGGAAGTGGGAACAAGATTGGGGTTAGATAGTTGTACAGCTTCTGGTGCATGTTACCATGCCGATGACAGCTGTCGCATTTTTTGGCATAAATCAAGGCGTCTTCCTTTAAGATGGGCCAATAATACCCAGTCCGTAATGCTTTTTCGCCCAATGCTCTTCCCCCAATGTGAGAGGCACATGCTCCTTCACGCAATTCCTTTAAACATCTAATCCGTCCTCCCTGGTAATACACTTGAGGAGAGGATAGTTAAACGGTTTTTTGTATAGGGTTTCATCCCAGAGCTCAAACCACTTGTCCCTTGCCTTCACATACTTGGCTTCCAACGGATCTGATGGCAGGCTGCCTGTCTTCTTGAATTCAATGATATGATCCATCCAGACGTCCCCCCCATAAGAAATAAGACTTGCTCTTGATCAATGCTTTTCGTTGGTTTTACTTCCCAAAACACAGTTCGTGGCACATCTTCCTTGGCCGAATTGGCCAATTTTGAAAGAGCATCGACCTGATGGTTCTCAGATCTTGGAACCTAGTCGAGCATAAACCGGTTCAAAGTTTTGAATTCTTGAATTAACTTCATATATTTACTTATGGAGACTTCCTTACACTCAAAATATCCATTCACTTGACTGACGACCAGTAAAGAATCTGACTTGGCCTCAATCTACAAGGCCCCAGCCGCCTTACACATTCTAATGCCTGCTAGGAGTGCTTCATATTCCGCTTCGTTATTTGATGCTTGGAATTTAAATCTGAGAGCATACTCAAACTTGTCCCCTTCTGGTGATTGGAAAATTATCCCAGCCCCACAACCGTTGATAGTGGAAGATCCATCTACCATAAGTGTCGAATGTCTTCTGCCTCCAGCTAGATCTTGGACGGGCTCTACCGTAGGCCGAGTAAGTTCTACAATGAAATTAGCCAAAGCTTGCCCTTTGATTGCTTATCTGGGTTCAAATGCTAAATCAAACATGTTCATCTCCACTGCCCATTTACGCATCTGTCCAGAGGCATCCGTCTTTTGCAAAACTTGCTTTAATGACTAGTCAATATTGCTAAGTATGTTGTGAGCCAGAAAATATAGCCTCAATTTCCTGCTGGCCATAAGGAGTGCTAGGCCCAACTTCTTTAGCAATGAGTATCTGCATTCCGCATCCTTCAATACATGACTTATAAATTAGATGGGAACCTGTACCGATTCCCTTTCAGCCAGGAGAACTGCGCTCATTAATCAGGATTTGATGAAAACCAGATTAAGCGTTCATAAAGCTTAATATGCATGCCCAGCCGTAGAATTGACTAACCGATCTATTTTTTGCAAGGGAAATCTGTCCATGGGACAAGCCTTATTTAGATCAGTATAGTCTACACACATCCTCCACGTACCATTCAACTTAGGCACCATAACCACATTTGCTATCCACTCCGGGTAACAAGTCTCCCGAATGAATTTGGACTTCAACAACTTCTGCATCTCTTGGTCGATGGCTTGATTCCTAGCTAGACCTAAGTGTCTTTTCTTCTGCCGAATTGGCTTTTGATTAGCATCTATGTTCAATTTATGAACAACAACTTTGGGATCAATTCCCGACATTTCTTCTACAGTATATGCAATAACATCTTCAAATTCTTTCAACAGCTTGACTAACTCATCCTTTATCCGTGGATCTAGAACAGACCCAACCTTCAGTGTCCTTTCCGGACGTCTATCATCCAAGCAAATCTCCACTGGTATTTCAACAGGTTCTGGCCGTTCTAGCCCAATTCCCATGATGGCCATCACTTCTTCTCACGAAGCATTTTCTTCCTTGATGGCCATGCACTTCCTCTTCTTGCTCGGCAAGAGCTTGGACGCTTTGCTCATTGGATGGACCTTGGCCTAAGATATTTCTACCACAACTCTCAGAGCATCTACCTGGCCTTTCACAATCTCGGCCGCCTTATTATCAGTTGCCTTTGGCTGCTCTGATTTTTCTCCCCTCCATGATGAAGGCTTCAGTGTGGTGAGGTAGCATTCTTTAGATGCTTGCTGATCTCCATATAGAGATCCAATTCTTCCCCCATCACAATCAAATTCATCAGCATCAGATGAGTAACAATCACTGCTTTGATGTGGTTCAAGGTGGGCCGTCCAAGAATGGCGTTGTAGGCCGTCAAATCTCGAACAACCAAGAACTTAACGAACAACATTCTGGATGCTTCCTTATCCCCTACCCTGACGGGCAAGGTAACAGTTCCCATAGGGTGGATTATGCCTCCTCCAAACCCAATTATGGGATGGTGTACTGAAACTAAATCGGCCTCATTGAACTTCACCCTTGACAAACAGTCCGCACTTATGATATCTGTCGAGCTTCTAGTATCAATCAAAATTCCTCTTACCCTCAAATCGACAATTATCATCTCCACGACCAAGGGATCGTCATGAGGGGTTCTTAATTCCCCACGATCCAGCTCACTAACGACTACCTTAGAAAATGGGCCAGTCTCTGCTTGATTACTAAGCATGATCTGGCCGAGTTTCCCTTAGGTAATTTTTATGTCCTCGGTTGGTTGGACCTCCAACTGTAAAATCTCCAGATATGACAAGCACTACATCTTCGTCAGTACTTTCACTTTCTTTTCTCTTGTTTTGACAACTATCTCTTTTCTGAAACTTCATTCCCCTTTGGGACAAGTATGAATTCATCTTCCCTTTCCGAGCCAAATCTTCCAAGGCTCTCTTCATATTTTTGCATTCATTTGTTTCATGGCCATAATCTTTATGAAAGTGGCAATATTTGCTCTTGTCCTTATTCCTATAGAGAGCTTTCATTTCAGCGGGCGCCTTTAATTCATGTTGATATTTTATCTCCATAAGAATGGAGTATCGATCTTTATTGAATTCTATAGGATCCGTCGATGTTGCTGGTTCACTTATTTTACTTCTCCTTCTTTGGGATTGTTCTTCTTTGGGATTATTCTTCTTTTGGGATTATTCTTCTTTGGCTGAACTGCCTCTTTAACCTTTTTTGCTTCTGTGTGTTTTACCTTTGCACATACTTCTGTTGCGTGGATGAATGCTTCAGCCTCCCGGAGGGCTTCAGCTAGAGTGGTGATCTTTTTCTTTACTAGATCAAACTTGAAACTTCCTGACATCAAACCCCTGATAAAGGCGTCAAAGGCCATTCTTGCATTCAAATTCTAAATCTGCAATGCCTCTAGATTAAATCTCTTGACAAAACTTCTTAAAGCCTCCTTTCTCCATTAGATGAGCATCCCCAAATGTATGCTAGTTTTATGCTCCTGCCGATTTTTGCTACAAAATAGCTAGTGAACAGATAGCTAAGCTTCGTGAAATTATTCAATGAGTTTGGAGGAAGATTATTGAGCCACTTTATGCTACCCCTTTCAAAGCAGCTGGGAAATTCTTACACCAATAAGCATCATCGACTGCCTGAACATACATTTGTTGTTTGTATGTCGATCGTCTGGATCAGTAGTTCCATCAAAGGGTTCTATCGTGGGTAGCTTAACCTTTGAGAACAGAGGAGATTTCATGATCTTGGCCGAGAATGGAGTCAGCCAGTTATTCTTGATTGCCCCTGACGGTCCCTCGATGGTTATGTGCTCCCGACGATATTCCCTTAGCACAAGATTAGAAGAGGTGTTTGTCAGGCCTGGAGGCCTATACACCATAGGTTGTAATACAAATTTTTCTTACTTTGGCTGGACAATAGATGGTCCTAAACTTCTTCATGTAGTTTTGGATCGTAACCTCAATGGAAGATCTCTCATAGACCCTGATGCTGAGCGTTGTAGAGCCACTGCCTTTTTTGCCTCTAGATACTGCCTTATTAGTAAATTGTCCCCTGGTCGGACCACCAACTTCCAGTCCATTTTCCTTCGCTGCTCACTAGCCGACAACTATTTTTCTTTTGACACCCGTTTAGATATTTCCTGTGGAGGAGGCCTGCTTGTCCTTGGCCGGCCCTCCTGGGAATGTCCCTTCGGAGGATTTACAACAGCTAGGTATAGATTGACCTGGAAAAACAGCATGTTACTCTTAATTTGCTCTTCGGAGCCATCCTATTATGAAAATCATTCAAGACGTTTTCCAGATGAGCAACTGTCACCGGACGCTCAAGATTTTCCTGAATGACGGGCTCCGTGTTTCGTCCAGAGAGATTGACAACGGCACGAGGCCTATCTCTTCCTCTTGGTGGTCTTTCATCGTCCATCGTATCTTCCACTTGAATCTCAAAAGTCTTGTTTCTAGTATTGTTAGATAAGTGACAATCAGTCATTGTTGCGCCTCCCACAAATGGTGCCAAATGTTACGTAGTGTCGAACTCCGTAAAATACTACTATCCTCAACAATAGGTTCTTCAATAGGAGACTTGTGCAACAACACCTGGACATAAACCAATGCCGTACCCGAGCTCTGCTTCTGAACTTGTAAAAAGGGACCCATCCTGAAGGTTTGGGTGGTATTTCCCCCTCCGAAGCTTAAGTCGAGTATCATGAGTAGAAAAGAAAACTTTTAGAGAGAGAAGGTAGAGAGAGAGATACTTTATGGCAAAACAACATTACACTGCTCTGGAAAACGTACCTTTTTCCTGATTTCAAGGACTATCTATAGTGTCTGAAATAATTATTGTACCCTGAGGTCACCCTAATTGGGGAGCACTTGATTGGCTGAGCAATGAAATTATGACACATGATAAGCATTGATTGGAGAGTACACATCACCCACTTTATACTAATGCTTTTTAAAGATGCTGGGCCTAAGTAAAAATTGGGCCAAAATGTGGGCTAGTGCAACTCTTTTTTCATAACGTTGTACTTTAAGCCATATGCCTTTTGGACCTTGTACTTCCTGCAGCAGGGAAGGGACACGTGTAGGGGCTAGATGAAGCCACGTGTCCTTTTTAGAGCCGTTGATCTTTAGGCTACAACAATACCTCCTCTACTTTATATTACTGTTCACTTTGTGCCATTACATTGTTCATCTACCCCACTTCGACTACGGAGTTATATATATATATATATATATATATATATATATATATATATATATATATATATATATATATATATATATATATATATATATGAGCAACTATTATTACCTCTTACCTTTTTGATGTATATTAATTTCAAAATATTCTATTTTATATAAATTGTAGGAATTTAAAAACTAAGCTAGTATGAAAGCGGAACCCTTGAAAAAGGTAAGAGTTTTGTTGTTATCTTTTTTTTCGCAACTCAAAACCTAGAATAATATTATATAAGTACTCCAAAGGCCAAATCAATGTCACGATTTCGTAATCCAAAAACCAGACTCCAACTAACAACTTGATAATGAGGATGACGTGATAAATTTAAGAAGCAAGACATGACTTAGCTTAGGAAAACATGTCATAAAAATATACTCTAATAGGTATCTTATAAAAAGAAGTAAGCTAAAGTAAATACAGATTTCATAAGCTAAGAAAAGTCATATTCAACTGAATTTTGCGCATTAATATCTTCAAATTAATATATGTCAATAATAGTAGTTGAGATTGCGAAGGGCCCATATTTTTTGGGATGCCCCGGAGCTTTGAAAATGTTGAAAATGGGCCTGATGCTAGCTCTCTTTAGTAATCATGGTTTTACTATAGTAGAATCATTTTAAATTTGAAGTGTAACCTTAAAAAAATTGACAAGAAGTTTTCACAATTTTTTTTGAAAATCTTTTATTATACAATTGTTTCTCCAATTGACCGTAAATTTTCGATTTGTATTTTCCATCTATCAATCTCTCACCGTAATTGAAGATATTAGTAGTTGATGATATTTGTTCAAAATCATCGAGATATTATGAGTTAAGCAGAAAGACGAGCCCTAAGTTTTAGTATTTTTTACTAATTGGGGACTCAAAGTTTTTTTTTCACCCTTGGAGTACTATGAGCACTTTCACGCTATGTTTTAATTAGTTGGGGGTTAAAAACTTGGTACCTTGAGTTAAAAACTTATTACCTTGAGTTAAAAACGTAATAGCTAGTGTTATCATTGCTTTGGTTGTTATTTGAGTCTTGGAATTGATCAAATTGCAAATATCAAGTTTCACTTTCTTTTAATCTCCCCTGGTCAAGAAGCTTCCCAAAGGTCAGACTATTGTTAATCCAAACTCACTTTTTGCTTCCTCCATTTATGGCTTTCAAGGAAGACAATTTCGCACTCTTTGCTGCTCCGAATTTAGGTAAGTTGCTCTAAAGTTATTTTTTCATCTCAATTACTCGACTTTCTCAATGTTATATGTTAGGGTTAGGTTTTATTAATTTAATTGTTTTTTCTATGAATTTTAAGTTTTATTCATGAAAATATCATTGAACTGTAGCAATTCAGTTGATCATGAAATTGTTCGTTTTTAATTAATTAAGGTTTTCAGTATAAATTATGCTTTATATTGAAGAAAAATGGCCAACCATCTATGAGCATAACAGGGGAAGGGGAGATTAAGGCCTAAGGGTGTTCGAATTCATCTTTAGTCTAGATATTGAAATCTTAATTTACATGAGTTAGTTCTCGTCATAATGCATTGAATTAGCCTTACACAGGTGGATGATGATGCATAGTGCATTATAAAGGAGTTATCGGTTAGAGGTTACAGAGGTGTAAATGTAATTGGCCTTTTTCTTGTTTTTTATAGCAAGGAATAATGTTAATGTAATTGGATTTTTTTTTGGGTTAAATCCTTAATCTAATGGTAGTTTAAGTATTTGTCAACCTCTATGTGAATGCACGCTGACTGTGAAAGAAAGAATGGTAGTACTACCAAATGTAATTTTGGCATTTCACAAATTTAATAGAATATTTAATCAATTACCATTTTGTTGAATTTTGTTATTATACTAGATAGCCTACATTCAATGGTTTAAATCCAAATTGGGTGAATGTTGATTAACACTAATTCATACGTTTGCTATAATTCTTTTATAAATCAAGAGTTTTATATACTACGTAATTAGTACTTCATAATATCACATATACTATGTTAATTGCTTGATATTTTGCACATTTTGCTTGTGTTTTTTTTTTCTATTATATTGTGTTTTTACTTGTTGTTTAATTGTTGCTACTCTTTTTTTGGTGTAGATATGGATTTGGATATTGATCCATATATTGTTGTTCACCATGGTGATAAGTGGGTGTATAACCCTAATCTCTATTATATAAGCCAAGGGGGAAGCTATGATGTCCCCTTTTGAAAAAACTTTTTAACCCTTCATTCAATAAATACTTACCTATTAAGATTTTGAGATTTTCCTCAATCATAACCCTTCCTAATTTAAAATATGTATATCAAAAGAAGTTCAAAGTAGCTAAAATAAACTTTCATAAAATTATGTGTAGTGAAAAAATTTTATGATTGAAGAATAAATTAACATAACTAAAGCAGTTTTCAAATCAATTACAAAATCAAAGACATAAAATTTTAATTTTACCTAAACTTTAAAATGCAATAACAATACCAACATTTATTAACAAGTAATAGACATATCAAAAAACAACTTCTTCATCAAGTAATTTTATATTTTTGTATTTACACCACATGATATTTAATTAGAACTAATGATGATTGTAAATTACATTCTTCGAAATTACATTTAAATAAAATTTAACAATAATCGCCAGAATAATTCCCGCACGCATATGTTGGGGGACAAGTTAAGATTTTCAATGATTTATCCCGGCATTTAGATGGAAAGAAGTTATAGGAAATTATTAACTCTCTTGGTTATAGTAATATCATAAAGTTTCATTATTGTGATCCCTTGAAGACCTTGGAGTCGGGATTTAGATTTTTAGATTTTGATGACATAACATTCACCATGTTTTTAAGTGTACTCTATAAGTACAACTTGATTGATATGTTCACTAAACATGATGATGAGTATGGGGAATTAACTCAGTGCGAAAGTAACATTGTAATATATGAGGAGTATGCTGCATTGACTCAATGTGAAAGAAACTTTATCCATGCCAATGCTGATGTAATTGAAGAAGCTGTCTTACTTAACTATGTAACTAGGTTAGCTTAAAAGGTTGATTATGATGAGGAAGGAAGTGATAATGAAGATTGTGAGACTCAAGAAGCAAGATAACGAGTATGAAGATGATTTATCTGAAATAGAGTCTCCTCCAAATTCAGATAATGAAGAAGATTGTGGCCACCTTTTACCCCCTACAACGAAAAAATTAAAGCATGGGATGTCATATGCTAAAGCAAACACATTCATTAGTGGTAAGTCTGACTCACAATCTACGAATTATTGTGTGAGCATAGAAAAGCCACAAAATATTCAAGTTGACACTATCTGGTCTGAATTGGGCATTAAGATATCTTTGTGGCTTCCTTTGAAAGCTAGGAAGGTCGCTAAAAATCTGATTTTAGGTGACTACAAGGAACAATATTCATTGCTTCATAGATATGCTCAAGAAATATTGAGGTCCAACACTGAAAACACAATTAAATTCAAGTTAGACAATAATGTGTTTGAAAGAGTATATATTTGCTTTGGAGCACTTAAAAGGGTTCCTAACTGGTTGTAGACCCTTTTTTGGAATTGCAGGATTTTAACTTCTGAAGTTGCTTGAATTGACAGTACAAAAATCAAAGTCAAACTTAATTCAAAATGAACTCAAATCTAACATCATCCAACCTTGATTAGTAGGTGACCTTACTTATTATTGAGTTGATTTATATACATCACTATATTTTGAACAAGTAAATGATTTTAAAAGTTGTTGGTTGTTTCATTATATGCAGGTGTTGCTCTTTTGCTCTTATATTGATGCATGGGGATAGGATGATGCAAACTAATTAGCTTTCCTGTTTGTTCATAGTTGCATGGAGTTTTTTTTTTTTTTTTTGCTAAGTAATTAAGATATATTGCACCAAAACCAACCATTACATCCTAAGCCTTATCTAGGGGAGAGCAAACCAACTAGGTGCATGGAGTTGCATGGTGTTGTTGGGTCATATATTAGCTTTCTTTTTTTGTCAGGATTTTATTCCCAAAACTTTTAAGTTTTTGGTTGCTACAATTACATTTAGTCAAGTTTTTGCTTTAGGGACTAAGTTTTTATAAAAGATATTAAGTTTTAGATTTGATGGTACTATGTTTTTGCATTTTTTTGCTCAAGTGAGTTAAATCCATGTTAACAAAAGAGATTAAAAGAAAGTGAAACTTGATATTTGCAATTTGATCAATTCCCAAACGCAAATAACCACTACTACAAAAAAAGCCAAAGATAACTGTTAAATAAGGCTTTACATAACACCTTTGAGGCGTTTTCCAAGTGAGTGTAATGTAAAATAAAGATAACAGTTGTTGATAGTGTTATCTTTCCATATCAAAGATAACGCTTATCTCTCACAATTGTTAACTATTGTTGTAGGCAAAGATAACATCTCTCCGAAATAGGCGTTATGTCTGTGGAGCCAAAGATAACATCTTTTTGAAATAGGTGTTATGTTTTATTCAGAAAATGTAAACACCTATAACTGTCGACTGTTATCTTTGGCCTCTTTTTTTTTCAAAAGAGAAAAAATATATTTCAGAATACAAATTTTGATGTCACCAATAGCTTGTCATACATTTTTTTAAAAAAAGAAATTAGAATCCAATTACACTTAAAATACATGACAAATACAAAAATACATTATTGTAAAAATACCGACGAATATAAAAAAAATCCTTATAATTAGATCATAAGCAAATTCATATCTAATACAACTTATATTTGGTGTAAATGCATAAATGTATTCAAAAAAATGGAGTTCATACAGAAAAGGAAAGGATCTATCAAATACATTTACTATTACATATATAAGCAGATATGGATTGAGGAAACCAAACTAACAATAGATTATTTTCCTTCCCAACTTCACCAAAAGAATTCTTCAATCTGCGACACTTGCACCATTGATGAATCAGAATAAAAAAAAAAGATCATGTTGAAGAAAAAAGAGAAGCACAGAAGAAGCAAGTCCCAGTCTCCCGCGAACGCTTTCAAAGGCCACCAGTAGATGAATTCATCAATCTGCGACACTTGCACCATTGATGAGTCTCTCTGTCCGACTCCATCATCCGTCCTCTGTCGCAGTCCCACTCCTTACACCTCCCCTCCACCTGTAGAAGTGCCAGATTCGAGGTTATATAATAACAAAAAAATAATTAAATCGTTAAAAAATAATTAAATAAGCATAACGAATCAAGAATTACACTATAGTTAAAAAATATTAGACTTAAGAAGCAAAATTACAATCAAATAAAAAATTTTGTTTAAAGAAATGATTTGGGTACATAAGAAACATGGAGAAGAAAAGAACTAGAGAAGGAACATTAGATCTGCTAGTTTTTCTAAGATAAAATTAAAAAAAATCATATCATTCATATATTATATTGAATTTTAGAATTAACAATAGCTAAAAAACTTATCTCTTTTAGCCTTTTGTTGTTGTTCTTGTTGTGCAGAATATGGGATGCTTGGTAATAACGGTTTAGATAGAAGAAAGAAGTGAAAGCGGGGGTTTATGGGAACATGGGGCGAAGAGAGAGGAGTGGTTTATGGAATGTGGGATGAATTAGTTATTTATAAAAATTTAGAAAAGATAACAGTCGAGTGATATAAGTGTTAAAGTGAGAGATAGTAAAGCATATGGTATGAGAAAAGATAACATCTAACTTGTAAAACGTTAAGTCTATTTTTTTTCTGGATCATTTGGCCAACTAAAGATAACACTTTTCTTCATAAAATGTTAATTTAGATCAAAGATAACAGTTGTGAAATTATCTGTTAAGATATATATGTTATCTTTGACCAAAATTGTAGTAGTGAACAACCAAAAAAGTGATAACCCTATGTATTAAGTTTTTAACTCAAGGTACTAAGTTTTTAACTCAAGGTACTAATTTTTTAACTCAAGGTACTAAGTTTTTAACCCCAACTAATTAAAACATAGCGTGAGACACAACAAGAATGCGTGTATTTAGCGTCTACCTTTAGCGTCCGCCTAACAAATCAGACGGTATAGGTCGCAATACCGTCCGAATTACAATCAGACGGTAAATAGCGTCCGATTTACCGTCCGCTTACATATCAGACGCCACTTAGCGTCCGCGAGAGGACATTAGCGTCCGCTTATGTGGCAGACGTAAATTAGCGTCCGTCAGGCGGACGCTAAAGTCCTTTGGCGGATGCTAATTTCGTGCATATACTAAGAATTCTTCGACCCTTCCCATAATTTTTCGACCACACCTTCACCAAATCGCTGCTGCGAAACCTAACCTCCATATTTTGCCGGCGAATCTCTCCCTCCTGTCGCCGGACACTCCCACCGCTGCCGGAATCGCGACGCTGCCGGAACGCTGCCGCACTCGCCGTCACGTGGCGCCGCTCGCCTCTTGAAGCCCATTGCCGGTATAGGTTGCTTTCTCTCTCTCTTCACGTGGCCTATTGAAGCCCATCGTTGGCGCCCCACCGCTGTGCGCGCCGCCGCCAGCTTTCCTCTTTCTTCTACAGTTGTTTAAGGTATGGATTTATACTTTATTTGTTGATTTTTGGCTTGAATTTGTTGTTGTTAATTGGGGTTTTTGGTATTTTTGATGTATAGTTGTTGTTGTTGATAGTGGTTGTTGTTGTGTGTGATGATTGTTGTTGTTGTTGTTGTTGTTGTTGTTTAGTAAATTTGTTGTTGTTATTTTTAATTGTATTGTTGTTGTTATTTCGTGAATTTGTTGTTGTTGTTTTTAATTGTATTGTTGTTGTTTAGTGAATTTGTTGTTGTTGTTAATTGTATTGTTGTTTTTGTTTAGTGAATTTATTGTTGTTGTCAAGTGAATTTGTTGTTGATAATTGAACATGTTAAGCATTGTTGTTGTTGATAATTAAATATGTTAAGTATTGTTGTTGTTGATAATTAAATATGTTAAGTGTGGTTGTTGATAATTAAATACATATCTTACGTACTCCTATTAACAAGTAGTGAATATAGTGAATTGATATTTTCTAGTTGTATGTAGATTTTTAAATTATGAAAGGGAAGGAACGTAGCTGGATGTATAATAGACTTGATGGGCGGTCCCTTAGAACTGAGTTTGTGAAAGGAGTTGATAAGTTCATTGAGTTTTGTTTACAACATCCACATTTAAATGACGGTGAGAAGATAAAATGTCCATGCATGAGGTGTAATAACTTGCGTTACTTGGATGTGGACACGGTCAAAGTACATTTGTACAATAAGTGTTTTAAACCGAATTACTTTGACTGGTTATGTCATGGTGAACGTGTTACGGGGTCCTCCTCATCTTCCGCTCAGTCAAATCCGTATATGGATATGGTTGTGGATGCTTTAGGGAATACTGAAGATCATGCTATGCTTGCCGGTTCAAACTCAGTTGAATAAGAACCGAATGGTGAAGCAAAGAAGTTTTTCGACCTTCTCAAGGCGGCAGAGAATCCCTTGTATGAAGGGAGCAAGATGTCCGTGCTGGAGATGGCTTCTAGAATCATAAGTTTAAAGTATGAGTATAACCTACCACACAGGTGTGTTGATGGGTTTCTTAGTTTATTGAATGAGGTGATACCCCAGAACAACAACATGGGAAAAACTTTCTACTAGGCAAAGAAAGTTCTAAAGGGTTGTAGTGTATGCGGTAGTGATCGGTACAAGAAAACTTCTAAGGGCAAGCTTATTCCTGCAAAAGTGTTAATCTACTTTCCAATCACACCGAGGTTGCAGAGGTTGTTTGCAACTAAGAACATCTCTCAGGAAATGACATGGCATGCCGACAATCCTCGAATGCAAGGTACCTTAGCACATCCAAGTGGCAGTGAAGCATGGAAACATTTGATAGAACCTTTCCCGATTTCGCCGCTGAGGCTCGAAATGTTAGACTCGGGCTGTGCACCGACGGATTTTCTCCATATGGTAAGTCGGAGGGCAATATTCATGCTGGCCAGTTATCCTCACACCATACAATTTGCCTCCATCCATGTGCATGAAGAAACCATTCATGTTTCTTTCTTTGCTCGTTCCGGGGCCTAAAAATCCCAAAGCAAACTTGGATGTGTTTATGCAACCTCTAGTTGAAGAGTTGAAGCAGTTGTGGCATATTGGGGCTATGACCTATGATGTTTCAAGGAAGCAAAATTTCAACCTTCGAGCAGCGCTGCTTTGGACAATTAGTGACTTTCCTGTGTATGGTATGTTGTCTGGATGGTCTACTGCTGGAAAGAAGGCATGCCTTTATTGCATAGATAAAAGTAAGGCATTCTGGCTTGAACATGGGGGTAAAGTGACATGGTTCGATTGTCATCGACAATTTCTTCATTCTGACCACCCATTTCGAAAGAATAAGACTGCTTTTTGTAAGAATAGGGTTGAGAATGGCGTAGCTCCTCACATATGTCTGGAGATGAACTGTGGCAGTGCGTGAAAAACTTACCTATAGCAACCGATGGTCCTGAGGCGCTGAACCGATTGAAGAAGGATAAAAAAGGTTGGTTGAAACAAAATATTATGTGGGAGATTCCATATTGGAAAGATTTAATTATCCGTCACAACTTAGATGTCATGCATGTTGAGAAGAATTTTTTCGACCAACTCATTGACACTGTGATGGATGTGAAGGGTCAAACTTCAGACACCCTTAGTGCAAGAAAGGACATGACACGTGTTTGCAAACGCCGGGAACTGGAGCTTGTTGATGATGGTGTGGGAAATTTGACCAAGCCTAAAGCACCTTACACACTCGACAAAGCTTAGAAAAAGGTATTTTGTGAGTGGGTACGTGACTTGAAGTTTCCAGATGGCTTTGCATAGAACTTGAGTAGATGCGTGGATCTTAGTTATAGTAAATTGCAAGGATTGAAGAGTCATGACTGTCATGTATTCATGGAGAGGTTGTTGTCGGTTGGTCTAAAAGAATTGCTTCCTTTGCATGTTTGGAAGGCGATAACCGAAATAAGTCAATTCTTTCGAGACTTGTGGGCGTCCACAATCAAAGTCAGTGAGATGAAGCGCTTAGAGAACAACATCGCTGAGATCTTATGCAAGTTGGAAAAAATCTTTCCTCCATCATTTTTAAATTCAATGGAGCACTTGCCGGTTCACTTGCCTTATGAAGCAAAAGTTGGTGGCCCCGTCCAGTATAGCTGGATGTACCCTTTCGAAAGGTAACTGGATTTGTTTTAAGTGTCATATAATACTGAATTCATACATAAAGTGCTAATCCTCACCTTACTGACAGGTTGCTTAACCACTTAAAACGTAAAGTGGGAAACAAAGCACGTGTTGAAGGTTCAATATGCAATGCCTACCGAACTGAGAAGACAGCGAACTTCTGCTCCAACTAATTTCAGCCCGGGGTTGACACAAATCAAGGGACTTAGGAAGAAATGTCAATCCTGATGTCGCTAGCACACATAGTCTTGGTGTCCCCGAGTTGTTCAGGGAAGACTGCGGTCGACCGGGAACAGATGGACGTTTGCGATGGTTGCAAGACAAGGAGTACGATCGAGCACATCTTTACGTCCTTGCAAACAGTGGCATCTTAAGTGATTATGAAAGGTAATTTGGTGAGAAGTTGTAGACCCATTGTGTTACATTCTACTTGTCCTTTGCCTAACATGTTTTTAATTTGAAGTTTTTTCCAATTGATTAATTTTGTGATTTTCAATATTTTGTACTACGGTTTTATTATTTGTTTATGATTAATATCATAGTTTATTGATTATAATATGTTATTACTTTCAAGCTTTTGCAGATGTCATCAGGTACCGGATCCGGAGGTGGTCCTCGTGATGGGGGTAGTGGCAGAGAGGGGCGTGAGCCTCAGCCTGAGCGTGATGGCGAGTTGGAGAGGGACGAGGATAATCATGAGGCTGGGGTAGGTGACAAGAAAAAGGAGTTGGATCCCAATGGAATTTGGTAAGTTATATTATGAGCGTAATACTTTATCACTTTTAATAGATTTTATTGGTGTTGTTCACTTGGTTTTAATTGCTTTTTATCAGGTTTGAAGACAATGGAGTCATTCGCGACATGACTAAATGCTTCAAGCAACATTTCCATCATCCATGGAGGAACTATTCGCAGGTTGATGACAATACAAAAAACATTTGGTTCTCTATTTTCAAGGTCAAATCATATTTGTTAAGTTTATAATATGTAAAAATATTAACTCGTTGTGATTAGTTTTCTTATATATGTAAACTAACCCTTTATACTTAAGTTTCTAATATGTAAACTAACCCTTTGTGATTGGTTTCTTATATGCATGTAGGGCACATATAAATGGAGGGAGGAGCTTCAATCCCCAGTGAGGTCTACATACGACAGGAAAATGGCTAAAAGGTTGAAAGATAATCACCACTCGATAGTAAAGAAGAAGGGTGGTGTTTGTCCGACATGGTTGTCTCTGAGCATTCACGAGCAGATGATGAAGAATGCTCAAGACAAGGAGTTCAAAGCACGATCTCAGAAGGCTAGCAAGAACCAGATTTTCTTTGAGACTGTTGGTGGCAGAAAGAAAGGGTGGGTTCCTGGTTTGGGGACGAGTGCAGACCTCTATTTTGAGAGGTCTTCGAGGGGAGGAGGTAGTTCGTCCTCCAGTTGCACTCCTTCCATGTTTTCTCAGTTTTCTGCGAAGTTCGAGGAAGAGAGAGCCGAGATGCAAAGAGAACGTGAGCGGATGCAGAAGGAGAGAGAAGAGGAACGCATCGCCAGGCAAAAGGAGAGAGAGGAGGATCGCAGGGTGTATGATGAGTACCTGGCGCAGATGAGGGCGACGATGGAAACATACAGCCAGATGATGAGCCAGTGTGGTGGTTCATTCCCCTCTATCGGGCCTCAAGACCCCCCCCCATTGGTGGTGGTGATGCGTGTGCGACTTAGGACCCTACATTAGCTTACACTATCTATCTTGTTTATATTTCGGGACGTGAAAACATATAATTTAGTTAAAACCGTTAACTTATGTTTATGTATGTATGAATTTATATTAGTGTATTTATGAATTTATATTTAATGCAAACAAGTCATTAGTGCAGAATTCGTCGCATTAGCGGACAGCTTGAGTATATATTTTGTTGGAAAACGATACAGGTTAAAAACTATTCAAATACAATTAGCTTTGTGATAAAAAAAAAGGAAATTAGCGTCCGCCTATGAAGTTAACGTCCGCTAAAAGAAATTTGAACCATGCAAGAGGTCGAGCAATTAGCGACTGTTTTCTAAAATTAGCGTCCGCTAACACAGACGCTAAGTAGCGTCCGTTTTGACGACGGACGTTAATTAGCGTCCGCCATCAAAACGGACGCTACTTGGCGTCTGGCTGGGGAGCAGACGTTACCTTTTAAAAAACGGACGCTAAACTTCAGCGTCCGTCTTGCGGACGCTAAACTACCAATTAGCGACCAGGGTTTTTGCATCAGCTCTTTTGCGTCCGTTGGCGGACGCTAATTTATTTAGCGACCGACACCGTGTTTTTACCGTCCGATTTTTGCGGACGCTAAAGCCTTACATTATTGTTGTGAGAGTGATCATAGTACTCTAAGGGTGAAAAAAAACTCAGAGTCTCAATTAATGAAAAATACTAAAACTTAGAGCTCGTATTTATACTTAACTCATGTATTATTGGTACTCGGTACTTCTGAATTCTTCAAAGTCTTGTATGTTGAACTTTTCTTAAAGGGCTTAGAATATTTTGATGCCATACACGTCGGTTAGTTTATGAGTTTTAACACATGTTTTTATCTGTATTCAAACATGTGCTTGGCCGACAATAACCCCATGTTTAATTAATTGTTTCTCAAAACAGGCTGCGACACCATAATTGACTTGAAATTAAGAAAATATCTAGCGAGATATACGATTCTTGATTTGGGCTTTGGCACATAAGAATTAAGATGTTCAATTCTTTGGTTAAGACGGAGCATCGCACTGATTAATATGCTCCACTTTCTTCGCTAGAGGAATTTTTTTTTTTGGTTTTTTGAGGGGTCGCTAGTGGATCATAGATTAATAGGTGTGTAATTTACCTGCTTTATACATCTATTCTTTTGAGCAAGGTAAGTAATATCACTTTACAAAAGATTAAAGAAAAACAAATGTAAAGAACAGTCAGTGGTATACTTTAAAATGTACTTTCGCGGTTTATAATACTCCCTTCGTCTCCAAGACGTTATGTTCTTTTCGGCATAAAACAGCTAAATTGAACTGAACTGAACTAAATTGAACTGAACGGAAATAAATAGTGATATGTGAGACTAAAAGTATTGTCAAAAGCTGTATTGAACTGAACTGAATTGAATTGAACTGAACAGAATTGAACTGAACTGAAAATGAGTTGGAGAGAACAAGCCTGTAACTTTATCCTTTAATATCTTCAATTCCGTATTAATAAAAAATATTAAAAGTTGATATTATGAAACAGCACATTGAGACGTATCTAACAAGATCCCATATGAATAGATTTTTTTATATATACGAATGAGAATATTCGGTCAAAGATTTTAAAGTTTGACCAACCAAAAATAAAGTAGACACTATATTATGGGACGGAGGGAGCAGTATAACTTGTATTTTATTTTTTATTTTTTTTTTTATTTTTTTTTTTGGGGTAGTAGTATAACTTGTATTTTTATGTCTTAACGATGAATAACTTTAACGATTAATATTTTTGACAAATTACTAATAAGATAAATATAAATCTGATATCTTGAAAAAATACAGTGACACACAAATCCTATAATCTTTAATCTAGTTAAATTTGATTTTATATATTAGCAAAAAGATAAAGTGAAAGTAAGATACATAAATAGCGCATGCAGAAGTCATTGTTATAACTCCGTTCGAGCAGGACTTTTGTTGGAACTGCTCTAAAGAGCACTTGGGGGAAAAAGGCACAGTACAGACTGAACTTCCAACAAAAAAAACCAGCTCTAAAGGCAGCATTATTATGGTCGATGCATGTAAGATGATATTTCTCTTGAATAAGCAAATAAGAGAAGAAGTGATTTAGAATTGAACCAGTAAAATGCTGACATTCGCAAAAGAGAATGTATGTACTGGTGAAAGTTCTGGACCATTATTATATGCACTAACACTTATCCAAAATTTGCTAGTCATAGATGTGGGAGTATGGGAGTATGGGAGATGCTCGTATGCCGACGTCGCCCGCTATGCTACAGAGAAAGTTGAATCTCAATTAGTAATGGAATTCTACTTGTCTCCTTGATGATGGGTGATGAATTGGACAGGCAAAATTTATCAGATTCTCTACCTTCAGAAAGCATTTTGACTTTTTGTGTGTGTGGGGGTTCGTTTAGCGAGTGTTTTAAGGAACAATCCGACTTGTGTGGACCCGGTTCACACTAAAAATAGTGTGGACCAGGCTCAGGCACGTGACCCGTTATATCACTTTAACATACACTATATCATTTTAACATACACTATATCATTATCAGGGCCGTCTTGCACATTTTTTAGGCCCTGTGCACAATTTTAGATGAGGCCCTTGGTTTTTTTTTAAAAAAAATTAAATGGTGAAAACAATATTCATATTTTTATGGTTGGAAGAAATATTTTTGACAATTCTAATATGTCAAAATATTTCAAAATAGAATACTTTGTTTTCGAAGCGAGAAGTTATAAAGAGTTGTATGAAATAATGGATACCTAGAAAAATATGCAATATGTTACTCGTACTTTGTCTCAACATGTTCTGATCTCTCCATTTTTATTCAAATTAGAATATAGTATCTTATTTTAATAGAATGGGGAAAACTTGTTGAGGTAGAGGGAGTATGATTTTAGTGTCTTTTCTAAGAATAATCTTTTTTATTACGAAGAAAAATTGGTTTATGTTAATCTATCTTAGAAAATTTCATATGGAAACAAAGTGATTAATAAAGGATATAAAAAAAAAGACCATGATAATTAATAAGTTATATTAGACCAAGATGGGGAGAAGAAAATAAATCAACAAAGTCATTGCAAACCAAAAGAAAAATAATGGAAACAAAGAAAGGAACTAGCAAATAACAACTACTTCAGTTTACATAAAAACTTAGGAAGGGAAACATAAGCAAGTTAAAAAAAAAAAAAAGAACGAAAAATAAAATGATAAAAGTGCAAGTAAGCAAGAAGCAGGGAATCGAACTCGCGTGGTCAGAGAAACATACACTTTTCCCCTCACGCTTTTGACCACGGGGCTACAACAAACTTTCATTTATATTGGTCTTAATTTAATACAGTATATGACCATTGTTTGCTGTATTTGGGCCCCAAAAAACGGAGGCCCTGTGCGGTCGCACAGGCTGCACATGTTATTAGCCGGCCCTGATCATTATAACATACACTATATCACTTTAACACACCCTATATCACTTTAACATACACTATATCATTTTAACACACACTATATCACTTTAACACACCCTATATCACTTTAACATACACTATATCACTTTAACATACACTATATCATTGTAACATACACTATACCATTTTAACACACACTATATCACTTTGACATACACTATATCATTTTAACATACACTATATCACTGTAACATACACTATATCATTTTAATATACACTATATCATTTTAACATACACTATATCAGTGTAACATACACTATATCATTTTAACATACACTATATCATTTTAACATACACTATATCATATCAATATACACTATCATAAACTCACGTGATATGGATCGGGTGCACACTAATTAGTGTGCACCGGGTTCATATTAGTTTTTTTATTTAAGGAATATGGATGGATAAGACAGTGTGTTTGGCTGGGGAAAGTTTCCGATCCGAAGATATTTTCCTTTTTTTTCGGTTTGTCATGGGGGAAATTATCGTTTTCTTTGATTGAAATAGATTTGTGATCGAACTAAAATGTTGCCATGTAGACTCATAAGATTCAATTTGGTTTTTGAAATAAACCTCAAAATAAAGAGGAGACTAGATTAATAAATTAGAAACCGTACAACTAGAAACAATGTCCGGAAAAGTATCCACCCAACACCTAAGTCGAAACTCCACATGTTGGATACGAGCTTGTTGGAGATGAGCAAGCACATTAGCAACTTTATTAGCAGATCGCTTAACAAAGATCAAACTATTACATCAAAATGATTAACAAAAGCTAAAATATCATCAATGAGCAAATATAAATTACTTGCTATAGTAGACTTCAACTTGAGAGCATTAATCACTTGGAGGCAATCACTTTCAACCAGAAGCTTGTGAACCCTCAATCACTTAGCCAACCGAGCACCTTCTAATAGTGCACGAGCTTCGGCAACTCGAGGCTCCCAGCCCACCCTTTGCCGCAGCACCACACACCCTTGGATCCCTCCTTCATCATCCCTGCACACAACACTCACTACTACACCCATGCATTGCCCCAACAATCCCAACATCAACATTACACTTCATCCAACCCGGTTCCGACACACTCCAAGCGTCCGCATGAGGGACCTGCAATTTAGCGCCCACACTGTGCTTACACTTGCACTTCCTTCGCTTCTTTCTATGATCTCATAGCATAGTTGTAGGTAGCCGCATGCACCACAACTTCCTCCTCTATTGTGGCCTTGCATCGAGCACTCCACATGGCCCACCACGTAGTTAGAAGTTTCTCGATCTCATCTCTACTCATATTTTCGAACATATAACTCCACCAATCAAAGATTGAAGTGCAGCCCATAAGAACCTCGACCTCACTCCCATGTTCCGCCCAATTCCCTTACGCTAAGCCGAGGAGGGCCTGAAACCCCGACTTAGAAGCAACCCCACATATACTACACTCAGATGATAAGTGCTACAACCTACGGCTAAGACCAAGATAATTTAGAAGAGCTTCTAAGCAAGCTCTCGAAGCAAAGACTTTAACTCTAGGCAATACATCCAAACTCCAAATAATTTTTCCCAAATCATGAATCGAGGATGTCGACTCCACACTCACAAACCACGCATCATTAACAATAACATGATAATTAAGCAGACTTTACCTAATATTACCAACATAATGTATTCTCTGGGAGCCGGTGACTCAATGGAATACTCAAAATTCGATCAACTTCAAAGGGGAGAAAGAGTTGAGAGAGAAAACCCGCATTTCATGATTTTGAAATTGGATAATGAACGTACTTCAACTCGAACTCAATATTGGTTTCACCCCGTGGGGAAAGCACTTGTCTTGATTGCGAACTTGGAATTCAAGCATCGTTCCACACTTTAATCTTTTCCCCATCACCCACCATCTATCTCATATCATTCTTGAGGACTACCTACCGAGCTTCCCAAACACCCCTTCATGTATAGCTAGGTAAAGAACCTAAGTCAGCTTCCATAAACGTAGTATTCGGATAGTAACGAGCCTTCAGAACTTGTTCAATCAAGCAACCTTGCTTTGCCAACAGAGTCCAGTTGAACATTTTCATATCTGTAAAGCCTAAACCTCCTTTCGCCTTTGGCCTACAAAGCTTCTTCCAAGCCATCCAATGAATCTTGCACACATCGCTCTTTTAACCCCACCAAAATTGTGACATAAGACATTTTATCTCATCATAAAAAGAAGATGGAATCTTGAAAACACTAATTACGTAGGTCAGAAGAGATTGAGCCACAACCTTTATCATGGCCTCCTTACCAGCTTTAGAAAGCACCATCCCCTTCCATTCCTGAAGCTTCTCCCAAATTTGCTCCTTAATCCCTCTAGTAATCACCTTCTTCGATTTCCCCACCATCGTAGGAAGACCTAGATATGTATCATGTATATCCACCTCTTGAACTCCAATAACATGAGAAATATCAATTTTCGTAGCAACAGTCACATCTCGACTGAAAGAGATCTTAGTCTTATCGAGGTTTACTTGCTGCCTCGGAGACTTTTCATAAAGCTGAAGAGCATGAATAGCCTTTGCATCCTCTATAGAACACTAGTAGAATAATTGCTTATTGTTGCGGTTTTACCCATACGCAACAATATATCACGTTAAAAGAAAAGGTAAAATATAAAATAGCATATTACTGTGGTTTTTTGGTAAAAATCGCAGCAAATATTTCAAAAAATATATTTTATTATATTGCTGCGGTTCTTGTCAGAAACCGCAGCAATATCTCTATTCAAACAGTCGGTATTTGACCAGACATATTGCTGCGATTTCTGACAAAAACCGCAGCAATATAATAAAATACTATTTTTTAAAATAATATTAAACATATTGTTGCAGTGTTTTATAAAAACCGCAGCAATAGACTTTTGAAATTTAATAATAAAAAAAAGCACCGTTCTAGGGTTCCTTTTCCCTCATTCATATTATTAGGTGTCGTCCTAAATTCACTCTCCCTTACTCATGTCAAAAAAAAAATTCACTCTCCCTTACTCTCATTCACTTTCTCTCTCCTCCTCGTCCACTCTCCCTTACTCTCCTTCACTTTCTCTCCCCTCCTCGTCCCAAATTCACTCTCCTTTATCATCCCAAATTCCTCCTCGCCGTCACCTCCATCGTTGTCGGTGAAAGTCTCCTATCTTCTTCATCGTCGTCGGTGAAGGTTTTCTTGAACCTTCCAGAAAAAGTTAACTAGAGGAGAGAGAAAGCTCGCAATCATCATCAACGGCGTCTTCGACCTCTGATTTGATCGGATCCAACGTCGTTGCCCGCGATCGTTCGATCTTGAAGAGAACAAGGTCGCCAAAAATGTCGTAGATCAAAGTTCGCGCACTTCGCATCCGCCGCCGACGACGCGCGATGGTTCTTCAATTCGTTGCACTTTTGTCGGCCATCCACCAAATTTATGTTGGTTTTCTTTTAGTTCTTTGTGATATTTAAGTTTTTTTTGAAGTTTTTGTGATATTTATCTATTGTTTGTTGTCTGTTATTTGTGATATTTTAGTTTTTTTTTTGTGAATTTTTTTCATTTTCGTTTGTTAAGAATGATGTAATGTTAGGGTTTTTGATTTTTTTGTTATTTTTTAATTTGTTTTATTTATTTTCAGCTTACATTTCAATTTAAAAGTTTTTAGTTGGAATTTGTTTCTTAGTCTTTTCATTTCAGTTTTTTAATTTTTTTAGTTTGTTTTTCTCAGATTTGTAATAGTGGATTATTGTAACTGTGTTTATACTATAATTGTCTTATAACTACTAAAAATTTACGGTTGAGGAATGAATTTTTTTTTTTACCTGCCCTATGTCTTTTGCTGCAGTTTTCCCCAAAAACCCGCTCAGCAATATGTTTAAGAATCAGATATAAAAAATATATTGCTGCGGTTTTACCCAGAAATCGCAGCAATATGTTCCAATATTGTTGTGGTTTAAAACCGCAGCAATATATTAATTACCTATTGTTGCTCCTTTAATTACTGCGTGGCCAAAACTGGCGCAATAGGCCACTTAATGACCGCAACACTAAGCATTTATTCTACTAGTGGAAGCTTTGGAGAAAATGATATAATCATCAGCAAATAAAACGTGACTAACAGATGGGGCTGTAGGAGCCACACTAATCCACCTCAATGAATTTCGTTCCTCCGCGCTCCTAATCAAATGAGAGAAGACTACCTATGCACGGAATATAAAGAGATACAAATATAGAGGATCTCCCTATTTAATAGGGATAAAAACCAATACACAGCTTCCCATTAACTAGAATAGGGAAATAAACTAAGCGAACACACTTCATCACTCTATAGTAATCCAACCAGTGTCGAAAGTAAACCTTATCATCGCAGCATCCAAGAACTCCCACTCCACCCTATCATTGCATAAGCCTTCGACATATCAAGCTTCATCCCATAGTTTTAAATTGTTTCATGTCATTTAGCAACTCAAAATCAATCAAAATATTATTTATAATCAAGCGCCTAAGAGTAAAATCACTCCGATCCACAGAAACAATTCTGGTTAAAAAAAAGACTTCAAGCGATTAGCAAGAACTTTAGACTCCAGCTTATAAACCAAATTACACAAAGAAATCCAATGAAAATCAATATATGCACCACATTACTCTTTTGTTTATAGGCGTAATAAACGTCCGATTAAGAGAGTCACCCTAATAATTCCCAAAACATTCGAGAAATAAGATTCTTGTTAAATGAAAAAAGTTATCCCATGCATCACTTAAGGATATATATGAGGTGATTTTAGTAGATACATGCACGAATACGCCATACACACTAATCTTTTCCCATGCGTTTTTTTAAAAATCTATCCTTAATATCATATGTTATAATATGATATTATTAAAAGTCAATATGCTTATGGAAGTTAGTAGATACTACCTTTCCTTACTCGTCACGTCCCATAACATCCTCATGGCACTACATCTTTGTTCTCCATTACCTTTGTCTCTTTTCCAATAAGAAAAGCAACTAGAGATTGAAGTTTGTGATAGTATTAGTGGTTTTACTTCGAGATAGTAGCCTTTTCTTGTTCATTCTTCGAATGAAATTAGTTTCACCTAAACTATGCCAGTTTGACTGCTTCTTGTGTACAGTTATATCCTCTAGAAAATAAATTTATTAGTTTCATAGCAACTTAAATATCATACATAATCTTTTCTTTCAAACTAAACCTGGCAAAATTTTCTAATACATAATCTGCTAGCTTTCGAATTCGGTTGTCAATCCCATATGAAATATGTTCAATACTCACTCCCGTTTTCCCTTTTTTAGCTTTACTTTAAGAATACAGAATCCATTGATGTGCACAGATCTTTACTCTTTTCCAAGTGACCTGTAATGGGAAAAAAAGTGAATGAAACTTCTTCCTTACAAGTTGGAATTTCGAATTTTTCCATCTCACTCAAACGTCAAATGGGCACTTTGGCATCTCATTGCCATCTATCTCACACAGTGTGTTGACATTCCCTGATATTCTGATGCTACAAGGCAGAAGCTCGTGCGGCGCGACCTCTCAGCCTCTCATCCATACCATAACTGTGGACTCCAATCAGTTAAACTTATTCCCTTGCTGATATTTTATGCTAACATTATCCCAATTCATCCGTTTACGCAATGAAAAATTTAAAAGATCAAATATATTTCCTACGTTTGGCAAGATAGGGCAGCAATTAAAGCTGAGGACATGCATCTATAAGAACAACAAGTATCTTTTGATGTGCGTATGGCGAAGAATAACAGCCATGCATACTATTGTTGATACTAAAGTTAATTGCCTTATCCAAATTTAGCAACATGCGTGCGTAAGCAATTTCATTGATCGCTCTTGCTCTCAAAGGGTCGAGGAGATCCTTTCTTAGCTTCCACAGGTCAGTTTCAAAAATTATTGGAGCATTCGTTCTGATAATTCAGATTCTTATATGTTCCGTTTCGAACCCAAATCTTCTGTGGCACAATCGGCTTAGCACTTGTGTGCCGTATTTCAAAGTGAAATCTTATGTCCCATATTTTGTGTATACTATTTGTATGTAACTCATACTTATGACTTATTAATTAAATTATTAAATATAATATGTTTTGGAATTATAAATTAGAAAGTGGTAGGCCATTTATATTTATAAAAACAACTAGTAGAAACAAATGACATAAAAGTTTGAGAGGGCAAAGGTATTCTCATCAAAGGATAGCGAAAATCCAAAAATATAAAAAGGTTTTAGTTTTAATTTTGTATAATCGTTCTCATTGACTTAGCAAAGTATGTATATTACATAAAGAAAGAGTCGATTATTTAAGGACTATAACTTATGAAAACTCCTGACATGCAAATATCAAACTAATATCTATTTACTTAAAATATCTCAATACCCTCTTTGAAGTTAGAGTAAATGGATCAACAATGTCAAACTTGTGAAGAAGAGAGTCAAATTGTTGCTTTTCGAGCGCTTTGGCTAGTGAAAATTTCGGCAAGTTGCTCTGTAGTTGGGACATATTATGGAGCAATAAGAATATATGTAATGACGTCTGCGAGAAGAGAGAGAGATAATTTTATTGACATGGAGGAATTCCACAATTATTACAGATGTGTTTATGACCTGATCGTCGAATTAATAAAATAGGTTTAAAAACACTAATATAACACAATTCGGAATCGCCAATGTGTCTTGCAAAACCGTGAGGTGCGATGAGGATTGCGAGTCGCGGTATGCACCACGAGGCGATGTAATGGCCGCGAGTCACGGTATGCTGTGCCACTGTGTCGCGAGCTGAAGCATTCTGCCGCGATTCACCCTTTTGACAGGTGATTATGGGAAGGTTCACTAGGACAAATTCATTTGGTGTAGATTGGTTATTCCAAACACAGATTCTTTCTTTGGTTAATAATGCATAATAGGATACAAACTGGGGAGAGGCTTAAGAGATTTGGTGTTTGTCAAAGTTCAAGATGTTTGATTTGTGACTCTGAAGATGAGACTCAAGAGGATCTGCTTTTTAGCTGTTGCTTTAGTTCTGTTGTGTTACAGGAAATTGGTAATTAATGGCTTGGGTGGATTAACACCAGCATATCTGTTCAGAGGATGATCCAGAGAATTGCCAGGAGTAGAGTCTCGATGTTTAGAAAGCAAGCCTATGCTACAAGTGTTGCTGTTATGGTCTATCATATCTGGTGGGCTAGAAATGATGCTTTGTGGAATTAGAGAGTAATTACATGTATGAGGCTGGTTCATAGAGTCAAGTTAAGTATCATAGAAAGATGTTATGATGTTCTACCAAAGTCTGTAACTAGAAGAGATAAAGAGTGGCTAAGAGAACTAACTCTAGATGTTTGTAACTAGTGTGTGTGAGCCTTTCCTCTAAGGGGAGTCCAACCTAGTTGGTTTATCCTCATTAGATGTTGCTCTAGGTTGTATGATATTGGTTAAGCAATATATATTACCCACCTATAGAAAAAAAAAAGGCACTTCGCTACAATTCTCCACCTTGACTTGAATCCTACCAGATGGAACCAGATAACTAGATAATATATGCATTGAACACAACGCCCAGATTCTCCGTGCAATCAGATTTGCTCCGAAAGACAACCAGAATCAGATTTGTCCCTTAAGGACACCATATTAGCCCCTAAGGGCCCCAGACTTACCCCCAAAAAGGGTAACTAACAACCACGAACATTAAGCAAGTCCAAACAATGTTGAAACTTGCTTTGCAGAACCGGCTTGGTGAACATATCAGCGGATACTGCACTCAGAAAATGATGTTGAAATTTGTATGTAACCTACGTTCTTCACCTTAATTCTTGTCTAATTTCTTACAAAATGATACCTCACATCAATGTGCTTAGTCCTCTCATGATGGACTTGACCCTTGCCTAAGCATATTGCACTCAGACTATCACAATACACAATATCCTGATCGTGATGTAAATCAAGATCACTAACTAGCCCTTTTAACCATATTCCCTCTTTGGCAGCTTCTGTCAAAACAATGTACTCTGCTTCAGGAGTAGATAAAGTAATTGCAGCCTACAAAGTTGTCTACCAACTAACAACAAAACCACTAAGAGTGAATACATAACCAGTCATAAACTACTACTGTCAACATCTTTAGCATAATCAGAATCAGAATAACTAGTAACTAAACCGTGAGTATCATTCCCATAAATGAGACCAACATCAGATGTACCTCTAAGGTAATGAAAAATCCTCTTTGCAGCTGGTTAGTGCTCCTTCCTAAGTTGCAAATGAACCTACTACTAATACTTTTCCAACATGTGCAAGATCCGGTCTAGTGCAGACCATAACAAACATCAAACTTCCAACTGCATTAGCATATGGGACTCGACACATATAATTGTTCTTAACATCATACTATGGTTCAAAAACAACAGATAAATGTATATTTTCAGCACTAGGAGTATTTATAGGTTTAGCTTATGATATGCCAAACCTTGACAATACTTTCTGAATGTAACCTTTATGTGACAATAAAAGCTTTCTATGATCTCTTTCCCTAAAAATCTCTATCCCCAGAATCTTGCAGCACCCAAAACCTTCATGTCAAACTTAGCACTAAGAAGACCCTATAACTTCTTAATATCAGACTTGGACTTTGCGGCTATGAGCATATCATCTACATACAGGAGCAGATAAATCATTGATCCATCATACAACTTCCTGTGATACACACAACAATCATATAAAGGCCCGTTGTAGCCCAACTGAATCATACAACTATAAAATCTTTTGTACCACTGCCTCAGAGACTACTTGAGCCCATACAAGCTAAGGACTTCTTTAATCTGCAAACATAATCTTCTTTTTCGGGAACTTGGAACCCATCTGGTTGAGTTATATAAATATCCTCTTCTAACTCTCCATGTAAGGAAGTTGTTTTACATCTAGTTGTCTCAAGTTTAAGATTATGATGTGTAAATATTACTAGTAACACCCTAGTGAAAGTGTGTCTGGCCATTGGTGAGAAAATCTCACTCAAATCAACTCCTTCCCTTTGTGTGAACCCTCTTACAATAACCTGAACTTTATACTTGACCCCTCAGAAGGTGAAGTCCATTCCTTCTTCTTGAAAACCCATTTGCATGTGACAATCTTTCTCTCCTCATGACGTTTGACTAGCTCCCTAGTCTCATTTTTATCCTGAGACTCCATCTCACCTCCCATTGCATTGAACCATTGAGTTGACTCACTACCTGAAATAACTTCTTTATAGGTGGATGGCTCATGAGTGTCCATCTCCACATCTTCAACAACCTCCAATGCATAAGCAACCATATCCTCAAAATCATACCTCTTTGGAGGTCCCACACCATCTCTTCTAGCTCTATCAAGTGATATACTAGGTCAATGTGCTTTAGATGAGGCTGATTGATGACTAGAAGATTCAGTAGCACCATGATCTTCTCCATCTTGGTGTTGTGATTCACTCTCATCATGAGTGACTTGCAGCTCCACCTGGTTATCAACATCGTAACTAACTGACACCACGGTGGACTTCACTCTATGGTTAAGCATAAATTTTTCATCAAATATTACACTTCTACTAAGTATAACTCGACTCTCATAAGGTGACTAGATTCTATAGCCCTTAACTCCACTCCCAAAACCCACAAATATAACCTTTTTAGCTCTACGTTCTAATTTACCCTCACATACATGATAACAACCAGTAGAACCAACAACTTTCAACAAAGAGTAATCTGCAGGTTACTAGACCACACCTCATAAGGTATTTTGCAATCAATACTTGTGTGAGGTCCACGGTTGATCAAATAGCAAGCTGTACTTATAGCTTCTGCCCAAGATCTTCAAGCAAACCCAACATTAGAGAGCATGCACCTCGCTCTCTCCAACAGTGTCTGATTCATGCGTTCTGTTGTTGAGTATCTCTGATAGTATGATGTCGAGCAATCCCTTCATTTTCTCATAACTCATTAAACTTAGCTCAACTAAATTCCAGACCATTATCAGTTTGCAACCTTTTGATCTTCCTTTCAGCTTGATTTTCTGCCAAAGCCTTCCACTGCTTGAAATTTTTGAAAGCCTCACCTTTGTGCTTCATTATAATTACCCTAGTTATTCTTGAATAAACATCGACACAAAATACCTGTGACCTCCAATAGATTCAACTCGGGAAGGAACCCAACAATCAGAATGCATATAATCAAGTGTGCCCTTTATCCTATGAACAACCTTTGGAAACTTGCTGCGATGAAGCTTCCTAAACACACAATGCTCACACAACTCCAGATCCTGCACCTTGTGCCCATATAGAAGATCCCTTTTCGATAGAATTTGCATCTCCTTTTCACCCATATGTCCAAGCTTCATATGCCACACCTTAGTCATATCATCCTTGTGAATCTTAAATGATGCAACAACAGCGGGACCTGTCACAGTAGAACCTTGAAAAAAAATATAAGGTACCTTTTTTAACACCTTTCAAAACCACCTTCGAACCCTTGCAGACACTCATAACTCCACCTGCACCTTGAAAACTGAAACCCCTACTGTCGAGAAGACTCAAAGATATCATATTCTTTGCCATAAGTGGAACATGCCTAACTTTGTTCAACGTGCAAAATGTACTATCATGACTCCTCAACCTGATGGAGCCTATTCCAACTACTTTGCAGGTAGCATTGTTGGCCATAAAAACACTACCCCCGTCTATCTGATCATAAGTCGAAAATCACTCCCTGCATGAACTAATATGATACGATGCTCCAGTGTCAAGAACCCTCGCATCCCTATAATGTGACTGGTTATTAACAACTAGGGTCAGATCTTCCTCGGAGTTACAATCAGTTTGTGTAGAGCAACAGACCTTAACACTTTTTCTGTTGCTTCTTTTTCTTAGGACATTCATTTTTCGAACGCCGTTTCTCCTTACAGTAATTACAAACATCATTACTTTTAGGACCCTTAGAATTCAATTTTTATGGTTCAAATTTTTTACCAGATTTTCGTTGTCCTGTACCCCAAGTAACAACTAATCTCGATGCCTGATTTTCTGTACTAGAACTAGATGCCTGATGATGAACCTCTCTTGTATGAAGGGCAGATCTTACTTCTTCTAGTAACATACTATCTTTCCCAATAATAAAAGAATCTAAAAAATTCTCCTACGATAAATGTAAAGATACTAACAAAATTAAAGCAGCATCCTCATCATCTACTTTAGCATCAATATAACGAAGATCTAGTAAGATAATATTCAATAATCTAGATGGTCCCTTAGAGATATACCTTCCTGCAGTATGAACATATGTAGCTTCAAGAGCAACTTGTTGGTTAGAGATTTCATCATGTATAAACTGTCTAACTTCAACCACAGACCGACGGTGGTTTCCTCCTCCGAGACTTTAGTGATTATTTCGCAAGCAAGACACAACATAATCGTTGAATGTGCCTTTTCCTCCAGAACATCCATCTCATTGATGACTGAATCCGTTAACTTCTTTGCCAACAGTGCCCAAGCCATAACTCTTGTTGCTTCAGTAAGCCCGCATCTTGATTTGCCACAGACTGAAACTATTTCTCCAGTGAATTTATCAATTTTCACATTCATCCCAGGCATCTTTCTCAACTAGATCGAACACAAAGCTCTTGATACCAATTTGTTATGACAAACGTGAGAAAAAACAAATATCGAATGCAAAACAAAGAGGAATCACACATAGATTTTACATGGTTCACCTACGGAGTGTTTGCTACGTCCACTAGCCGACAAAGTAAAATTTTTATTGATGTGGAGGAATTCTATAAATACAAATCTGTTTATGACCTGATCGTCGAATTAACAAAATAGGTTTAATAACACTAAGATAACATGATTCAAAATCGCCAACACGTCCAACAAAACCGCAAGGCGCAGTGAGGACCGCGATTGCGCGAGTCACGGTATGCGCCATGAGGCGCGGTAACGGCTGCGAGTCGCAATCTGCTTGCGGCATTGTGCCGCGAGCTGAGGCATCCTGCCACAACTTACCCTTTTGAAGATAACCCGATTCAAGGCACTTCGCTACAGACGTCATGAATGAAGTGGCAGTCTACCTCAATATATTTAGTGTGTCTATGGAATACGGATTTTAACAATGTGAAGAGTTGAATGACGGTCACAAACAACTTGATAGCCTTAGAGTGATGCACACCTAAACTCATCTTTAAACCTTCTAACCACATCAACACCATAAGTGACAATGATCATAAAATGATGCTCAACCTCCGCCAGAAACATGGAAATAATCGTGACTTGCTTTTTCGTCTTTATAGAAATAGGAATGCCCCAAGAAAATGATCCACGTTGTAAGAGAGTGACAGGTGATGGGGTAAGTGGCCAAGATCAATCGCACCGGACCTACATACAACATACAACATGCAGATCAGATTCCTAATGATCAATATAGGGAGTGTGCATGAATTGAGACAAGATGTTAATAGAGTAAGCAAGATCAGGCCGAGTGATGGCCAAGTAAATGAGATGCTCAACAAGATAACGATATAAATCGGGATCTTGCAACAACTCACCAGAAGTGATAGTAAGTTTCTGATTTTGCTGATTCAAAAAGCAAACCGACTTCACACCTAGGAAACCATCCTCAGAGATAATATCCTAAGCTAACTCGATGCGAAGGAAATATTTCAAAGGAACGAGATTTTTCATTTTAAAATAGTCATACATATAGTACTTAAAAGTTGGTAAAGCAGTGTAATCATTCCCTGCAACGATTAGATTGTCAACATACACTAGCACATTCATTTGAATAGGCCCTTGGTTCGTTATGCTTTGTGTACAATCAATGGGAGTGAAGAAATATCTCAATAGAAAAATATTGAGCATTCTCATCCTGTTTAAAAAAAATAGTCATATTAAATTTGTATTAACAGTTTCATCTAAGATCGATATGGTATTTGCACACAACATATAGTGATTGAAAAGATGTTTTTTTTTTTTTTGACATCGGGAAAATGTGCATTAGTTAAAAATAAAAGTACATCCTAATGCTAAAAAACAACCAAATGAACATAAAGAAACTAAATTGAGTTGGACTCGCTCTTACATAACAACTACAAAACCATAAATAACTTAAATTAGAATAAATCTACTCGATATGGTGGATGACGCTTTTTCGAGGGGATGACGATTGCCAGAACCTTGCTGAAAGGAGTGGGAGGAGAGGGCTGATTTCACGAGCAGGGAAACCAAGTACCTACGAGATTATAAACTCGCAACAGGACCAATTCCAGCTCGAGTTCTCTGAAAGAGTCACATTCTTGTGTGACTTAATTGCCTTTTGGAAAGATATGTTAGGCTTCTCTTTTGAGGAAAAGCTCAAATGAGTTGACGCGCTATAAACCCAATTGACGAAGTGGGGAGCCGCCTTCAGATTTCGTTTTGTCAAGGCAATGATAAATGAAATCATTACCAAGGGAGATTGAAATCTAACCAAGGTTAAATCTCGAAAACCAATCTGATTATGAAAACAGGATAAACCAAACCCCAAACATGAAATCTCTTGCCGCGCAAACCCTAACCAACCGCCTAGACAGGTGGATTTAACAAACACCACCACCATACTAATCAGCAACACCATATTAATCCAACTAAAAACTCAACAACAAAAACAGTTAAGTAAACGTAAAGTGGATTAAGGGGAACGTTCTTCCAAGATCCAAAGTAGCACTAGGTGAAGGGGGTGAAAAACACAACCACCATGATAAAGTGCCTACACAACACTAAGGGGGAAGGGGAAGGGGAGGGGAAGCCCGGTACCTTGACGATTTTCTTTGTACTACACTAAGGGGGGAAGGGGAGGGGGAGGCCCAAAGCTGATAACAAGGGGGAGGGGGGGGAGGCCCAAAATTGATAACTAAGGGGAGGGGGAGAGACACCTAACCACGAAACAGAAGAGAGTGGGAGGGGGAGCCCAAACTAAGCTAACTCGATGGTCGATGAAGACGACAGAGACAGTGATGGAGCAAAAGCTGGTGGCTGGAGGGAGAAGGTGCGACTGGAAAGCGAGGCGACCAACGACGGGAAACCGACCGAAAAACTACCGGACTATGGTAACTAGGCGATGAGGATGAAGGGTGAAGGCTATGAAAAACGATAGAAACACCGACATAAAAGGCAAAGAAAAGAACGATTGAACTCGCCGGAAACCTACGCGGCGCCGGATCTCCGACGAGTTCTAGGGTTAGGAGTATTCTCTTGTAGAGCGAAGACAGAGGATGAAAGTTTAGAGAGAGAAAGGGTTTTTTCTAGGGAGATTGTTGATTGAAATGTTGTTGGGACATAACTAAGAAATAAAAGGGGATAGAGAAATAAAGTGGTATACAAAATGTAACCATTATTTTAAATCTTCTTCTTTGCGAGATAAGGCGCAGGCATTTGGTTCAACACATTGGCAAGTCAAATATTAGTTGCGGAAAAGGGGAAAACTTTTAAACAAAGTAATCTAGGTTCACATTATAGGTTTGCAAACAACCTTTCTTTTTGTCAAGTCCAGAATATGTACTCTGCTATATAAGCTCAGTTTCCCTAGGACCATTCTTATCTATGATAGATTCCCAAAAAAAATGGTGCATCTTACAAGTTCCTACATTAATTATTATTTCACTAACTTGTAATCTCCAAGAATGTTTTAATCGATTTGTACTAAAAGTAATATGAAGATCCATTATGATATTCCTATGACCGCTTTGATATGACTAGTCAATAAAAGAAGAATATATCCTTGCTAACCCACTCTATAATGTTCTTTGATATGCTTATGAAGCATAATTAAAGAACTTGATCAACATTAAGATTTTGTATATCCTCTATAAAGAGTGGTTAATATCTTTGATGATATATCGAACCTGAAAATATAAAATAATATTGACTTTGGTTGATACTAAATGCAACGTAGCATTTCTCATATCATCGAAAACAAGAGTCATTATCAAGCCAAAATCATATAAAAATAAAGCATTTTTCTACCTTATCCTTTTCTCTATTATGCTTTATTACCTCTAACAATTGGCTATGTTGTACGCCTTATAAATATCGGTACCTAAGCACCCAATAGTCGGCCACAACACATTTGAAACAAACACATACAACTTTATTTCCTTCATCTTAAAGCTCAACATAAGATAGCTAGTCATATTATGGATAGAGTAAGTGAATTGGCAAGGGCAAAGGCAGCCGTAATATTCACCAAGAGCTCATGCTGTATGTGTCACAGTATAAACACACTCTTCCATGATCTTGGAGCAAGCCCCGCGGTTTATGAGCTAGACCGCGAGACTAGTGGCCGAGAAATGGAGTGGGCGCTACAGCGACTAGGCTGCAGTCCTACTGTTCCGGCTGTGTTTATAGGTGGCAAGTTTGTTGGGTCTGCTAAGGACGTACTTGGAGCTCACCTTAATGGCTCCCTAAGAGATATGCTTATTGAAGCAAAAGCTATCTGGTTCTAGTACATATATAGTGATGAACCAAGGATTTAATTTTTATAAAGCTAGATTTTGTAATCAAAAGCTTAATATTTTTTAGTGAGCTTTTGATGACCACATTAATTGTATAACAGTACATTTGGGTGGTCTGTATGTCAAGTGACTTTCCCTAGTTCCACCATATTTTAGTATGGGGTTTTATACCTTCATAAGCATGGATATCATTCGGAAAGCACATGCATAACTCTTTCCTTCCATATGACAGCTGATCTGAGTTACCTTAAATTTTAACAGCAACAAGTTAACTAAATCGATAGTCATGTAATATTATGGCCTTCCTCAAATGTCATTTTTAAGTGAAGATAACAATGTTGTTTTCCCTCAGGTGATAGTACTTCATATGTTTGCCTTATATACACCATAATAATACAATACATATGGGGCATCACATCATTAATTACATAATAACAAAATTAGCCCATAAACACAAGCCTTTATAACATAAATACATAAATTCTAATATCCTTTCAAGTTGGAACATGAAGATCTAAAATGGCCAAATTACAAAGAAGGTAATCTATTAGAAGATAGAAGATACTCACTCCTTCCCAGAAAGACTAGAACACTTGTTGGGACACATTTTTTAAGGTGAGATATGCAGTTGGTTATCAAATGTTATTTTATTAAAAAAAAAAGATGCGATAGGAGTCGGTGGAGTACATTTATTAAATGGGAGAGAAAGATGGATAACTTTTTATTAGTAAGGTAGACTGTGGGCCAAAGGAGGGTAAAAGAAGTAATATAGTAATAGTGGCACCATGCCAAAAATAGAAGTGTTCAAACTAATTGAAACAACAAAAGTGTTCAAACTATTATGGGACGGAAGGGGTAGAAAATAGAATGATCTTATGATAGTGTTTAGATGAGGACTTTGTCCTTTACCTTGTATATATATTATTTCATATTAATGGAAAGACAACACAAGATTTTTTTTTTTTTTTTTTTTGTAAAATGTAAGTATATACCAAATAGCATTAAGCTCCATCTTACAACCTGAGCTAGCAAACAGCAACAACCTACATCAACAAAGACACCTGCACTACTTACTCAATACTATTTACAAGTTGATTAAACCAAATATTATCATCAACATTCCACTGCATTTCAGCTATGCTTTTAATGCGACTGCATACATCAAGCTTGATTGCTCTGCTGACTCCTTCAATTCTTGGAACAGCATCATTCCAATAGCTGTAGTTCCTCATTCTCCACACATGATAGACCAGTGCTGCTATCACTGAGTAACATACTCTCTGGCGAAATTGCTTTTAAAACTTCTGCTCCATCTCTTCCATGCAATATACAAATTTTCCTGATTCCTTGTTCGAATCCCAATCCAATTAACAAAACCATACTTCTGACCTGACATGGTATCAAGAGGCAAACACAAAACCATACTGGAAAAAATTTAACAAAACCCCAAACACAACCTGCCATACTTCTGACCTTTTGTGCATTCACATGCTACCACTTAGATCGAAACACGACGAAATTCAGCTACCTTCAACATGACCGAAGGTGGTTCGAACATCCCAAAGACGAATAAACATAATTTGATTTACTTTCTTGGCTCAAACAACAACCAAGGTAATGTTATTACCCCCATTCAGCTTAAAGGCGACAAATTTGATGAATGGTCGTGTGCGATCCGCACTTCATTGAATGCAAAACGCTAATTAGGCTTCATTGAAGGTACTCTCTTCAAGCCTACGAATCCGTCGATAGGAGTAAGATTCACTCCAAGCTCGTCTCTTGGCTAGTAAACACGATCTTTCCCAATCTCCGTTCTACTCTTTCTTTCTATGATATTCTCATGCTTTACGGAAAAGGGTTGACGGCCTCAAGGAAAATCCGCCAATGATCTGGAGAGTGAAGTCCTTTAGTGAATAGATGCACAACAAGCAAACGTGATCTACCCTCGTGGTGATTGTGAGGAAACCCCTCCGATGCTGAAGTTAGTGTTTTATCCAACTAGGATTTTGAGAGAAAATTAAAGAGAGAGAGTGTACCTACAGAATAATACTAGTGGGGTATTTATAGAAGTACTATTCCTCTGACAGTGTGTGCAATCCTTCGACACGTGTATGGCTATGACGCACTTGACATGTGGGAAGATTGCCCTGCTTTAGTCTTATTAGGCGGCCGCCAACATTCTCGGACCGCAAAGGTGAGCTGACTGTTAGAGTTGTGGATGACACTTGCCTCGCTCGCGTCCTCATTAATGTTCACGGACTCGCCATGTTGGTTCGCTAACGTACTTGGGTTATACACATACAACTAGCCCCCCAGCATCATTTGGGGTCTTTGATCACTAAGGATGTTTCTAGTGGACGCGAGCTACTTTTGCCGTGTCTGATTTTTCGATGAGATTAATCAGTTAGATGGCACGTGTCGCTGTAGGGAGTTTGCGGCTCCTAACCCTCCTATAATTGATTTAGGTGACGACATTGACTCAATTGCTACCATCATGGTTCGTGAAGATGCTACTGAGGCCGTTTACCATCGTAGAACCGGTGCTTCCACGCCTTTGGTGGCGCCTATAACTGTGGAAGGCTCCCGTTCAAACTAGAAGAGGCTATTGCCGGTCAATGGTTGGGTGTTCTGTGGCTGCCTGAGGATGCTACTGCCAGTCCTCTCAGCGTAGAGATAGATGGACCGTGGCGGCAGGATGCCCTTGATCTCGCGTACCCGAGGGTTGCTCGAGATTTATATCATATGCCCTTGGGATATCGGTTGGTAGTACCACCAGAGGGAGCCATTGTGAAGGAATGTTCTCCCGGTCATGTGGCCGTATACACCCACAATTTTGAGTTTTGCCTCCGTTTGCCTTTGGATTCTTTCTTGGTTGAAATCCTGAATGCATTCAATGTGTGCTTGGCGCAGTTGACACCTTTAGCGGTCCGGAATCTAATCATGTACATTTGGGTTGCACACATTTTAGACTTCCCTCAAACACTAAACTTATTCTGCCACATCCGCTGGTGGTCGTTAATGACGGCTGACAAGAAGGTGACCGTTCAGCCTAAGATGTCAGGTTTGAAAGGTTGTCAAGATGCATTCTTCTGGTTGCGAGTGCCCGAGGATTATCCTGTGCGCCGCCATTTTACTAAAACTCGTCCTCATATGGAGCATCTATCATTAGTGTCGCTAACTGAAGAAGAGTTAGCGGCCTTTGATTATTTTTTCACAGAGGATTATGAGGTCACTTATGATGACGGGAAGGTAGTTAGGGCTAAGGAGCCCAAGCATTGGATTCCTCATTCCAAGTATATACTGGGGACTAAGCCATTGTCGGCCGTTCTGCTATCGCCTACTCACGAGAATAGTAAGTGTTGTTGTTGAACTGGTCTGTCAGCTAATAGTAATAAGAATTAACAGCTGCTTATTGTTATATTTTTTTATGACCTTTTCTTGCTTGTTTGCAGGCTTTGATAATCTTGACCTCGACGTGCTTTGCGTCCACGAAGACTTTCGGCCGCTAACAGATTTGCCTCCTTCTCCCCTAACGACTACGAGACAATGCATGGTGTCACTAACGACCGTCGGGGGGGAAACCCCACATGGCCCCCAAAACATCCGCCGAGGTCGCGGCGGGGCGACCACCTCTCGTGCCCCCCACTAGTGGCTTTATTGCTACTGGTAGCACCAGCGTGTCGCTATCTCCTACCTTCCCTCTCCGGTCATCTACCACCAGAAATGTTACCAGGGATGGCGTAAACAGGATGCAACCTCGCGAGCAGGTCCCGGCCAATACTGCTACCAACAAGAGGCTGGCTTTGGGGGATCTAGGAACTTCTGCCAATAACGAGGTTGTCTAGGTGGAGGATCTGAACGTGGATGCTCCGGAGGAGATCTAGGAGCGGACTATCGCAGTTACTAGTCTTGGGCACGCTAGCGGCACTTCCTGGTTGTCAGGTTCTTACTCCTCCATCCGGGAAAAGATAAGGGAATTATTACTATGCCAAGCCTTCTGTCTAGCTTGTCTCCCAGTATCTTTTCTCGGTACTAGGAATGGATTAAAAAGAAGAAGGTGCCGCTCAGTGATTCCATGACGGCCACCTTCTTTGGCCGGCCTATCACTCCCGGCAAAAAATTTATCAGCCTGACTGGGACGTCAGGGAAGATGAGTCGCTGTATGCCGACATTCATGAGAACGGCGACATTCTTGCCTATCGTATCTTGAAGGGAATGCCGCTGCCCTTGGACAGGCCGACAGGATCCTTGGTAACTCCTGTTGCTCGGCTTGCTCATGATCAGCTTGTGGTACGCTTTCATACTTGGTTGATATATTGTACATTTTCTCTCTCTTTTTTTTTTTTTTGTATTCATTTGTTTCTGTAAACTCATTGGTGTTCTCTTCCTTTTTGCAAGCCAACAATGCTGCTATTGAGCTGATTGAGCAGTACATTGAGTACCAGTAGTTGTATTTATAAGACTTCACTGGAGACCTGCCAGGGCCTACTCAAGGATGCAAAAGGGGAGTTGGCGACCAAGGTTGCGAAGTTGCAGCCTCTGGATGACGAACTAGAGATTGTGCGGTCGAGGGCTGCCTTGTTGGAGGAGATTGAGGAAAACATGAAGGCATTGACCAAAGCTCTGGAGGTCGCCAACTCTGAAAAGGAGGTCGTCGTACCGAACGCCTATGCTGAGGCTGAGTCTAGGGGGGTCGCTAAAGCAATTGCTAAATTTCAACAATCAAACGATTATGTGGCGGCCCTCCATAAGAGGTATGACGGCGGCTGCCATGAGATGTGTATGCAAGTCCATTCCAGAGTTTGACTGGAATGTGATCGAGGATGCTCATGCTGCCGACCAACATCTTACGTCATTTGAGGGGGATCCCAACTTCGCTGATGAGGACGCCACTGCTGATGTGGATCCTCGGGATCCTTTGACCCAAGTTCCTCCTCCCTCTAGAAGCTTTTGGAGGCCTTCTCTCAACTCTTCTTGTTCTTCCAATAGTTTTTAGTTTTATTCAACTCTTTTTGTAATACTATTTAGTTAAACATTTTATTCGGCCCATGTTGGCGTTTGTAAATAATGACTTGGTTTTAATTTTCGTAAGTACTTATTTCGACTGAAAGCCTTTTTTATTGGCCGCCAAAATTTTCTTGTTAGTAGTTGGCCGCCAATCCAGTAGCTTTTACTTTATGGAAAAGTACTTTCGTATTTTTACTTCTTTGCGTTGCTAATGTTCTTATCCTTGTATGATTGTTGATATGAGTTTGGTCTGTTGAATGACCGTTAGCAAACTTTGCCTGATATATGGCGGTATAATGTGCTTGGTCTTTTATATGACCCTTAATGCACTTTGCTTGTCATATGGCTTTTCTTATGTGTTAGGTCTGTCCTATGACCGTTAATGCACTTTGCCTGTCATATGGATTTCATTATGTGCCAGGTCTGTCATATGACCGTTAATCCACTTTGTCTGTCATATGGCTTTTATTATGTTCCAGGTCTGTCATATGACCGTTAATAACTTTGCCTGTCATATGGCTTTTATTATATGTTAGGTCTGTCATGTGACCGTTCATGCACTTTACCTGTTATATGGCTTTTATTATGTTGATCTGTTATACAACTCGTCAATGCACAAATAACAACATTTTCACAGAACGCTAGTATAAGTTTATATTTTTCATGTACTAAAAACTAGCTCTCAGCCTATTACATTTCATAACTGAAGCATAATACTTCTTCAATACACTAGCATTCCAACAGTTCTTAAGTTCCTTCCCGTCCATGCCTCTAAGAATGAAGGAACTGGGAGCAAGCTTCTTAGCAATAACGTAAGGGCCCTCCCAATTGGCGGTCAGCTTTCCTTCAACATGCGCCTTGCCCATGGCCGTTGTCCTACGAAGAATAAGGTCGTTTCATCTAACGGCCTTTCCTAGACCTTTATTGTTGTAAGACTTGCTAATTCTGTCCTTGTACACCGCCTCTCTCAGCTCTGCCATTAGCCTTATTTCCGGCAAGAAGTCTGAGTTCTCCCTAAGTGCTTGCTCATTCTTCTCGGGAATCTGATGTTTGATCCGATACGAGGGCAAGCCCACCTCGACCGGCAACACCGCTTCTGTACTGAAGGCTAGCTTGAAAGGATTTTCTCCTCTTGCCTCTTTCTCTGTTGTTCTATTTGACCTGAGAACAGCAGGTACCATGTCGGCCCATCTTCCTTTGAAATCATCTAGCTTCTTCTTTACGGTATTCAAAATTTGCTTATTCGCGGCCTCTTCCTATCCGTTTCTCTGAGTATGCAAAGTTTGCGCGAAATTCTGTTAAAAAAGCCTGTATGGGACGGCAATCAAATTGGACGCCACAATCGAAAATGATGGCCATGGGAATCCCAAATCTTATCATAATATTCTGTCAGATGAATTTCTTGACCTGGCTTGCCTTTATTGTTGCTGTCGGCTCCGCCTCTATCCATTTTATAAAATAATTGATTCCGACTATTAGGAATCTCCTTCCTCCGGTTGCTCTGGTAAATGGTCCTAGGATGTCCATTCCCCACTGCGCGACCGCGATTGGGAATAGGATAGGCTGCAAATCATTGGCTGGCCTGTTGATGACGAGAGCGTACCTTTGGCATTTGTCGCATTTCTTAACATAATTCTGGGCGTTCGCCAGCATACTTGGCCAATAAAACCCAGCCCTTAATGCTTTTAATGCTACGACCTTACCGCCAATGTGATTTCCACAAATGCCTTCATGTATCTCCTCAATAATTTTCTTGGATTCCCAGGCCGTTGCGCACTTAAGCAGTGGTAGATTGAATGACTTCTTATATAGCTCATATTGGTATATGACGTACCAACTCACTTGTGCTCCCGTCAGCTTATACGCCACCAGCTCACTAAACCACTCCCCGTGTTGGTTTATGCTGTTGACGGTCACGACGTGCTCCGTGATGCTCTTCTCTCTTAGTACATCTATCGTGACGGTCTTTTCTATGCTGAATGAGTCGGAACTGGCTAACTTAGACAGGGCATCCGCCTTCGTGTTCTCGGCTCGGGGTATCGCCTGTATTTTGAAGCGGCTCAGTTGGACAATCAGTTCTTTGGCCTTTTCCACATACTTCACCATGTTGGCCTCTCTGACTTCAAATTCTCCCCTCAATTGACAACTTACCAACTGTGAATCCGTCTTCAAGAGTATATTTTTAGCACCCGCTGCCAAACACATTCTTAAGCCAGCAATTGCTGCTTCATATTCTGCTTCATTGTTCGATGCTGAGAAGTACTGGTCTGAATTCCCTTCTGGGCTAGTCATCATTATTCTTGCCCCATACCCGCTAACAGCGTAGTATCCGTCAACTTCCAGCAGCCAGCTCTCCTTTTGCTCCACTTATTCCTACTCATATGAGGCTTCCACTATAAAATCTGCCAGGGCCTGCCCCTTGATGGCGGTCCTGGCTTGTACTGTATATCATATTCAGATAAGTCGACTGCCCATTTCAGTAGGCAGCTCGAGCTATCCATCTTCAGCAAAGCCTTCTCTAGTGGCTGATTTGTTAAAACTTGGATTAGATGGCAGTCAAAGTATGGTCTTAGCTTCCTGGCGGCGATTATCATAGCTAAAGCCATTTTTTCCGCTAACTGATAACGGCCCCAGGACAGTTAAGGATGTGGCTGATGAAGTATATTGGCTGCTGTCTTTTCTTCTTTTCTACCAACAACATGGTCGCGAGCGTTCTTGGCGAGGCCCAGATATACAATTATAATACGTCTCCGGTTTCTGGCCTTATGATGGTGGGCAAGCTCTTCAAATGTTCCTTCACTGCCACGAATGCCTTACTTTGCTCCTCTCCTCACTCGAACTTCTTATTTCATCTTAACAATGTGAAGAAAGGCAAAGCTTTATCTGCTGATTTTAAAATGAATCAAGGGAGGGTTGCCATCCTCCCTGTCAACCTTTGAATATCCTTAACGCTCCTTGGCTCAAGTAGGTTAATAATGGCTTGAAATTTTTTCGGATTTGCATCAATCCCTCTTTTGCCTACAAGGAAACCTAGGAACGTTCCTGCTTCTACCCCAAAGACACACTTTTTTGTGTTAAGTTTCATCTGATACTTTATTGGCATTTTGAAGGTTTCTGCCAAATCATCCAGATGTTTGTGGTCAGTTTTACTCTTAACGATGGAGTCGTCAACATAAGCTTCGATGTTCTCCACCTCTGATTCGCGAACACTTTATTTACCAATTTCTGATACGTCGCCCCAGCATTGCCGAGCCCAAATGGCATCGCCTTATAATTGTATACTCCATAATCCATGATAAATGTCGTCTTCTTTCTGTCAGCCTCCAACAAACTTATCTGATTATAGCCTGAAAATGCATCCATAAAGCTTAACAGCGCATGACCGCTAGCTTTTTTTACCATGACCACGTTGGTCAACCACTCTAGGTAATCACATGGCTCAATGAAGTCTGCTGCCAGCAGTTCATCTAACAACCTTGTTCTTTTCGGCAGAGAAGTTCCTCTTCTTTTTTTTTGACAGGTCGGACAGTGCTGTCTACATTCAGGTGATGTAGCATCATAGCCGGATCTATTCCCGGCATCTCATCCGCTGAGAACACGAAGATGTCCACGTTTTCCCTTAAAAGAGTCACCAGGTTGAACCTAACTTTTGGGTCCATATCTGTTCCAACAGCAATTGTTCTTGTCGGATCTTCTGCTAGCTTCTCCTTCTCTGTTTCTCCATTCGATATGGGTCTTGGCGTATCATCCGTCCTAGACTCCAATTCTTCCACTGAAACTTCCATCATATCCTCCTTCTTTCCGGTCTCTGCTTCACTTGATGCTAAAGCTTTCCTCTGTGGCTGCCTTTGCTTTCTTGTTGGCGGATCCACTTCCCCCCACCGGCATTCTTCTTGTCGGCTGCTTGACTGTTGTTAAGTAGCATGAATTTGCCGCTTCTTGATTTCCTTTTAACTTTGTTGTCGTCCCCAAGTTCGAGACATACAACATAGTTAGGTGATATTTAGATACGACTCCCTGAACGTCGTGAATAAAGGGGTGCCCGATTAATTGCATTATAAGCTCCCGGCACATCAACCACTAAGAGCTCTATCATTACATCCCGGGCCTCGTCATTGTCCCCAACTCGGACCGGCTGGGTTATGAGGCCCTCAGGAGTCACAGATGCTCCCGTGAACCCTATCACTGGGTATCGAACAGGCTTCAAGTGCTCTCGGCCAATCATCAACTTATCAAAGGTTGATAAGTACAATATGTTTGCAGAACTTCATCCATCGACAAGAATTCTATGAATCAGACAGTTTATTTGACACTTTTAATGTGACCACCAGAGGGTCATCATAGGGGTAAACAACATACTCCGCGTCGTCTACGGTGAAGGACATAGCTGGCATTGTTGGCGGTCTCCTCCACTGCATATTTTCATTAAAGTTAACCTGGTGCCTGAATTCCTTCAAGCTTGCTTTTGCTTCATTCACACTCACTCCCTCCATTAATCGGACCACCACTAATCAAATGGATCTCACTGATCCGCGATTGAACATTCTGGTTGGCTGGCTTGACCAAGTCTCTGTTCCGAGTTTGAGCCTTATATTGGCTAAAATACCCTCTTCTCAATAAATCTTCCAAATTATCCTTCAGATGCCGACAATCTTCGGTCAAATGTCTGTGATCCCCATGGAAATCACACCACTTGGTCTTGTCGCGGTTTTTATGGAACATTTGCTTTGGTCGCTGCCACTTGTCACTATCTTTATTCATCAAGTATATCTGACTCCTAGAGGTGGTCAGTTGAGTGTACGAATCAAATTTCTCCTTGCGTTCACTCCTCTCCCGACCGCTCTTCTCACGGCCGCTTCTTTCACGGTCATATCTTTCATGGTCCCCCCTTTCACGATCACACCTTTCACGGTCACTACCTCTTTTGACCACATTTGATTCTTGCCTTCTTTCATCTCGGCCGCGATCACTCTCACAGATTCTCCTTTCTTTGCTTTTCCTTTTTCTTCTTTTCAGACTCACGGTGCTAAATGCTCGCGGCCTTATCAAATTCTTCACCCTTGATGAAGTCATTTGCCTTTCCAGTACAGGCCCTAGAGACGTGAAGCTTTTACGACGCATGTAGCTTCTGAAGGCTGACCCCTCTCTTAGCCCTGTCATGAAGGCTGATACCGCCACATCCTGTTGGAGCTGTGGGATAGAGACCGCTTCCACATTAAAGAGACCAATGAAGTCGTGAAGACTTTATGTTTCTTCTTGATTAATAGAGAGCAGCTCGCCCGTGGTGCGCTCGCGGCGCCTGTTGCTTACGAAATGAGTGCTGAATGTAGAAGATGATACCCGGCTTCAAGCTCTTGAACCATGTTTGGGCGATTCCGGTCATAGTGGATGGGAAAACCTTGCACCAGATATCATCCACTTGGTTGTATAAGAACATGTGTCCCTCATACGCTGCAATATGATCATCAGGGTTTGAGTTGCCATCATACTTATATCATGGCATTTGATTCTTGCACAACAAGAATACGCCTTTTTAGCGTCTTAATTTAGCGTCTGATAGTATAAGTGGACGGTAAATTCAAAATTAGCGTCTGATATGTGACAGACGCAGATTAGCATCTGCTTTCTTGTTTTTTAGCGTATGTTCTTGTTAACAGACGCTAATTAGCGTCCGTTTACAAAAACGGACACTAATTAGCGTCCGTTAAGTAAATTAGCGTCCGTTTGGCCGACGCTAATTCACTGGTCTTACCAAAATCAATCGACCAAACGTCCAATTATCCATAACCCTAAATAAGAAATAAAATCCTCTCACTCAATTCTCTCTCTGTCTAACTCTTCATCTCCCTCAAACTATTCATTTTCCTCAGAAAAATTGTGGTTTTGGTTATTTCTCTCGTTTAGATCTGGTATTTTTGTTCTGTTGGTTATTTCTGTCTCTGAGCATCACCGCCGTCTTCAAGCATCACCGCCGCTTCTTTATCAGGTATATTTTTATTTTATTTTTAATTGTCGTTTGAATTTTCAGTTTTTGAATTCTCAGTTTTTGGATTTTCATATTTCAATTTTCGTTTCTAAATTTTCGTTTTTGGATTTCCATTTTTTAATTTTCGCTTTTTAAATTTCCAGTTTCTTAATTTTCGTTTTTTGAATTTTCATTTTTGGTTTTAAATTTTCAGTTTTTGAATTATCGCTTTTTAAATTTTTAGTTTTTTAATTTTTTTTTCAATTTTCGTTTTTGGATCTTCATTTTCGCTGTTGTTTTGGTTTGGGTGGGTCTATTCGTGGGGTTGTTGGGGGAGCGTGGTGCTTTCCGGCTCGTGTGGGGGTTCGAGTGGGTGGGGATTTTGGTTCGTGGGTGGTTTGGGTATTAGGGTTTTGCATTTTGGGTTGGGTTTGGGGGTTTTCGAGCGCGGTGGGTCTGTGGTCTTGGGTTAGGAACTGTAAAACAAGCCTATAACTGTAAAACAAGATGTAGCAACAATACCCACCACAAGGGAAAAAGCATAAACAAGACTGGGTAGATTCAGAGCTTTTTGGAGCTTCCTTAAACCTTTGTCAATAACTGGAGCTAGAGCTGCCGCCCCTACTACTAGAAAGGGTCTTGTGACGTTGTTTCCAGCCCACATCAAGAGAACAATCTGGAATATGAGACTCTCGTGAGGATTCAAAAAGCATTAGACACTGTTACAGTGGATTCATACCAGGTCCTTAACTTCGATAACCAAAATTAGCAGGGTACATGAACATTCACTTGGAACATAAAATTTGCAAAAGCAACTACTGGTAGTGAGGTGCTATCAGTCGAGATATGACAGTCATGCAGTATAGGAGCCCATGCACAGGGGGTTTCATGATTATGTATATTGAGGTAAAATTAAAATGGGTATCATCCTAGATAAAGGGGATCATAGGGTAAAAAGGATGATTGGATTCTATGTGGGGTTTCATTTTTTTCCGATATTAGCCATTAGGGGTGGTAGAAAAGTTTGATTGATGGATAGATTCTCAGGAGTCAAGTGAAATTAGCAGCATAACAATTCTGAGGAATAATCCAATGAATGATTTTTTAAAGTCTGATAGAATTCTAGCATGCCATATTGATTACATTGATGAAGAAGATTAAAGACTAGAGATTCTAGCTTATGATGTAATCTACAATTCTAAGACATGAATAATATGAATTTCGAACTTCTGTATAGTTACAATTAGCTAAGAAGTAAATTACAGCTTCATATTAGAGCTAGCTCCTACTAAAGAGCTTAAGTACAGAGAAGTGTTTTTTATCTGTACAGCTTCAATGACTGCTATTATAGGGGTGTTGTTCATTCATTTATCCCTTGCAGCCAAAGGTTACTCTTCCATTGTTGTTCAGGCCATTCAAGGCCTTCTCTTATTGGTAATTTCTTAATTCTAGACTTCTCATATACAAATTATTAGACAAAGCATTGTGTATATTTAACAGGTACACATTTTTTAGTTGTAATACTTATTCTAGATCTTCAATGCAATGCCTTATGATTATTGCCATGGTGTCGTTGTTTCCAGGTGAATGAGGATCCTCTCACTGTCAAAGTTGATCATCTGAAGGCAAGGCATTGAATGTTTTCTTTTTCGCAATTTTTTCTTTAAACTGTTTTCTTGTAAGTTGTAATTGCTTGTTTGGATTAATGCCGAGCTGATCGAGGCCACTCTTCTTGTTGTAGGATTTAACATATGACAAAGACGATGATGTCATAAAAGCAACCTCATTTGAGGTTATATCTACTGTAAGGGATGTATTGCAAAGTTCACTCTGGAGGGATCATGTTCAAACATATACAAAGGTGAGGTTGAACATCAAGCTCTTGAGTTGCCTAATCTTTTAATTAACATTGTTGCATTCTCTGTGGTAGTAGGACAAGTTGACTTGACAGGACTGTTTAGCAAATTATATGTTAATATTTGGTACGAGTTAAGTATCAAAATGTTTTAAGTGTAAATTAAACAGATCTTTTGATGTGTATGTATGTGGATAGCTCATCATGGTAAAAGATTAGTGAACAACGTCCAATATTAAGATAAAGTTTGTCTTTAATGATTGTACTAAGAAAAATTCATACAACACTAAAAACATCCGGGAAGATTGAATATATACACAGATGCACTGTTAGTCTGTTACCTAGAATTTACAGATGAAGAAAGTGTAATTTGGGCTGGTCTAATACTAAGAAAAAGTACATGTAATAGCCCAGTTTTTAAGAACGTTTATTTAGAAGCTAATTATGTTTATTAAGTTAATTATGTTTCAGAAATTTCTTATTTCTATTTGTGTTGTGAAGTATAGATTTTAGTTGTCGTGTTGTTATATATTTATTTAGTTAATTTTATGAAGTTATTATTAGTAGTAATTTATATATTGAATTTTATGTGCAATTAGTTGAGTTGTATTTTTCCCAAAATAGAAACCCAAAATATCACGCTTTCTTTTGGTCGGTCAAATTAGATCCTAAACCGTTTATTTCTTTCTCCTGTCGGTTAATGTGAACCCAAATGCAAAGAAACCCAAAACCACCCAAAATTCAAACCCCAACCCCGTAAAACCCCACAACCAAAACCCAGTTACTCCTCTTCTCTCTCTTTTCTCGCGCGTCGGTGCCGGTGGCCACAGGCCGGCGGTGCTGTCGTCTTCAGTTATTGCTCGCCGGAATTCTCCTTTCTCTCCGTTCGCGTCGTTGCTGTCGATGATGTTGTTGCTGCTGTCCTATTTTTCTCTCTCCTCTATTGCTTTGATGTGTTGTGTTGTGCTGCTGCTTGTCTCGCCGAAGATTCGTCGTCTGCCGTCATCACTCCTCTCTTCTACCGGCGGTTGTGTTTAGTCGTTGCTGCCGCTGTTGTTGTGGTTGACGGTGCTCAGTCGCCGTCGAAGACTCGAACCCCCCTCCCTCTATGCCCTGTTCTTCGCTGCATCCTAGTAGAGCAGAGGTATATTTCCTCTTTGTTCATAATTTAACTTTTTTTTAATTGTAAATTAAGCCAAGTTTTGTTGTTGTGGTTTGTTGTTGTTGTAGGTTATGTTGTTGTATTATTTTGTTGTTCTTGTTGTGCTCCTATATTATTGTTATTGTTCTGTTGTGGTTGGCGTTATTGCTGGTGGAGGTGGTGTTATGATTGTGGTGTGCTTGTGCGTTGTTGATGCTGTGATGGTGGTTGTTGTGTCGTTGTGATGGTGGTTTATTTTTAAAATGGGTTGCTGAATTGGTGTAGCTATTTGTGGTGATTATTGTTGGGTTGTTGTGGTTATGGTGTTGTTGTTGCGTATGACTGTAAAGGATTTCTATATTGAGAATTAAGGAAATTAGAATGTTAAAGGTTGTAATTTCTAGATTGAGATAGGTTATGGTTTCATTTTCTAGTTTAGATTAGTTTAAGTTTGGTTTTTAATTATTATTATTATTGTGAAGTTATTATTGGAGGATAATTATGAGAGTGAAGTACCATTCGGGATTATGAAGGAAGTGGTATTGTTGGAATTGGAATGCGTTCAGGTAACTTTTATGTTCACTAAAATCATTTACTCATGCCCATGTGTGTGTGATTTCTCTATTCTGCTTTTGATAAATAACTTCGTACTATGGCCATAGATATGAATGTGATGGTGAAATATTATTCGATAATATGAATACGAAAACTGTTTTGCTGGCTTAGTTTATGAACTGAAAATAGAAAGTGAGCAAGGTATGGGTGGAGGATGGTTACTCTTTTGACCTGATACGGTCGGCTACGCTCCATAACGAACCTTGGGGGTAGTATTGCTGGGCTCCATAACGAACCTTGGAGGCAGCGTTTGTCTTTTGTCCAAAGCCTGTACTTGTCACTGATTGTTTAAGAGAGTGAGCTATGCCAGCGTTATACGAAATGAAAACGATTTGAGAAATAAAATGTTTATAACGGGCTGAAGTAAAGGTTACGAGTTTTCCACTCATTTTGGAATCGTGTTTGTTTTGTATTTTTCCCCTGAATTTGCAGGTTTGATATTCAGAGCTCGGAATTCGAAGTGGAGCAAGATTAAAGTGTCATAGTGGCTTAAGGATTGAGTTTGTATTTTAGATAGCTGATTTGAGAATAGTTATTTATATTTCGTTGTATATGATATTTGGGAATTCTAGTCAATTATTGGTGTATTTGAGGATATTTTTCCGCTGTGATTTTATTAATTAAGAGTTAATTGTTGTTTATGGTTATTAAGTGTGTTTCGCTAGCAGCTCGGAAGAGCGGGCTGTTACAGTACATGAAAGAGATCATAAACCAACTAAAACTAAGGAAAAGAAATCGGCAAACTAAATATATCTTTATCCTACACACCTAAGATAGAATGAAACTAAAGTCATGACTGGCTTAAAACAACTAAAACATATTCCAATTATAATAGTAAAATTATATAAGCAAAAACTACTGTCACTACTAGGTTTCTAACTCAATTATAATTCAAACTCAACTAGGACTAATAATCCAACTAAGTCTCAGATTACTAATCCAACTACAATTAGAAATGAGAATTACAATCTTTACTCCTAATAAAAGTAGGATTACATGAGTTCTGCTCCTATTAGAAATAGGATTTCTAGCAATACTCCTAACAGAACTAGAAGTGTTTTACGACCTTTATATCTAAGAGAGACTAAGCTAGCATTCAATTATGCATTAAAGGCAAATAATAGAAAGAACAAATTCTTAATCTCACTAAATTCCATACTCAAACAAATACATGAGCTGGCTTTATATGGGACAAGTGCATAACAAATGGAACTAACCAACCTTAGCTAATACTTAGGCAACTACTAGTATGTGTGTCACTACGGCACTACTTAAGCTTCCACTGAGAATAATTCAACTTAATAAAAACATCCAGGAAGATTGAATATATACACAGATGCACTGTTACCTAGAACTTACAGAGGAAGAAAGTGTAATTTGGGTTGGTCTAATACTGTGAATTTGCACTTGCAAGTTGCAAGAATGGTTTTAAGGTGGCTGGGTCTATCCATGTGCTTACTAAAGTTGTTGCTAAGCAAAGTGGAGCAGGCCACTTGTAAATAAAACATGAATCTTGTGAATGAGGGGAGAGAATGATAGTTTCTTCTTCTTTGGCTAAAGGCAAGAACATACTTTGTTGGTTTCTTTTAGTTATTAGTAAAGCAAGTAACATGTGTTTGGCTCTAAAGACTATCAGCATGAGCTCAGTGTAAGTTGGGTAGCTTTATTCTGATAGATTTAGGTGCATTGGAGTTGTGTTAACTAAATAGGTTTTCAAGACTGGGAATCAACTATAACCAAGATAAAGAAGGTGATAGGGGGCTGGGTCGTTGGTTGTGTTAGGGTTTGGGTGGGCTGGGTGGTGGGTTAGGCTGGCTCGGGTGGGGGTTGGGGCAAAATAGGTTCCAGATTTATTTAGTTATTCATTTAATTTCTTGTTAATAATTGTTTTTTTTTCAATAATGTCATTAATTTTTTTGATTTTGTTGGGTTGCAGGGTTATGAGATTTGCGTTTGAGTTCCAGATTTGAAGTTGGTTTCGATCCAGACACCATATTTGAAGTCCGTTTTGGTTCCAGATTTTTGTCGTGGAGTTTAAAGTGTACATGTAATTATATGAGATTTGTATTAGATTTTGTTCTAAGTATACTAGAATTTAGTTCTAGAATTATTTTTTCACTTGTAAGTACATTAATTATCAATAATAATTGAATTGATTAATTTGTTTGCCTTAATAAAAGAATTATGGTATTTGCATCATTCCATATCTTGTTACATTTAATATCAATTAATTAAAAGCAAGCTATTATATTAAATACTAGTTAACCAGAAGAAAAAAAAAAGAAGTGCAAATACGTACCAAAAAATAAAAGAAAGTACAAATGCGTATTCGGATAAAACGGTCGCTAATTAGCGACTGCCAAGGACACGGTCGCTAATTAGCGACCGACTAGGCAGTCGCTAATTAGCGTCTGTTGATGACGGTCGCTAATTAGCGACTACCTAGGCGGTCGCTAATTAGCGTCTGCTTTGGTCGGTCGCTAATTAGCGACTGCCGAGGAAACGGTCGCTAAATTCGCTACATCAGACGCTAAGCGGACGCTATTTGGAGAATTAGCGACCAAGGGTTTTGCATCAGCCTTTTAGCGTCCGTTGGCAGACGCTAATATATTTAGCGTCCGTTGGCGGACGCTAATATATTTAGCGTCCGATTCCGCGTTTTTAGCGTCTGATTTTTGCGGACCCTAAAGGATGACATTCTTGTTGTGTTGACATTGGGTGATTCAGTATTTCTGGCACGAATGGGGAGAGTTTGGGTTTGATTAGCAAGTGTCCGTTCGCCGAATAGTTACTAGCACCATTGGTGTTGTACTCATGGTGGGGACGACTTTGGCTACCATCCTCTGAATTGTCATGTTCTTCAGTTTCTAGGATATTAGGCTCATATTCTGGGTCTTCAATTTGCCTTTCCATTTGGCATCCCTCCTGAGAAAAGGTTTGCACTCTCTTTAGTGGGGTACTTTCAACATTGCGCCCAGTCATAGCTATCATCCGCCTACGAACTTGGCCACCCCTGGCATTAGGAGTAGGGGTGTTGTTAGGCTGAATACCGGCTTGCAACATTTGGATAAAAGACGCTACAGTATGTAGCTGCTCAGGAGAGAACTAACAAGGGTTGATTCAAGTTGAATAATCCGCCACCAGTGTTGACCTGAGATACATTGTTCTCAGGAGTTTGCTGTTCGTTATTGTTCTCGGCCCCTCTAGTTGAGAACTGAGGTGCACTGATAGGTCCGGTAATAGATGGCTGAGTAGACCCTTGTCCAGTTTCGAATCCTTGTGGACCACGTCCGTCATCGCTTGTGTAATAGCCTATTTTTAAGTGCGTTTAATTAAATATTAATTATAATTATTAAGTTAATTATGTTTCGAAAATTCTTATTTTATTTGAGTTATGGAGTATGAATTTTATTTGTCGTTCTTGCAATATATTATTATATTAACTTTATGAAGTTATTATTATATTATTTTATATATCGCGTTTAATTAGAAATTTGTAGATTTGTATTTACCCGATTAGGAAACCAAAGTCGGGCTCTCATCCCTTCATGTTGTCGGTTAATGAGTAAAACCCCCCCCCCCCATCCTTTTGGTCGGCAATTTCATTCACAGCCCAAAACCCCTTCTTTTCTCCTTCCTCGTAAAAACTCATTTCACGATAAACCCCAAACCCCTTAATCTCTCTCTCGTCCCGTGCTCGTTGCTCGCCGGAGTTGCGCCTTTCCTCGCCGGCGTCCTTGAAGCTCGTCGGAGACGCGTCTACTCCTCCACTTGCGCGATGTTGCGGCTGTGATAGATACCCTGTTCGCGATTTTTCTCTCTCCTCCTCTGTTCCGTGCTGCTGTTGTTATTTGTGGTTGTTGTTGGTGATTTTGCTGCTGCTGCTCTGAGTTGTTGTCGACGAACGGTCGCCGGATTCCTACTGCCAGCGTCGCGTTGCTGCTGCTACTGCTTTGCGTCGCACCACGACGCAGCGAACCGCCGGAGCTCTCTGCTCCCTTGTTTGTCACTGCTCAATAGAGTAGAGGTATAATATACCTTTCCCTTTTTATTTCTGATTTTCTATTTGTAAATTAAGCCAAGTTGCTGTGGTTTGTTGTTGTATTAGCGGTTGTTCTGTTGTTGTTCATTGTTGTCTAATGGTATTGTTATGATGGTTGTTGTGGGGTGGTTGTTGCTTTTATTTGTTGTTGTCGTTGTTGTTTTTCTGTTCTTTCTCTTCTTGACTTCTGTTGGTGTTGCTGCTACTTTCTTTTTCCTTCGCACTTTGATGCTGCTACCACCTTTGGTGGTGGCCATATGTTGGTGACTCTGCCGCCATAATGTTGCTGCTGTTATGTTATTGTTGTTAATGTGTCGTCGTCTTGGTGAAGCGTTATGCCTAGTTATGGTTAGTAATCAGTAGGAGTAGTTTGAAGTTGATTGGCAAGTTTAGTTAGTGTTATATTGTTTTTGGGAAAGAGATATGGGTCATATAAATTCTTATGTTAGTTTAATATAATTCGTTAGTGATTGTTACTACTAGTAATATGTTAGATTGGAGTTGATATATTTGAAGATAAGTGTAGAGGTTATTAAATTAGTTAGTTTTTATTTGTGGGATTTATTAGTTTGATTAGCATAGTGGTTGTATTAAGAGAAGTTAATTAGATTAGTTAAGATTGGTTTTTGATTACTGTTATTGTTATGAGGTAAATTGTTGGAGAAGGATTATGGAATTGAATTTCATTTGGAGATGAAGATTAACAAAGGAGGTTATGTTGGTGGAATCTGAATCGCAGTTCAGGTAACTTTTATGTTCAGTAAAATGTATTACTTATGCCCATGTGTGTGAATCTCTTTGTTATGTTTTCGTAAATAACTTCGTACTATGGCCATAGATATGAATGTGATGATGAAATGTCATTGTTTGATTATGAATACGCAACTGTTTTGCTGGCTTAGTTTATGAACTGAAGATAGAAAGTGGGCAAGGTATGGGTGGAGGATGGTTACTTTTTGACCTGATACGGTCGGCTACGTTCCATAACGAACCTTGGGGGTAGTATTGCTGGACTCCATAACGAACCTTGGAGGCAGTGTTTGTCTTTTGTCCAAAGCCTGTACTTGCCACTGATTGTTTAAGAGAGTGAGCTATGCCAGCGTTGTAACGAAATGAAAATGATTTGAGAAATAAAATGTTTATGACGGGCTGAAGTAAAGGTTACGAGTTTTCCACTCATTTTGGAATTTTGTTTTGTTTGTATTTCTCCCCTTAATTTGCAGGTTTGATATTCAGAGCTCGGAATTCGAAGTGGAGCAAGATCAAGGTTTCATAGTGGCTTAAGGATTAAGCTTGTATTTTAGATAGTTGGTTTTTAGTATTTCGTTGTATAATATTTGGGAATTTTGGTTCAATTATTGGTGTATTTAAGGATATTTTTCCGCTGCAAGTTAATTTATTTAAGAGTTAATTCTAGTTTATGAATGTTAAGTGTGTTTCGCTAGCAGCTCGGAAGAGCGGGCTGTTACAGCTTGCTTTTTCCATGTTTGCGTTCACAAAGATGTGAAGTTCCCCTCCTTCTAGCGCCAAGTTGTTTCGGTTGAGAAACGGTTGACGGCCTCAAGGGAAGTCCTCCCAAAGATCTGGAGAGTGAAGTTCTATAGTGAATAACTGCACAGCAAGCAAACGTGAGCTCCCTCGGCGTGGTTGTGAGGAAACCCCCTCCGACGCTCAAGTAAGTTTTTGTCCAATTAGGATTTAGAGAGAAAAATTAGAGAGAGAGATAAGTTATTTTTAGTATGAGAGATAGCGTACTTGCAAAATAGTACTAGTGGGGTATTTATAGAAGTACTATTCCTCTGACAGGGTGTGCAATCCTTCGACACGTGTATAGTTGTGATGTACTTGACATGTGGGAAGATTCCCCTGCTTTTGTCTTATCAGGCGACCGCCAACGTTCTCGGACCACAAAGGTGAACTGACTTATTAGAGCTGTGGATGACACTTGCCTCGCTCGCGTCCTCAATAATGTTCGCGGACTCCCCACGTTGGTCCGCTAACGTACTTGGGTTATACCCATACACATGTAAAGGATCGATTTTTTGTTTCCAATATCACCAAAGTGTGTCAATTAAAATCTGAAACTGATTGTAAACAAGCAAGTGGTGAATCTTTACTTGATTACTATAGCTGATTGTCTCGCTTATAGGACGAATCGGCATCTCTATAAATCAACCTATGGTGGTCCAAGGGTGCCCATGACTATGAAGTTCTCAAATTTGTTGAAAAGCTCCGTAAACATGATCGCTTACATCGCTTTCTCATAGGCTTAGACTGTGCCTATGCCCCCATACAATCTAAACTTTTGGCTAAAGATCCTCTCGTCACTGCCCCGAAGGCTTATCAACAAGTGACCTAGGAGGTGAGTTTTTTTTAGTCCCTCTTAGCTCATCCACCATATATCACAGAACAGGAGGTGGTCGCGTTCAAAGTAGACTCGCCCGGCAGAGGCTGGCCCACGGACAAGTGGTCTTTGTGTACTCACTATAATCGGACGGGCCACAATGCGAGTGGGTGTTTCTAGATCATATGGTATCTGGCGTGGTAGGGTGAATGCCCACAAGGGGGTCGTGCACCCTAATAACCTCTCTAAAACTAGAATAAAGCATAAGTTGAAAACTAATAAAGAATCCAAAGTGTTAAGGCAAGCCTAGAATTTTTTTCTTCGTGGATTCAAATGGTGCGGGCGGCACCATTCCATATGCCACAAAACTGACACCAAGCGTCGAACGGTGCAGGTGCACCATTGTGAAAGGTGCGGGCGCACCAGGGTGATGTAGGTGCACAACATGGCTGGTGCGGATACACCATTCCTTGAGACATTCGGTCTTCAATAGTTCTCGATGGTGTGCGTGCACTAATTTGGTGAACGATCACACCAACATATGAGGGCACATAGAGAGTGGTGCGAGCACACATCTGTCCCTGGTCGGCTCCTCGAACCCTTTCCTTATGCCGTATCTCCCAACTCTCGGCCTCGGAAAAGGTCATACTTGCAATCAAAGCACTAAAAAATACGGTGAAAGCAAATTTACTAGAAATCCAATCAAAATTGACTGAAAATCTAGCAAAGTGTCACTATGATCAACAATGATCAACTGAAAGAAATAGAGAAGGAAAAGAGGAAGAAAAGGGAAGAAAGAATCAAACCAAGCTAAAAGGAGCTCATAAACTGTGTTTTTAATGCACTTCTCAGTGACATGGAGATGTCCGGGCTTGCTGGTCTTTTGGTAGAGCAATGGCAAAGTTTACCTGATTTATTGAAGGTAATTGGGTTATATTTCTTCCTGTTTAGGGGCTTTGCCCCTCTTTTTCATCAAAAATAAACCTAATTGGATATTGGAAAATCATAGTGACAAATTAGGGACTTACTCAATGTAGATTTTTCCGTCATGACTCCATAATTGATCAATGAACTTAAGATTGAGTTCAGGGGTGAGGGTACGAATGTGATTAGGAACCAAATGAGTCCATTATGGCCTTTACTTAATATGATTCATGTCTATTGTTAAGGAATTAAAAACCAAAGCAATATGTTAACGCAATCTCAAATTAATCTATGTCGGTTCATTAAAGACGCAAAAAACTTATTTTTGGTGACATATTAAACATTCAAATGACTGGGAACCTAATCTAATTGTCCATATAATCTGAATTTAACATTTGAACATTTACTTAATTAATTATTTTCTTAGCAAATATAAGCATGTGCGGTTTTAAGTATATTGGCATGCATATGAGCAATAATAGTATAATATAGAATACCAAAGAAATATAAAAAACGGAGAGATTATAGAAGAGTACAAGAGAGCATACATTCATTTAATGATTTATATCTTGACAAATAGATTGTTACAAACATAAGAAATTAATTGGAATTGACCCTCAAGCATTATACCTTTGTCGCCGGAGTCTTGTGTAACTATCTCTGTAAGAGGAGCAATCTTGAAGTTTGAAATATGAAATTTGAGTACGTCAATAGAGTTTAAATGTAGTTGAATATGAGTTTGAGAGTGTTTTTGTATGCGGAGTATGATGAAAGTATGTCGGTCAGTATATGTAAGTATGTCTCGAAGTATCATAAATGTTCATAAAAAACAAAGCTATTTATAGGAGAAAGAAAATAGACCAAGCAAAGAGATAAGAAACTAGCTAGCCTGTACTAGGTGCATGCATAGTGCATCCCACTCATTAACCATGCGCTCGACGTATCACCATGCACTTGGCGCAATAGGTTGCTTGCGTCCACGCAAGCTAGCTTTGCGTTTATGGATTTTGTAACGGCCTCTATATTGTGTTAACACATCCTAGTGTGCTTAATGCAACATATATCTATGTGGTTTTTGTTCGTTTCAAATATTTATTTTTATCTTGATGAAATATTATCTCTTGAAATCCGAAATCACTTTATTTGTGAATAAAAAACTAGTTTTTCATTATATCTTTAAATGTAGGAAAATATATATTAATTATCTAGAAAAATTAATTGAGCTTTATGAACGTGGGCTTGAAAAATACAATTAATTGTCATAACAATTATTGGGCTCTTCATAGCTGGAATGGAATTGTTTTAACCAAATAAATAGACTTTGTGTTGAAGAACGATTTTGGACTTGGCTCATCTGATTGTTCTTCATTTGGAGGGAACCAATGAGGACGATGGTTGTGTTGAAAACGATTTTGGACTTGGCTCATCCGATTGTTCTTCATTTGGAGGGAACCAATGAGGACGATGGTATGTTTCATCATTGGGTATTCAATAAGGAGACATGATTTTGTGTCTACATGGTGTAAGTAACAACACAAGTCGTCCACAAAGTCACTCATTTCACGTATAGCATGAAGATTGGCAGATAAAAGGTCATAAATATTTAAATAGTATAATACATCCCTCGCAAGTCTTTCAATATACCCTCAACCAAACCCTTCTTAAGTCCCGCAATAAAACTGGATAAATCGATTGGAGTTTGATTAATCTTACCGGCCTCACGAAATTTATCACGATCATGATCGAGCAAACCTCATACAAGGAAAATAACTCTTGATCGACCCATGTCTGGTAGTTTTCAATTCCAAGTAAAACCTGTTTTCAATTCATCGAGCATTGGCACCATCATGTCATCACTCATATAATACTCTGTGATAAAAAAAAAATACGGTCGCAATTGAGAATAGTTTTACATACGATAAATTGGCAATTGGCAATTGGCAATTGGCAATTGGCGACGATGGCAAATTGGCAACTGATGGCGAATTGGCGACGATGGCGAATCCACGACGATTGCGAATTAACAACGATTATGAATTGGTGGCAGTGGCGAATTGTAGTTTTTAGTATTTAGATTTTCAAGTTGTTAGATATTCTTAAGAATTTACGACTTGGCGATAGGCTCGACGCGTAAAAAATTTCTGGTTATTTTTTTCATAAAAAAAGTATCAAGTTAAAAATATTTTTTGTGCACTAACCAGTAGCATTCTGCATAACAGCTCAGTGATTCCCATACGTAAGACTTTGCTCTGCCCTTTATCCTTTCATTTTAGTGGTGTGATGGGCAATTTAGTTCTTAGTCAAGCGATGTAGGGTTTTATATACATACCGGGTGTACAAAAGAATTGGAGTTTGCTTATATGGTGAGTCTTCTCATTTTCTCTAGTAAGGTATGGGGTTTAATTCATACCTCCAAGTATTTGCTTGGGATTTAGGAGGGGGAGGGGGAGGGGGAGGGGGGTTGGGGGATGTGTGGCTTGTAATGGGACTGTAGATAGACCGTGTATGAGGACAGCCTAGTGGAGTTTTTACCAAATTTTTAAAAAAATATATATCGAATGTACAAAGAACGGTATTCCAGTGGTATTCTAGAAATTATAATAAACTTCAGCGCAAAGTCTACACGCAAGCCAGGTTTACAACTCATTAGTCATATACTCATATATTCATTTTCAGTATCCTTCTTTTCTATCTTTTTTGTTCTCAGACAGACAATTGCCACTGAATTAAAGCTTCATTGAATTCCATTTTGCACTCCAAAATACTCGAAAAAATTGTTTACATGCATTGAAGACCATCACACTTCATTTTCAGTTGTAAAATACTAGGTATGAAATTTATTTTCATATAATTACATCAAAAATTTATTATCAAACACTTTATTTGTTGTTTTCTTTTTTGCTTCATTTTTTTAAAAAGTTTGTGATTGATTTTCGATTTAAAGTATTTTTTTTCTCATTTTTTTAGAGCTTGCGATTGACTTTCTGACTTTTTGTGCGTGAATATGCTCTATTCGCTGGTTGTTTGTTGTATAATTTGAGTATTTCCTATACTTATTTTTCACAATAGTCGAATAAACGTTGATTGTGGCGGTCATTAAGTGGCCTATTGGTGCGGTTTTGGCCGTGCAACAATAGGTAATTATCTATTGATGTAGTTTTTTAACTACAGCAAAAGAGCAACATATTGCTATGGTTCCTATCCAAAATCGCAGTAATAGGTATTTTTTGTAATAAAAAAAAGAAACATATTGCTGCTGTTTATGGTAAGGAGGACAGTATTAGGTATTTTTTAAATAAAAAAATACTATTGTTGTTGTTTTTGATAGGAACAACATCAATAACTGTTAGTAGAGATTTTAATGGCTAGATAGAAAGGAAAATGACTGAAAAAAATATATAAAATTAGAGAAATCTCATCAACAACAAATCACGCTACCATCAATGTTAATATATATAAAACAAAAGGATTGCTTATACATAAGATAAAATAAAATCCAACATACAAAAAAACAGAGATGTAAAAGAAAAATATGCAAAAAATGAAAAATAAAATCAGAAAAAAACTGTAACACCACCTAACATCAGATCTGATAAATACAAAAAAAAAAAATGAAACTCGTGATTTTGGAGAAGTTGAAAACACCAGATCTAACGTTGACGGCTTCCTATTGCTAGTCTTCAAGTCCTGAACACTGATGATTGTTGAGAAGACGGAGAAAACCGACGATTGAACCACTCGCCGACTCACAGGCGAGCCTCTCATCGCCACCACAACTTGATCTTCACATTGAAATCAACATCTAATTAATTCATATTCTACAATCAAAACTACATGTTCAAAAATACGAAGCAAAAAATGAGCGGCAAAAATGAAACAATGATAAGTGCGTTTCTAACGCACTTTATGACCTCCTTTTGGCTTGTTTTGGTCCCCCTTGTTCCCCTTTCATCCCTATTTCTCCTTACCTTTTCCTTCTATTTCAATCACTTGATCATAGTGATATTTTGCTAGATTTTCTATCTATTTTGATCGAATTTCTAGCACATATGCTTTCACCATGTTTTCTCGTGTTTTTATTGCAGGTATGAGCCTTTTGGGGCCGAGTAATGCGAGACATGGCTTAAGGGGACAAGCTAGAGAATGCGATGGAGCCTATGGCGTGCTTGGAGACGCCCGCACACAATGGTACGTCCGCACATACTACTGGTGCGCCCGCACTTACAGCGACTTTTGAGGCAAATCACATAACCTTACGGTGCGCCCGAACCCGTTTCTGGTGCGCCCACACCAAATATTGGTGCGACCACACCATCTGACGGATGATTTCACTTTGAGGCAGAAGAGTCAGGTGCGCCTGCACCTGACATATGGTGCGCCCGCACCATGCGATTCCGAAAAGAAAATCGCGGCTTCATTAAACTATAGTTTCGTTTAGTTTGAACGGATGCTTTATTCTAGTTTTTAGAGAGTTTCTTAGGGTTTTATACTAGAAAGAAAGCACTTGAAAATTGATTGAGAATTGAGATTAGCAATTGTAGTTTGTGATTCCATTAACTTCAAAGGTACTTTTCATTGAATTTTAATTCGATGTTTCAGTTTTTATTTCATTCTCTTAGTGTTTGTTCTTGTTTTTAGTTTATTTTAGATCTTCATTCTCATATTCGTATAATTGCGATTTCTATTAGTGTCATTATCTTTTAATCATGTTTAGCCTTAGATTAGTCATAGATTTCATGTTTAATTGATTAGAATCCATGATTAGTGAGTAGTTTCATATCTAGGGTTAGGGTGAAAGTATGAATGAGGATCAAAATGCTTTGTTGATGAGATTGTGATGTTCTAAAGAAAGTTATGCATTGATCTTGGTGTTTTGAGACCTTAGGATAAATATTGATCACATTTATACTTTGGTATTTTGAACTCGAATATTCTTAAATCAAATTTTGAACTTTTTTTATCATTCCCAAGAATCAACTTAATTTCTAGGCCAAGATATTGGGTAGAAATTAAGGGGATCCTTCATTAGGGGTTTTCCGAACTTATTGAATTTCTTTATCAATTAACTAAAGACCATTCGAGAGAGTATTTAGTTGATTGATTAAGTGATTACTCTTGAGGACCATTCGAGAGAGGACTCGAGTACTTTAGAGGAAAACTAAACCTTGCATAATCGTCTTCGTTGTTTCACAATGGCATTAACAATAATCATTATCCGATCTTATTCATACTAGTAACCTTAAGTCTAGTGTCGTTATATTTGATATTTTAACTCGTGATATTTGCTCGTTCTTGTTATTAGTTAGTCTTAATTATTACCAAACCTCTTGCAAACCCCCAAATACCATTCAATTAGGTAGTATGGACTTGATAGACTTTAATCAATTCCAATTTCCTTGTGGATCGACCCTTGACTTGCCTTTACTATTCTCTCAGTAATTGCTTGTTAGGACTTATAAATATTGTTTGGAAAGTGATTTTTGGTGTCTTAACGACACACTAAAAACCTCTTATCAAACAAACACCATTAAGTGCATAGCAAATACCTAATGAGGATATCGATCATAAGATCGCTGATAACAAACTCCATTGCAGGCAAAGAAGTAGGCTGATGAACGCTGCCTTCAAGAACCAAACTACCTAATTGGAACTTATTAATAGAAGGATTAGAATTGAACTTTTCTAGGGCTTCATAAGGAGTTACATAGAAAATAAGCTGATCTTCGAAGTAGTTAAGGACCATGATCACGAAACCAGCAACATCGGAAAAGGTAAGAGCGTACGTGCATATATTGTCGGCGATTTTGGAGCTGGCGCGTGGGAGCTAAAATGTCGACTTTCTTTGGTTGCTGCGTGAGGCGACAGTGGAGAAACTCGAATCTCAAAATCTCAGAGTCGGCTCACCAGCGACGTCGGCGCGGCTGCTCCGGCGCCAAGTACGGTGACAACAGAAGAAGCGAGATTCAGAGAGAGGAAAGTGAGGGAATAGAGATGAGTGACAGAGAGAGGAAACGTGAAAGAGTGAATAGACAAATGAGTGAGAGAGAGAATAGAGAGGAGTGGTAGGCAAGATTGAGAACGGTGCCCACATAGAGTGTAAATAATCCCTAGCGCCTCTTTTATTATTTAATCAACCTATTGTTGCGGTTTTTAGGTAAAAAAAGGTTTGGTCAAACTAGTCAAACAATTTTGAAAAATTACCGTTGATATACATTCTTGCGGTTTCCACCCAGAACCGCAACAATAAGTTAATTCTTGAAATTTTCTTTTCTTTTGACGTGGTTTATTGTTGCCTATGGGTAAATTGTAACAATTTTACCGCAACAATAAGCAATTATTCTACTAGTGTCAAACATTGATTGCATGTAAGTGTCGGTTGTTAGATACATTATTCATATTTTCGTTAAACATTCTTCATATTGCATATATAAGTAGACTTTGATGATGGATTTCCAAGGTATTCCATGCTACACTAGTATTATTGATGAGCATTCACTGTGAACAGTAAAGAATTGTTTTTACTCCAAGAAGTTGTTTCATAAAATTCATAAATAAAATATTTCTTCTTGGAATGCATTGACAAAGCTTCCTTGCTCTCCTATTTGCCAAGAACAAAGTATTGATCTAAGCTAATGATTGGGTACAGGGCCGTAGTTGCGGGTGTGCAAAGAGTCCCTCCGGGTACAGGGCCATAGTTGCGGGTGTGCAAAGAGTCCCTCCGCACAGGGCCCTAGTTCAATCTCTTTTACGAAAAATTCAACTTTCCATATCTTTAACTTTAGTATTGTCATTAATACTTTTCAAAATTATCAATAATAAATCAATCCATCAATTAATATTGATTCTCTCAACTCTTTATGAAAAATTGTGGTCCTTTTCTCTTATTAAGGGGAAAGAAATGGCCCAATTTCCATTATAGAACAGGACTCCATCAATATTCAAGAAGGCCTTGATTGGGTATTGAAAGTACCTTTTACAGTGAATCTTTCAAGTTGTATTATACTAAGTACAAACATTCCTAAAGGAAAATGAAGGTTAGATGTTACGCTCGAAAATCAAAATAATTTTTTTGTTGAATATGACTTTTCCGACTTCTTGACTTAGAGCTCAGATTGAATTCCCAAGAAGTAGATGAGTTACTTTAATTTTAAGCCTAATGTACCAACCCAGGTTATATGAAAGTCCAACGGTGATTGAGCCACGGAATGAAGCCCACAAGCAGGCCAGTCCAGTAGCACAATCCAGACCACTTGAAAATCATGAACATACCACGTGGTTGATTTGATGCTCCTTGTTAGAAATATCATATTGGTGCTAAGAAATAAAGGAATCGGCCTCAAGCATAACTGCTTGGCGCTGAAGCTGTGTGTCAAAAAACCAGCCCACGGGTCCATGTGCATCCAATTTGTTCAGATCTAACATAATTAGGTTTCCCATCTGTTCCATTTCGATCCGGAATCAACATAACTTCATCTATACTCTAGAATATCTAAACTCAATCCAATATGTTACTGACCCAAATTTAATATGAACCTAGTTAGATCCAAAAACCAAAATTCAGACCCAATCTACATCCAACATAAAGTCACCCAGCCCATTACCGGTCCGGTATTATCAATTATATATGTTTTTCTCATGACTTTAATTCATGTTCTTATAAAACTTCTACATAAGATATTAAAAAATTGTTATAAATTAAATCTCTGGAAATATTTGATAATATGATGATAGTTGACATTTGTCAAGTTTATAAACTTGTTTATTTATGCATTTCTCGCGTTGTCGCGAGATGCATGTGCCGGCCCGAACTTTGATCGATGTCGATAATGACTAGAAACGAACGAACTCCAACATATAATAATGGATCATTCCAACTCGACGCTAATCCGACATGAGCTGACGTTTGTCCATCCGAACACGACATGAGCTGACCCAAGTGCATCTGAATCCATTTTGATTCGCACTAACCCATTTAGAACACGACTTATGTCTACCCAAAATCGATTTGAGTTGAGCTGTAATGGTTCGCACGTACCCAACCCACACCTGAGTATACGTTGGTTGAACTTGATCCGACCTAAGTTGCTTTTACCCAGCCCACACGTACTCGATCCTAGCTAGAAATGTTTGATCCGATACGATCTAACCCAAACACATCCGACCCTACTAGGACCAACCTAGACCTATCTAATAACCCATATTAACACCCTATAAATTCAATAAGGCTACGAAGAACACATGCATCAGTAAATCCACAGATCATGTTTATACGTTTCTTTTAGTTATCTTTACATTTTCCTTAGCATTATTCCCTTTTCTTAGTAGCCAAGTGATAGGAAGTTTTAGTTTAGATTTAGCATAGAAATTAAATGTTCTAAGTGTGCACTATCATTTCCAGTTGTATGAACATGGAGGTAATCTCTCCTTCTTGTAGTACAATTGTAATCATGAATTTATCCTTTAATGAATTGAAAACATTCACATTCTATAATATAGCTAGTATAAGTTCTCAATTCTACTATTTTCAGTTTTATCCATAAATCTTTGGAAAATTGGATTATAATAATCCAATTTTTAAGTGGTGTTCTTAAAACAGTCCCACTTATGAGTTATTTTTGAATAATCAACCTTAAAATGGTCCCAAATGACTTGTGACCTAAACTTCATGTAATTTTCTTTCCTTTCCTACTCATTTCTCTCTCTTGCCCCCCTTCACATCCTTATCTCTAGTTTGACATCCACATCCCTTCGACCGACCCCTGCCCCGACCCCAGCCAGCAGGCCAATGCCCCAACCACCAAGCCCCCACCACCTCTCTCTTCATCGTCGCTTCTGTCTTGCTTCTATCCCTCTCATCTTTCTCTCTCTCTTCTCAAATCGTTTGTATTCATTGTCATCGTTAACAGTAATGGTCGTTGTGTGTGGTGGTGTGGTCATCGTCGTTAAAAATAGTGGTATCGGGAAAGCTCCGGGAGAGGAGAAGGGGTGAAAATAGAAGGGAGAAGAGATGGGGTAGGTGTAGATATGGCCAACAGTGCGGACCAATCCAGCCCAACCCGCCTCTTGTGCCGTGTGGGATGAGCTAGCGGAATGCCTAGTCCAGCCCTGCTCGAACCGTGAAAATGGTGGGTGGATAGTGGGCTAGATTTTTGAGCCCAACCCATGAATGCCCGCTACTAAAATCACCTAGCCCAGTCCACAAAAGCGCTCCAGCCCAGCCTAAGTAATTATTCAATCAAATTGTGCATATTTTAATCAAATTCCATATATTATAATTCAATCAAATTAAAAAATAATGAAACTATTCATTAATATTAATAATAATATATATTTTAATTAATATTAAAGAATTTACACAACAATAATAATTGATTATATAACTTTGAAAAAAAAATTCTCATGTCGGCCTGCTAGCCTGCCAGCCCGTTAGACCCACAAATTGCTAGAACAGCTTCCCGAACCGTGAAAATCGGTAACAGACCGGTGTAGGCTAAGATTTTTCAGCCCGTAGATTAGCCCATCCAAACCGTGAATTTCACGGTCCGGTCCTGGGCAGTGAAATGTCCGCCCGGCCAAATAGGGCCCACAGACCAGCCCGTCGAGCCTGCACCAGTGGCCATCTCTAGGGTGGAGTGACAGAGTGGAAAGAGACGAAGGGATATGAGAAGGGGGGGGGGGAGACGAGGGCATGTGGCGAAGGGGAGAGGGGGAGAGGGGGGGAGAGGGTGATAGAGTAGGCTACCTGCGAGGTGTGTGGTTTTTTGCAGGGTTGTTTATGTCGGGGTGTGAACTAGGCAGGTGGTTGGGATGGGGGTGGGGTTTAGGGTTTGTAGCGAGTTGGGGTGAGAGTGGGGCTACAAGAGCTGGGGTGGGGTTGCAGCAAAGCTGGGGTGGGGGTGGGGGTGGGATTGCTAGGATGGGTGGTGTTAGGCTGGGGCTGTAGGGGGTGGGTTAAGGGGCTGGCGTGGGGTGGTAGCAATGGTGGTTGATAGAGGAAAAAGGGTAGAGGATGAAGAAAATGGGCTGAACAATGATAGTGTGGCATGTGTCACACTTGATTTTCTATACCGGTCACAACAGGTCAAGGACCATTGTGAGAAGATACCACCAGAAGGTTGGATTATTCAAAAATAGCTTATAAGTGGGACTGTTTTAAGAAGATCAGTTATAGTTTTGATTATTAAATCCTAATTTTCGTAAATGTTTTACTTTCATTTTTTTAAGTGAGTGAGGTTCCCTTTTTGTTATCTGTATTAGTATGGGACCCCCCAAATATCCTAGAATAATATAAGGTACTTGATTTTGGATAAAGCATAGAATTTATCTCAGTGAGTTTTTTTGTGACTATAGTGGGAGTATCTATCGAAATTCGCACTCTCTTTGTGTGGAAGTTATCACATTGCTCCTAAGTGTTAGCATGCAAGGGATCAATCAAGAAGATGACAATTCATCTGAATTCAATCCTGAGATCTTACCTGAAAGCCATCAGTGTTAACATCCGCCCACCTTAGCATGTACTTTCTTTGTTTAATTTCTTTTATGCATCTACGTGTGTGTGTCAAGTTTCCCTTGCATGGAGAACCTCAACTGATGCCGGACATAGTTCTTCTTTGTATGACGCAAATCTAGGTTACGTGAGCAACTACATTTAATTAGTTGTTAGTATGAAGAAGAACTAGAAAATTTTGGTATATTCATGCGCGCTGCATGAAAAGCTTGTAATATCCTTAAAACTTACGATGTTTAATTAGCTAATTCATTATGATAAGAGGTTACTTTTTTTAATTAATTAGGCAATAACATAAATAAATTTTAATTGAGCAAACCGATTATGTAAGCTACCAATTTAAAGTGTTGGAAGTTGACGTGACAAACTAATATTCTAATTTGTGAAAATAAAAGGAAATTGAGGGAAATATTATTAAAATCAAAACTTGATTTTCATGATCCTTCCACCTATCTTCTTCCGCTCATATGGCCAACAAACTAGAATTTTTATCAAAATTTTCTCCCTAAAGCACCAAACCAAACCACACCCAACATCAGCCTAAGTTAACAATTTCCAAAAAAAAAAAAAATCCTCTCAATCCATGGTTTTCGACAAATCCAAGAAACACACCACATGGTATTGATTTTCTATAAACCATAGCCATGCTTGCTCCCTCAAATCGCTCACTCACCTCCCAACTCCCCACTTTAACTTCTTATCGGAATACGTCGTCAGAATTACCCCCTAAATCCACCGAAAAATCACAGCCTAAACAAGCCTAAAGACCCTCATCTCTCCTCTTTTTCGGGCTACTGCCCACGGCACCACCACCGCTTGCCACCTTTGAACCATCCCAGAGCCACGCTTCACCTTCCAACTTCAATCATCGACCAGCATCGCACTTCTATGCGTCACCTTCCCTCGACCCAACTGCTCTCTTTATCTTTCACCCTCGTTCATACACTCTTATCGCCTTGCCCTGCTGGAAATCATATCTCTGGTGCGGTCTGGAAGCTCTATGTCTTCGGCACTCTGGCCAGTAGCGGGGGATACAAAAATTATATGCAACGAGGTCACTAATTTGAATTACCCGAAACAGTAATGTTAATGTAGAACGGGGTCTGTTTTTTAAGTATTGAGTGGGGTCCCTTTTACTACTAATTAACGCTTTTACCTATATTTATGCAATAAAGATTAGATTTTGTTGCTCATGTTATTTCCCCCTAAGTGTGGTCAAGGGACCCCAGTTCCATGTACATTCATCCACCACTGCTGCCCAGACGCCACCGCTTGACGATTGTCGCTTGCCTAATTTCCCATTATATTTTCCCCCAAGTGAGGTAAAGGGACACCAGTTCCATGTACATTCATCTGCCACTGCCGCGCAGATGCCACCTCTTGACGATTGTTGCTTCCTGGATATGTTTCTTTTCCTTCGAAGTCAGGTACATTCTATGACTTAATCTGAATTTCGAGCTTATTTAAGAATGGGATTATGAATAATAGTAGGCTATTCATCCATATTATCAATCAAGTTCGGTTTAGCTTAAACTAGTACTCCCTCTATTTTTTTTATCATTCTCACTATCCTGTGCGCGTCTCCAATTGCATCTATTTGAACTTAGATATCTTTCATTATATATTAGTAAAAATTATAACGATTGAATATTAATAATGTACTAAGTAAGACGAATAAAACATGATCCGACATGACTAATTGAGATGAATAGTGCCAAGATTCCAAGTGAGAAATATAAAAAAAACAGAAGGAGTATTAGTTGTTAATATTCGGCTAATGAGTTAAACTAACTAAATGTTGTTTGTCAATATTGAATTAAGGAAATAAACTAAATGTCAATGCTTAGTGACCTTACCTTAGCTTTGAAATTACCTATTACATGTTAAATATATTACTGTTAATATTAGAACATAAGTTGTGTAGACAAAGCTAATTAGATGCTTATAATAACATTACTAAGCTAATTATACTTATTTACTTTTTTTAACACTTGCAGAAATAATTAATTATAAAAACTAGAATAAGTTATAATGCACTGTTGAGCTATGTTGTGAGCAGCAGAAACTTGTTGGCGGTTGACTTTCAGGACACCACATGAAGTCAAGGAGGCAACAATAGATTGGATTTGATTGATTATCCAATGAAGGTGAATGTAGGTTCCAGCTGTATGTTAATGGAGTCAGTTAGCACTTAGATTGTCGTGATATTTCGCGCATGAGCCCAGTGGAGGGCCTTGAGAGAAGCCATAGCTTCAGCATAAATAGCTGAAGTTGCCAACCCATAATCACCCCCACCTTGTATAGTCCTACCATCTGTCGTTTGAAGAACCCAACCAATACCCATTGTATTAGAACCTTTCCTCCAAGCACCATCAATAGCTAATATATGGGAATCAACGGACACAAATGTTGGCCAGTATAAAACCCGGTGGGTGATCTTCAGGAGGGTGAAGAAAACCCAAGTGTTGAATACCCAACTACTAAAGGTACTTGTGTTGTTGTTGTTGCATCTGGTTGAGCAATTGTTGAATTCTAGAGAAATCCGGGACAATATCTTAAATAAACGTTCATTTTGATGTAATCACAAACTCCATAGTATGATAATGAACTTGATGATACGTGCATTATCGTGTTTATCCTCGCTATGAAACCGCATGATGTATGTGATAATCTAACCATGAAAAGGAATTGGAGCATACTGAATGAGGCTAATAAAAGCAGGATCATTTTGCCAAGCATAATGGCCATATTGCACTCATTACATAAGTGCTTCACAATTTCCATTGAAGCAGGACATAAATCACAGTTTGTGGTCAAAACAATACCACGCTTGTGCAGTTGCTCTTTCGTTGCAATCCTATCATATAGCAATTTCCACATAAAGAACTTCCATTTAGGCATAATAGGCAGATGCCAAAGAATTTTGCAAGCTCTCTGAAGATTAGTGTTAGAAGGTGGAGATTATCATTGAGCGCAATAAAGACATAGGCAGATTTTGAAACACATTGACCCGAAGCATGGCCCTTCCAATACATAAAATAACGGAGACTATTAGGAGGCTCAGACTGAAGAATTGACTGAGCATCCTTATGTGAGAAAAACTTCCTAACCTAAGCCACTTTCCAAGTTTGTTGACTTGAATCTATGAAATCACTCACCTTAGAGTTGCGAATAAGGGCAAGGGGTAGATTTTTATGTGCAAAGGGAATGTCTCCCTTTAGTCAAGGTTGAGCAAAAGTTCTAATGGACCCTCCATAACCCACTTTCCAAGCACAATTTAAAAACAATTTATTTTCAGCAACTTGCAAACTTCTAAAACCGCGTGATCTACCAACAGTACCGTAAGCCAGTACTTAAGCTTAAAGTTCTATGAGCAGTGTAAGATTGAGCCCATAAAGAAGAAGAGAATTTATAAATTCTCCACACTTGAGACATAAGGCATACTTGATTTACATGTTGAATAGAGCGAATTCCCAAGACAATCAATCCTTTAGGAAGGCTAGTAATCTTCTTTTTCACCCAAGTAATGCCTTCCTTACCACTAGAAGGCCATATAAAAGAACATATCAGAGTATCCAACTTATTACAAATTGTGACTGGTAACAAGAAGTTAGAGAGCACATGACGAATCATTGCAATAAGAACAATATTAGCCAAAATTATTTTTGAAGGGTGAGAGAGAAACAAAACATTCCAAGCTAAATTTGTTTTGGAAATTTTATCAATAAAGGGCATAAAATACCTTGATTTTGAAGCTTGACAATCCATATGAACACTAAGATGATTACCAATAGACAATGCAACATTCATTCTTAAAATTATAGTAAGATAATGTTTTAAGGTACTAGGAGTATTTCGACTAAACTTGATAAGGGATTTTTGAAAATTAATTTGCTGACAAGAACTTATATTTTCACAAGTTTGATGTGTTGCATTGAAAAAAAAAAGCAAAGCATCATCAGCAAAAAACAAATGAGAAATCTTTATAATTAAATCTTCAGCAAGTAAAAGCATTCTACAAAAAATATGTATGCGGAAAATTAACAGATAGGGTGAGAGAGGGTCACCTTGACGAAAGTCACAATTTGGATAAATTACCTCAGATACAGTTCCATTAATAAGAACCTTGTAAGAAGCTATAGACATGCACTAATAAATCCAATGTAACCAAGTAGCAGGAAACCCATGTGCACGAAGCACTTGAATAATAAAGTTCCAATGCACCCGATCATAAGCTTTGCTCATGTCAATTTTGGTAATAGCCAAAGCAGTTGGACCAGACTTCTTTGAATTTATAACATGTAAGAGCTCATGGGAAAGAATAGTATTATCCAACATACTACATCGTGGAATAAAAGCATTATGGTAATTAGGAGTGATAATGTCAGGAAGAACTTTTTTCATTCTTAACACCATACATTTTGTAATACATTTGTACAACGTATTACATAAACTGATTGGTCTTAAATGCGAAGCCTCGGTTGGGCTGTCCACCTTATGCAACATGATAAGAATGGTATTGTTCCATTATTTGAGAATAAACCTAGAAGAGAAAAAATCTTGAACACTTGTGATGACATGCTCCTTCACTAGATCTCAATGTTTCTCAAAAAATTCATAAGAAAACCCATCTGACCCAAAATATTTAGACCCATCTATGGAGAACATGGCCTTCTTAATTTCATCCTCCGAAAATGGTTGAGCGAGCAAATTTTGAGCCTCAGAACTCATTGGTGTAAAATCCAACTCTCGCAAAACCATATCAGTTTCTTGACTTAAATTATCAGGAGGCTTGCTCTGTTGAATCCTTTGAATGTGATCCTTCACATTTGTAGCACTTTGACTTGGTTCAGTAAGCCATTCGTCAGAATTATGTTTGAACATGACAATTATGTTTCTTTTCTTGACTCTTTGAACCTTGGAATACATAAGATGAGATGGACAATCCCCCAAACATATCCAAATATTTTTCATACATTGTTTCCAGTATACATATCCAAGCTCCATATTAGAAGAAACTTGCTAAATAGTCTTAATGTATGTGTTAGCAGAATGCTCATCAGCAACCTGACGCCTAAGTTAGACAAGTCAAAACATATAAACTTCCAATCCAAACCCTTGTATTTTTGTTTCCAATATACCATGCTTATAGCTAATCCCTTGGCACTCGAAGATTACAAGACAAAGAAAACATTAAAGACCAGTTATGAGCTATTGTCTACTGATTATGAATAATAGTTATCACTTCTTGAATTAATAAACACAACTTCTCTACTTGATAAGGGTGTCTATTTGTGTGTTGTAAATTATTAGTGGCATATATAATAACAGCACGGTCAGAAACAACAATTGGCTTATGGTAGACATTCTGATTTGGGTAATGATCCATCCAACTTACAATGACATAAGCCCTATCAAGATGTTCCATAATCAAACTATTACCAAGTTGTTTATTAGACCACGTGTGAAACGAGGACCATGGAAAGGAACATCTAATAAGTTTATGTCTAATCTCCAATCATAAACACTTCCCAACCTCGAATAGTGGGAGCACCACCTAATTTATCCTCAAACCATTCCAATTGGTTAAAGTCACCAATTAGAAGACACATAGGCAAAGATTGAAGGTGGCTAGCTAATTCTAACCAAATTTGAGGCCTAGCCTCCACTATAGGATCACCATACAAAAGACACATACTCCATATATATTTCCATTAAGTTCAAGAATATTACATATGATATAATTACTAGATTGAACAATAACATTAACTTGAAAATTAGTCCAACCTAACACTAATAAACCAACCCTACAGCCAACCACATCCACCCAGCAAACAAAATTGGAATGCAACCCATTTAGGATAGTCATACTATGACAAACTGTTGTTTTAGTTTCAGATATAAACATGAACATATGACTATGACAACGATGCAACCAGAAAATACAATAGGATATGCAAGCAAGGGAGGTAGCATCTGAAAGACCTCTTGCATTCTATGCAACCACTTTCATGGCGCCATGGGAAATTGTACAAGGCCAACTTCCAAACCAGATGGAGGAGAGATTGAGTGTGCGGCAGAAAATTCCATTTTCATGTCCTGAGTAGCTGATGTGTTGGTAGAATCATGAGTGCCATGCTTTAATTTCTTCATTTCTTGATTTCCTAGAAAAGACGTAGCCCCTTTACCCCTGAACTTAGAGGAAATTTCATCCCTTACCCCAACTCCTAAGTCTTCAGCCATTTGAAGATCAGTAAGAGACTTAGGTTGAAAACACAAATCCCCATCCTTGCGTTTTTCGACGTTTTGTAGCCCAATCCATTTCAACATAAGCTAGATGAACATTAGAGTTTGAAAAGTCCCTATCATATTTCCTTCTAACAGTAACATTATTACTTACCCGCTTTTGAGTCCAGTTTGACATTGATTAAGTGAGAGCCAATTCACCTGATTTGCTGGAGGTCACTGTGGTGAATTACGAGGATCATTCTCCCTAACCTCTTCAGCAGACAGTGGAGGTATTGGATTAAAATTTGGAGCCATCCGAGTGATCAAAAGGATGAAATCTTAATGCTTGAGATAATCCATCAATTAGCCTTCTTAACCTAAGTCGAGCTTGACTTAACGAAACAGCATTTGGTGTAATACTAGGAGGAATTTCTGCACTTGGACGAACAGGTATGGGAGCAACAACACTTGATGAAATATGAGAGCTTGTAAGTGTAAGTAATCGACTTTTATTCACCACAACCTCCAGCAAGCCAGAATGTGGTTCAGATGAAAATTGCACCTGGTTTACCTCTCTATTTTCTTGTGATTATAGAGCACATTCTTCAATTCCTAGCACTTGAAATAGTGTGCATCTATTCCTAGGCTGATTCGATGACTCACCTTATTCATATGAGAGACAACAGGATCATAATCTGGCATTAAAACATTTTTTTATACCATTATCATGAGCATGAATTTGGTAAAACTATGCATATGGATCATAAAATAACCCAAAACGGCGCCCTGGAGATTGTTGGACCAAATTATCATGGGAAGTAACTATATCATCCACTTGACCTTGGTGATTAACCTGTTCTTGATGACCTATTTCCCCCTCTTCTAAGCTATTATCTTCTTGATAAGTGGGTTCTTGAACCCACTTTAGGTAGTGTTTTCGTAGTTTTCTTAATTTATTTTTGTTAGTTTTTGCAATATTTAACCACTTTCACCATGTTTTGTTTATATGTATGTTTTTGCTATTTTGGTTGTGGTTTATTGCACTTGGTCTCGTCTGGTTCTTGTAGGTCATCTTCTATGGAGTTATGCTTATACGGGCTTCGATTTACGCACAATTGTTGGACATATGGACCATGCCCCAAAGCTTTGAGTTGAAGAAATGAACCAAGTTTGCCCCTGCTCCAGGCCACACGGCCGTGTAATATCAGACACACCCGTGTATGTGTGTTCCAGGAAGTGTGCTCGAAGGCAGGAAGTCCTAGGATTGCAGCTGGGAGAAGCCACACGGTCGTGTCACTTTGTATACGACCGTGTGGAACTGAAGCTGTGTTTTTGTGCTGTTGCTGATCACGCAGTCGTGTCACATATGACACGGCCGTGTTGCTGATGATTTCGAGAGGCAGGAACTCTCCATTTGGTCCTGGGCTCTCTGCAACCACCTCACACGACCGTGCCACTTTTTGACATGACCGTGTGAATCTGCTCTGCTCGACGTTTTGTACTACGTTGTTCTGTTTAGCTGTGTTTTTAGGTTTTATGTTTTGCACGGTTTGGGGGAGTATATAAGAGATTTTGGCTTGTGATCTTGAAATCGGGGAACTCTTGGCCTTCTTACTCCTTACCCTTTAATTTATCTCTCTCCTCCATTGTTAGATCTAGATTTTCTTTCTCCTAAAAAATCTTACTAGTAGTAGTTTGTAGCTCAACTTTGAAGATTTATTCAAGCATTTTCGGTTTCTCATCTCTACATTTGAAGCTTATTAGTATACTCTCTCTCTTCCTTACTTTATTTTGACTTTTTTGTTTTTGTTGCATTTTGATTTGAACTATGTTTTACTCCATGTTGCTAATGATTGTGTTTAGAAGCTTTGATTTCAGTTTAAATATGATGTGTGAGTAGTTCTCTAGTTAGGGGTTGGGTGAAATGTAACAGCCCGTGTTTCATTAACCAGCTTAATTATAAATAAGTGCAACGGAAACCCTAGTTAACAAAACTCGGGCCATCACCATGACATCATCTAATGGAAATAGGATGATATCGCGAGAAATAACGAACTTATGTAGAGAAACACTTTTATACAACTAAACTGATAATATACAACCCTTATTCCTTATACTTACTAATTTACATACATAGCATCGACCAGCTATGTCGGATTACAAAAACTAGCTTTAAAACGACATCTCACGAGCGTAAAGCTTAGAGTTTCAGATCAAAAGCTACACTTTAAGCATAACTACAGAGCATGCAACACTGCATATATACAAGTCATCACTTGAGCACAGCAAAAGCAGAGACACGATCATAACGTCTTTAGAAACCTGCATCATCAGGAACTACTGCTCCCCACCAGGAACAGGTTCCAAGAACAAGCGTCAGCCAAAAAGCTGAGTACTAAGTTTATCTAAAACATTGTTCCTTGGAGAAAGAGAACGCGACGGAGGGGACAAAGCCTACATCTCCGACTGTGGGGGTCGTCACCCAACCTTTTCGTTTTCCATGGCCATTACCGCGACTAGTCCGGAGTTCATATTTCCAATTCCAATCACTTATCATATTCAAGTTTCGCATTACTTGAATTCGCCCGATTATCGTTCCATAGAGCTATGGGCAGGTTTCCCTATGGAACCCCCAAGGTTCCCAGTCCATGGGGCACAGTTCATTACCTCATTGGTCGACTAAATGGGGCTACTTTCTCCATAAAAATCATTCCATAGTATGAATCATACAAACTTATACATGTGTATACATTAATCCAAAAAGAGAATCTACAATCAATACATTTGACCGTTCTATTGCTAGCTTCGATTATATGCTTTGAGCCACTATTAAACGACTAATACCAACAAAATATGACTAAAGTACCTAAGGACAACATGTTATACATAATATAGTGAACTTAATACACACATATTATCACTCAAAAGTTCAGCATAATTTCATACTAGCTTTTTCTACGGAAACGACTATAAATCAGGGCATTAGTCCTCATAGTATTTATAAACCTTTGATTAGCACAACTAAATACTTCATGGACATTAAATTAATATTTTACAGTAGCTAAACAGTAGGTTAAATAACATAAATAGCATATTTACATTGATATTAAGCTTAACCACTACAAACACTTACCATAATGACATATATACAACATATTTAGCAATTACAACTTAAGAATGAGTACTCATAACTTTAAAGCAACTATATATGCACTCAATATAACTTTAAAAAGATTATATACATTCTGGTTCCACATAAAATTAGCTCACAATTCACATCATACACATAATCATTATAACAACTCAAAGAAGGAAGGTTATAGGATAATCAAGCTTAGTACCTTAGAAATCCTAGCTTAAACCTTGATCAAAGCTCCTTAACTAGTCCAACTACTGGTGTATCTTGAAATACTATCAAAATAAGACATTATGGTGTAAGGAAATAAGATTAAAGCTAAACTAATCTAAAAGAAAACTCAATCATAAGCTGATAGGTTTTCCAGCAGCATACCTGACTTCTTAGGGGATTTAACACCAACTTCTAATGGCTCTAAAGCACGAACAAAGGCCTTAGGTTCTGGGTATTCAAGTGTAGAACAATAATATGTAAGAAAACCTAGCTTAAAGGAAGAGAAAATTGAAGAAAAACTGAAGAGACTCACCTAGGGATAAAGACGCAGGTTCTGGCGAGTGGAAGAAGGTGTGGTGTGTGCTTCTGGGCAGCTGTGTTTTAAGTGTTTATCAAGCAAAGCATGAGGTGGGAGTGAAGTATAGTATGTTGGCGTCCTACTCATGCCTTGGGTTTGGTTAGATTGACACGAAAAAGGGGTTATTACAGCTTACTAAGCTAGCTGCTGCATCAGCAGCACCAGAAGAGTTTAATTGGAAACCCTCATGGATAGGAAACCTATTAATGGTTTGTAATTGCTGGATTTCATTCCTAATTAACATACTAAGGTAAGTAGACGTGGCCCATTTGGTTTAAACTTGAAATTCAGTAGAGAAGGCTTCACAAATAGGACTTTGATGCTACCCGATAAAAGCTTCAGCTCTATTTTTGTAGATTCTATTACTATGGCTCTTATAGGTTTAGTAGCATATCTAAGGGTCCTTAAACCTTATTACCAAGTTAATAAGAATACATAAAACACATATACATTCTTGTTACACACATAAACAAGTCATTCAAGTATTTAAAACTTCATAAAACCACATCATAAGCTCTTAATGAGCTCCATCAAGACCATAAAAAGTACCTAGACTTATTACCACATACCACTAATTAAGTTTTACGGTCTAACAACTTAAAAAGAATATTGGAGCTATTACATACTACCCCCCTTAATAAAGTTTCGTCCTCGAAACTTAGAAATATTACCTCATCAGAATAATTGGGGATATCGACTTTTCATGTCAGATTCTTTTTCCCATGTTGCTTCTTCAACGCCATGGTTGGACCATAGTACTTTGACAAGCAGAATGGTTTGATTTCGTAATACTTTTTCCCTCCAATCAAGTATTTGGATAGGCTTCTCTTCATAAGTCAATGATTCATCAACTTGGAGTGGTTCGTATTGTAATACGTGAGACGGATCGTGAATATATTTTCGCAATTGAGAAACATGGAATACATTATGAACCCATGCAAGCTCCACCGGTAATGCTAACTCATAAGCCACTTCTCCAACTCGTCTCAGAATTTCATATGGTCCAATATATTTCGGACTTAGTTTTCCTCTAACTCCGAATCGTTTTATCCCTCGGGTGGGTGATACTTTCAAAAATACATTATCACCAATCTCAAATTCTAGCTTTCGCCTTTTCTGATCTGCATAACTTTTTTGTCGCAACTGTGCTATTTTCATCTTTGCTTGGATTATTTTGACTTGGTCCATCGTTTCTTGTATTATATCAGGTCCAACTGAAGTTCCTTGGCTTACATCTTCCCAACAAATAGGAGTGCGACATCTCCTTCCGTACAATGCTTCATAAGGAGACATTTTGATGCTACTATACGAACTATTGTTGTACAAAAATTCGACCAGTGATAATCGATCTTCCCATGACTCATGAAATTCTAGGATACAAGCCCGAAGCATATCTTCTAGTGTTTATAGTTCTTTAGTTTGCCCGTCTGTTGCTGGATGAAATGCAGTACTGAAATTCAGTTTTGTTCCAAATGCATCTTGTAACCTTCCCCAGAAACATGATAAAAATCTTGTGTCCCTATCGGAGATTATTGTTTTCGGAACTCCATTCAGGCGAACTATATCCCGAACATATGCATCTGCCATTTGCTTCAAATTCCAAGTAGCCTTCATTGCAATAAACCTAGCAGTTTTATTCAGTCTGTCAACAATCACCCAAATCGTATCGTTTCCTCTTTTTTATCTAGGTAAACTAACAACAAAATCCATTGAAACAGACTCCCATTTCCATTCTGGAACAGGTAGGGGTTGCAATTCTCCAAGTAGTCTCCCTCTATCGAATTTCACTTTTTGACACGTCATACATTTTGCAACGAACATCGCAACATCTTTCTTCAATCCCTTCCACCAGAAGTATTGTTTTATGTCTCGAATCAACTTATCTCTTCCTGGGTGTATCGAGTACATACTATTATGTGCTTCGCCAAGAATCTTTTCTTTCAACTCTAAATCATTCGGAACACACCATCTTCCTTTCATTCTAAGGCTATCGTCCTCATAGATCCCAAAATCCATTACTTTTCCTTTCCTTATTTCATTCCTTATACTTTCTAGAAATGGGTCTTCTCTCTGCTTCTTCTTGATCTCGTCATATAGTGTAGGGGTTACACTAATGGCACTTAAAACATTTCTAACTTCTCCATTTTTCACAATTTGCAGATTCAATCTTCTCATATCTTCATAGATTTCATGCGGTACACATAACAATCCATTTACCTCTTTGCAGGGCTTTCTACTCAATGCATCAGCCACCTTATTAGCCTTCCCTGGGTGGTACTGCAAATCAATATCATAATTTTTATGAATTCCAACCATCTCCTTTGTCTCATATTCAAGTCTTTCTGCGTGAATATATATTTCAGACTTTTATGATCTGTGTAAATCTTGCACGGAACGCCATATAAGTAGTCCTCCATAACTTCAGTGCGAACACCACAGCAGCCAATTCTAAATCATGCACGGGATAATTCAATTCATGTGGTCTCAATTGCCTTGATGATAAGCAATAACCTTTCCTTCTTGCATGAGTACACACCCTAACCCACTTTTTGATGCATCACTATAAATTTCATATTCTTCTTTATCAGTCGGTAAAGTTAAAATTGGAGCGCTAGTTAATCGTCGTTTCAACTCTTGGAATGCTGCTTCACATTTATCACACCATCGAAATTTCACATTTTTCTTTACTAAACAAGTGATAGGCTGAGAGATTCTCGAAAAATCTTCTACAAATCTTCTATAATACCCTGCTAACCCCATGAAACTTCGAACTTCTGCAACATTCTTCGGGGATGGCCAATCGACGATTGCTTTAATCTTCTCTGGGTCAACAGACACACCTTCTCAGTAATTATGTGACCTAAAAATGCTACTTTTTTAACCAAAAGTCACATTTACTCAACTTCCCATACAACTTCTTTTCCCTCAAGGTCAGCAATACGGTTCTCAAGTGCTCCTCATGTGCCTTTTCAGACTTCGAATATATTAATATATCATCAATGAACACAACAACAAACTTGTCCAAATAAGGCTGGAAGTATCTATTCATCAAATCCATAAATGCTGCTGGTGCGTTAGTTAACCCGAATGGCATGACAACAAACTCATAGTGACCATACCTTGTCCGAACGTTGTCTTGGATATATCATTCTCCGAGACTCTCATTTGGTGATAACCGGATCGTAGATCAATCTTGGAGAATACAGCAGCTCCTTTTAGTTGATCAAATAAGTCATCTATCCGGGGTAATGGATATCGATTCTTGATTGTAAGCTTGTTGATTTCTCTATAATCTACACACAATCGCATTGATCCATCTTCTTTTTCACAAACAGCACTGGGGCTCCCCAAGTGATACACTTGGCCTAATATACCCTTTCTGTAATAATTCCTCCAATTGCTTCTTCAATTCTGCCATTTCCGGGGGCCATTCGGTAAGGTGCCTTTGATACTGGTGTTACTCCAGGTGCCAAATCAATATGAAAATCAACCACTCGGCTTGGTGGCAACCCAGGTAATTCATCTGGAAACACATCTGGAAATTCCCTTATTATAGGTATTTCATTCAACTGTTTTGGTTCCTTTATGGTGTCAACTATATGGCATAAGTACCCTAAACACCCTTGCCTAAAACTTTTTATTGCCTTCATAGCGGAAACGATCTTAATGTGCGGTTTTTCTACCATTTCCTGATACAATATCTTATTTCCCCCCAATGTCTTCAATTTCACTTTTTGCTAACATTCAATTAGAGCCCTATGCTTACTCAACCAATCCATCCCTAAAATTACATCATACGGTTTCAGATCAAATCCTATAAGATCAGCTTGTAACTCAGTTCCTGAGATATTCACTAGGCAATCCCTGTATAACTTATTACACCTCACCTTAGTCCCATCGGGTATATCTATTGAGAATTCTATCTTAACTGATTCAGGAGTAGGGTTTAACTTTTTCAAGAAAGCATTCGATATAAAAGATTTGGATGCTCCAGAGTCAAATAACACATAAGCAGGAACATAACACACAGGGAATGTACCCGAAATTACATTACCTTCCACCTCCACCGAGCCTGATGTTGCACCTTCTTCCTCTGTCATGGCATACATCTTACCCGCTGCTCGACCGGAAGATCCCACGTTTCCTCCACGGTTGTTGTAGCGATTGAGTCCCACTGTGTTTCCTCCCTGTCGGTTATCGAATCTTCCCTGGTTCCCTTGTATAACCCTACCATCATTTGTTGTACAATCTCTTGCCAGATGTCCAGGCTTTGTACATTTATAACATATGGGTACTCCAGTACAAGTAATACTTTTGGCATGCATTTTCCCACATCTAGTGCATTTCTCCAACTTTTCTGGCTTTCGAGTCCGATTCATTTGCATTTGATTATTCCATCCTTCCACCCTTGGACGCTTGTCATAATTTCCTCCTTGCTTATTCCCCCCTCTCTTCTTATTAGCTTCATCTTCCTTTTGGCAAATTCTTTCTTTTTCTAAAGCAAGATCATACAATTCCTGATAACTGCTATACTTCCCAATAAGCTTCTGGTACCTCAAATTCAGTCCCTCGAAAAATCGAGTCATCTTGAAGTTCTCGGTACTAACTAACTCAGGGACAAACCTTGACAGTTCCATAAACTTGACGGCATATTCTACCACGGACATCGTCTGCTGACGCAGAAATAGAAACTCTGATTCCTTCTTCCTCTGCACTGCAGGTGGATAAAATCTTTCCCTTAACTTCACCAAAAACATTTCCCAATCAAATCCGGGTTGAGTGGAAGCATCTCTCATAGTTCTCCACCATAGGTCTGCTGGGCCTTCTAAATAAAACGATGCAAGTTTAACTTTCAGATTCTCCGGGCAATTCACAACTCCCAACAATTTTTCCATATAAGAGATCCAATCTTCGAATATGATCGGATCAGTCTCCCCGTTATAAGTATTTGGCTTGTGAGCTGCTAACCTCTTATAAAATTTCCTTCAGCATCTATTTCCCGATTTACTTCTTGATTCTCTAAAATGCGAAGTAGTCGCTGATTCATTATCTCAAGGTGATTAATCCTTCCTTCCATCTCCTGATGGGACGCAGATTGACTTGATGATCCTCTAACCATACTTTCCTATTTTGTTAAGAAAGCTTTAGAAATTTTATGACGTCTAGAGATCATTCATTCACACAGAACTATAAATGAATCAAATTTAGCACACATAAGAAACATATTTATTTTATATATAACTAGCATTACACATAGCATAACATTTACACAAAAGTAAGCTATTAGGCTTACTTCACACATGCTATACACATTTGTACAAAAGGCTGTAAGCCTTCAAAAAATATTCCCCTTACAAACTAAGTTTACAAAAATAAAACTTGTACACCGACATACCTATCTTACTTAGCTTATAAGGGTTTTCACTACCATACTGCCGTTATACTACATGAAGCACTGCTATTGACCTTCTAACTATTTTAGTTCAACTTCATGGAATCATATGCATACCCACTATCGTCACTGCTACTCCCGTCACCATCACTCTCAGGCACATAGTCTGGATCCTGTGTAAAATCATCAATCTCTGACCCACTATTCCATTCCTTTTTCATTTCCGCTTTCCAAGCTCTCTGAATCATCTTAGTCCTTCTAGTTCTCCTAGCCTTCTTAACCCAACCCTTTAAAACTCAACTTTCTTCCTTTTTGCCTCCCTACGCTTTGCACACTTCTCCATCTTTTCCATAATCTCCTCATCATACTGCTCCTTAGTTATAATTAATCCTTGCTTTCTGCCCTCTTGATCTACTTCCTGAATCCTTTGGGTTACTTCCTCAACAGTTACTTCCCAACGAACATTATTCTTATCAATATTAGCTATATCAAATTCAGGATCCATTGACATCAAAATTGCCAAGTTAGGAACAAACGGAGCCAACTTTTCCCAGTAATACTCCTCCTGCAGAGAAATCCAAGGTTCACATGGTGGTAGAGTCTTTATTATGGTAAAGGATTGCACTTCAGGCCTGGTATACGGGTTAGATATAGCTGGACCCATTGCTGCATTCCACCTCTCAATAGTTTCTTTATCAGCTCAACATGGGCAGGCGCATTGAACCACTTAAAGGGAAACGGAACCCACTTATCAGGCTCTTGCATACTTGGGACATAATTACCACTTCCTCAATGTTATCATCACTAATCTGACTCATCTACAAAATAAATTAGTAGTTACTAGCTATCTAAACAACCTTACTACCCATAAAGATAAAACACACAAGTTTCACAAATTTTACTAACACATATATGCACTTAGGCACTTCACATATTAAGACGCCGGAATTTCCTTTTTTTTTTTTCAAACCTAATTTAGCTCGATACCATTTGTAACAGCCCGTGTTTCATTAACCAGCTTAATTATAAATAAGTGCAACGGAAGCCCTGGTTAACAAAACTCGGACCATCACCATGACATCATCTAATGGAAATTGGATGATATCGCGGGAAATAACGAACTTATATAGAGAAACACTTTTATACAACCAAACTGATAATATACAACCCTTATTCCTTATACTTACTAATTTACATACATAGCATCGACCAACTATGTCGGATTACAAAAACTAGCTTTAAAACGACATCTCACGAGCGTAAAGCTTAGAGTTTGAGATCAAAAGCTACACTTTAAGCATAACTACAGAGCATGAACACTGCATATATACAAGTCATCACTTGAGCACAGCAAAAGCAGAGACACGATCATAACGTTTTAGAAACCTGCATCATCAGGAACTACTGCTCCCCACCAGGAACAGGTTCCAAGAACAAGCGTCAGCCAAAAAGCTGAGTACTAAGTTTATTACCATGTAAAACATACTTTAGTGGTACTTGCTTTCGAAATAATCTATGAACCACCAGATAATCACATTTACCATGAGTTAATCAACGCATAAAAAAAATTAAGATTATTATCTAAAACATTGTTCCTTGGAGAAAGAGAACGCGACGGAGGGGACAAAGCCTACATCTCCGACTGGGGGTCGTCACCCAACCTTTTCGTTTTCCATGGCCATTACCGCGACTAGTCCGGAGTTCATATTTCCAATTCCAATCACTTATCATATTCAAGTTTCGCATTACTTGAATTCCCGATTATCGTTCCATAGAGCTATGGCAGGTTTCCCTATGGAACCCCCAAGGTTCCCAGTCCATGGGGCACAGTTCATTACCTCATTGGTCGACTAAATGAGGCTACTTTCTCCATAAAAATCATTCCATCGTATGAATCATACAAACTTATACATGTGTATACATTAATCCAAAAAGAGAATCTACAATCAATACATATGACCGTTCTATTGCTAGCTTCGATTATATGCTTTGAGCCACTATTAAACGACTAATACCAACAAAATATGACTAAAGTACCTAAGGACAGCATGTTATACATAATATAGTGAACTTAATACACACATATTATCACTCAAAAGTTCAGCATAATTTCATACTAGCTTTTTCTACGAAAACGACTATAAATCAGGGCATTAGTCTTCATAGTATTTATAAACCTTTGATTAGCACAACTAAATTACTTCATGGACACTAAATTAATATTTTACAGTAGCTAAACAGTAGGTTAAATAACATAAATAGCATATTCCATTGATATTAAGCTTAACCATTACAAACACTTACCATAATGACATATATACAACATATTTAGCAATTACAACTTAAGAATGAGTACTCATAACTTTAAAGCAACTATATATGCACTCAATATAAATTTAAAAGATTATATACATGCTGGTTCCACATAAAATTAGCTCACAATTCACATCATACACATATTCATTATAACAACTCAAAGAAGGAAGGTTATAGATAATCAAGCTTAGTACCTTAGAAATCCTAGCTTAAACCTTGATTAAAGCTCCTTAACTAGTCCAACTACTGGTGTATCTTGAAATACTATAAAATAAGACATTATGGTGTAAGGAAATAAGATTAAAGCTAAACTAATCTAAAGAAAACTCAAACATAAGCTGAAGGTTTTCCAGCAGCATACCTGACTTCTTAGGGGTTTAACACCAACTTCTAATGGCTCTAAAGCACGAACAAAGGCCTTAGGTTCTGGGTATTCAAGGTAGAACAATAATATGTAAGAAAACCTAGCTTAAAGGAAGAGAAAATTAAGAAAAACTGAAGAGACTCACCTAGGGGCAAGACGCAGGTTCTGGCGAGTGGAAGAAGTGTGGTGTGTGCTTCTGGGCAGCTGTGTTTTAAGTTTTATCAAGCAAAGCATGAGGTGGGAGTGAAGTATAGTATGTTGCGTCCTATCATGCCTTGGTTTGGTTAGATTGACACGAAAAAGGGGTTATTCGAGCTTACTAAGCTAGCTGCTGCATCAGCAGCACCAAAAGAGTTTAATTGGAAACCCTCATGGATTGGAAACCTATTAATGGTTTCTAATTGCTGGATTTCATTCCTAATTAACATGCTAAGGTAAGTAGACATGGCCCATTTGGTTTAGACTTGAAATTCAGTTGAGAAGGCTTCACAAATAGGACTTTGATGCTACCCGATAAAAGCTTCAGCTCTATTTTGTAGATTCTATTACTATGGCTCTTATAGGTTTAGTATCATATCTAAGGGTCCTTAAACCTTATTACCAAGTTAATAAGAATACATAAAACACATATACATTCTTTTTACACACATAAACAAGTCATTCAAGTATTTAAAACTTCATAAAACCACATCATAAGCTCTTAATGAGCTCAATCAAGACCATAAAAAGTACCTAGACTTATTACCACATACCACTAATTAAGTTTTAGGGTCTAACAACTTAAAAAGAATATTGGAGCTATTACATACTACCCCCCTTAATAAAGTTTCGTCCTCGAAACTTAGAAATATTACCTCATCAGAATAATTGGGGATATCGACTTTTCATGTCAGATTCTTTTTCCCATGTTGCTTCTTCAACGCCCTAACGTTTTTCTCTCTTGGTAATTTCTTGATTTTATTAATCGTTGTAGTCCTAGTTAACAAACCCAAATTATTGATCGACTTAGCTTGTAGCTGTTTTGCAAATTTCGGTGTCTCAAAGTCAGAGATCCTTACTTGCACTATACTTTTGTTTTGGTTAGTTAGGTTTTGATTCAGCAAATTGTGCAACGACATTAGAATTCCCATTCTGTCAAATGGCGCCGTTGCCGGGGACTGGCATTTAAGCATTGAGTCTTTTGTGAAATTTATGAGGCTAACTCATTGTTTTTTTTATTTTTGACTATTTTTTTTTACTAACGAAAACTAATCTCCACTCTAGATGTTTTGTTGTATGCCAAGGCACAGTGATAGAGCTCTACCACTTTTACCTTTTGACATTGAGCTTGAAAGAACCACGAAGGCTATCCGAAGAGGAAGAAGAGCGATAGCTAATACACTAGGTTCAAGCAGATCCCAAAGGCGTCCTAGGCAGGACTCGGTGCACAAAACCCTCAACTCACTCGAATCAAGTGGTAGTAACACTCCATTAGATTGACCGAGGTCTAGTGTGCCCGAGGACTTCGCAAATCCGTTTAGAATGGCGGAAAATATAACATTGAGGGATTTTGGTGCTCCACCACCATATGAGGATGTGAGTGGGATTGCTACTCCCACCACCGAGGCTCACAACTACGAGTTCAAGGCCAACCTTATCGGTCTTATTGAAGATCACCAATTTTCGGGAGCAAAACATGAGAACCCCTGGGCCTATCTCCGACAATTCTTGCGATATTGCAACACCGTGAAGGCAAATAGAGTCACATCGGAGTTCATCTGAATGAGTTTGTTCAAGTTTTCCCTCACCGAGAAGGCATTGGATTAGCTTGATAAGTTACCCCCGAATTCATTGACTACTTAGGACCAAGTCACACTGGCTTTCCTATCAAAGTTCATTCCTCTTGAGAAGATGGCTGAATTAAGGTTAAGGCTTGCTAGCTTTGATGAGGTAAGAGATGAAACTCTCTTTGAGCCATGGGAGAGGTTCAAGAGCTTAGTGGAAGATTGTCCCCATCATGGGATGGATGATTGGATACTCCTACACACATTCTATAGGGGGATCTCAAAACAGAATAGATTGTGCCTCGATGCGGCATCGGGGGGGGCTCATAATGAAGAAAAAACCTACGGAAGCCCTCCGAACGATTGAGGATGTCGTTCAAAACTATGCCGATTGGAGCCAAAGGAGAGCGAGACACCCGTACAAAAGGGGGGAGGTATGATGTCAATGCAATTAATATGTTAAATTCCATGTTTGATGCACTTTCATCTAGGCTTGATGCACAATTTACATCCCCTCCCAACACATGCATGGTTCAAGTCCTTCTCATAACAATATGCCCATGCAACTCAATCCATGTGAGTCGTGTGGAAACAATGATCAAGCTCCTTCCGATTGCTATTTGTTGATGAATGATCCTTGTTTCCCCACCCCTTGTATGGAACAAGTAAAAGTTATGAATAATGTACATGGTCCTAAGTTTGACCCCTACTCCAACACTTATAATGAAGGGTGGAAGCACCACCCTGCGTTTGGTTGGAGGGGAGGTCAAACTCAAGGCCAAGGTCAAGGTCAAGGTCAAGGTCAAGGTCAAAGAGCTTTTCACAATCAAGGTCAGATCACAATAATTTTGTGAATCCAGGTCAAGGTCAAAACAATTTCCTGCCTAACCAAGGAAATTCCCAAAATGTGAATAGGTTTCAAAATAAAGGCCAATTTTACTCCTCTAATAATACCCCACCGAGTTTTAATGGGGGGTTTAGGCCTAATCTTGCTCCTATTCCGCAAGCTCCCGCTCCTCCAAAGTCAAGTCTTGAACTAACCATGGAGGCATTCATTAATGCCCAAAGCAGAAAGAACAATGAATTGGAGGAAGGGTATAAGCAATTGCAAACCCACAATAAAATGATGGAAACGCAAATAACTCAACTTGTTAGCACTCTCAAGGAAAAGTCTAGTACCTCTTTGCCTAGTCAAGGCATAGACCCTAGAGAGCATGCCAATGCCATTGTCACGCGTAGTGGGAAGAGTCTAGGAGAAGTCCAAGTCGAAGAGGTGGGTAAGTCTAGTGAGACCCTGTCGCCACAAATTGTTAAAGATCATGATGATGAATTGGATGAACATGATAAATCTCAACAAGTTGCGATGGAAAATGAAAATCAACCAAAGAACGAGGGTAAGGAAAAAGAAAAGAGTGGACCACCATTGCATATGGCTAGGCTTCCGTACCCCGGGAGATTTTCGGGGTGAGACTTGATGAGAAATTTGCTAAATTCTTAGACGTCTTGAGAAAACTCTATGTTAACATCCCCTTCACCGATGCGATCAAGCAAATGCCCACATACGCTAAGTTTCTCAAGGACATCTTGAGCAACAGGCGGAATGTGGACTTTGTAGAAATGATAAACATACCGGAGACTTGTAGTGCTATAATTCAAAACAAATTGCCTACAAAACTCAAGGACCCCGGTAGTTTTTCGATTCCAGGTGCTATTAATGATCTGATAATTGATCGTGCTTTATGTGATCTAGGTGCTAGCATTAATTTGAAGCCCCTCTCAATGTGCAAAAGATTGAACCTTGGTGAATTGAAACCGACTAACATTTCTCTTCAATTAGCCGATCGCTCGGTTAAGATGCCCATGGGAAAGCTATAGGATGTCCCACTTAGAGTGGGAAAACTCTTCATCCCGGTCGATTTCATTGTGCTTGATATTGAAGAGGACTTGAATGTCCCAATAATCCTAAGTCGACCTTTCTTGGCCACGGCGGGGGCACTGAAAATGGTAAGTTATCCTTGGTTGTTGGTGATGAAAAAGTGGAATTTCAATTAAGCCAATCTATGAAATGTCCATCCTCTATGGATGATTGTATGCGTATCGATACTATTGATGACGTCATTCATGAATCTATGTATGAGCATATGCATAACACTAATGATCCACTTGAGTATGCTTTGTTGAGAAATGAGCAGGAAAATGAGAAGATCAAAGAAGTAAATGCAATAGAGGAGTATCTCGACTCTGCTCCCACAATTGAAGAAGAAGAAGGAGAAAAGGAGGTTCACCTTGTGATTGGGGAAGAGGACATGATCGAGGAGAAATCAAATGGTAAGGAAGTTCCTAGCATAGAATTGAAACCTCTACCTTCGAACTTGAGGTATGAATTTCTTGGTCCCAGTTCCACCTTCCCCATGATTGTCAATGCTTCATTGAATTAAGGTGAAACATCTAGATTGTTGGATGTATTGCGGGTGCATCGTAAAGCTTTGGGTTATGAAATTAACGATTTGAAAGGAATAAGCCCAATGCTTTGCATGCACCGTATTGTATTGGAGGATGACGCTAAACCATCGATTGAGCGTCAAAGGAAGTTTAATCCTCCAATGCTTGAGGTTGCTAAAAAAGAGGTTCTTAAACTACTTGTCGTCGATATCATCTACCCTATTTCGAATAGTAGGTGGGTGGCACCGGTGCAAGTAGTCCCTAAAAAGGGAGGATGACGGTTGTAAAGAATGATAAAAATGAATTCATCCCTACTAGAACCATGACCGGATGGAGGATGTGTATAGACTATCGTAGGCTAAATACGTCCAGCAAGAAGGATCACTTTCCCCTTCCCTTCATTGATCAAATGTTGGAACGGCTAGCCACTCACAAGTATTTTCGTTATCTTGATGATTATTCGGGTTTCTTCCAAATTCCCATCCACCCAAATGACCAAGAGAAGACAACATTTACTAACCCATATGGTACCTCCACATATCGTAGGATGCCATTTGGATTGTGTAATGCCCCGGCTACCTTCCAACGGTGCATCATGACAACTTTCGCCGATATGATAGAAAAGGAAATGGAGGTATTCATGGACGATTTTTCTGTTTGTGATAGCTCCTTCAATGATTTCTTTCTAACCTCTCTATTTGAGGAGGCTAACTTAGTCCTCAATTGGGAGAAGTGTCATTTATGGTCCAAGAAGGCATTGTTCTTGGACATAAAATCTCTCATAAGGGGATTGAAGTTGATACGGCCAAGGTTGATGTTATTGAAAAGCTCCCGCCCCCTACTAATGTGAAGGGGGTGAGGTTCTTTTTCGGACATGGCGGTTTCTATCGGCGTTTCATTAACGACTTTTCCAAAATAGCTAAGCCACTCACATCTCTTCTTCAAAAGGAGAGTGATTTTGTGTTTGATGATGCTTGTTTAGATGCATTTTACATGATCAAAGAAACTCTTGTCTCCGCCCCTATTGTCAAAGCTCCAGATTGGAGCCTCCCCTTCTAACTCATGTGTGAAGCAAGTGACACGGCGGTTAGGGCCGTGTTGGGTCAAAGGAAAGAAGGGAAGCTCCATGTCATCTATCAAGCAAGTAAGACCCTCAATGACGCCCAAAGGAACTACACCACCACTGAGAAGGAACTTTGGCGGTGGTATATGCTTTTGAGAAGTTCCGAGCCTACCTTGTCGGCTCTAAAACGATAGTATACACCGATCACTCCGCTATCAAATACTTGATGGCTAAGAAAGATGGAAAGCCAAGATTGATTCGGTGGATACTATTGTTGCAAGAGTTTGACATGGAGGTTAAGGACAAAAAGGGCATGGAGAATTCGGTGACAGACCACTTGTCCCGCCTTGAGTACAAAAATGAGGGGCAATACGATCTTCATGATGATGTCCTCTATGCTATCCAAGACAAGAGATTACCATGGTTTGCAGATATGGTGAACTACTTAGCTTGTGGGGCAATACCTCCGGAACTCACTCGTCAACAAAAGAGGAGGTTGAAATGAGAGGCTAAGCGGTACATCGAAGATGTGTGCCGGATGACGAGTCCAAAAGTGTATTGCAGTGGTCCCACTCTTCTCCATGTGCGGGGCATTTTGGTGCAAGGAAAACCGCGACAAAAGTGCTTCAAGCCGGTCTTTGGTGGCCTACCTTATTCAAGAATGCTTGGGAGTATTGCAAAACATGCGATAGGTGCCAAAGGACTCGTAACATCTCCAAGAGGAATGAAATGCCTCAAAACTCAATCTTGGAGCTAGAAGTGTTCGATGTTTGGGGAATTGATTACATGGGACCATTCCCATCTACTTATGGCAATGTGTATATCTTGGTGGCGGTGGACTATGTTTCCAAGTGGGTGGAAGCTATTGCATCGCCAACCGACGACGCGAAAATGGTTCTAAAATTGCTGAAGAAGATCATCTTCCCTAGATTTGGTGTCCCGAGGGCTATAATAAGTGACAGAGGAACTCATTTTGGTGACAAAATGCTTCAAGCTCTACTCAAGAAGTATGGTGTTCACCACAAGAGAGGGTTGTCTTACCATCCCCAAACAAGTGGCCGAACAGAGGTTTCAAATCGGCAAATCAAGCTCATTTTGGAGAAAATCGTGGGCAAAAGCAAGAAAGATTGGGCGATAAAGTTGGATGATGCTCTATGGGCATATAGGACGGCATACAAGACTCCCATAGGTACCACCCCTTACAATTTTGTATATGGGAAGTCTAATCATTTGTCGGTTGAGATAGAGCACAAGGCTATGTGGGCAATCAAGCTCCTCCATTTCGACTTCAAAAGTGCGGGTGAGCAACGGTTGTTAGATTTGCATGAGCTTGAAGAGTTGCTTATGAACGCATATGATTGTGCAAGCATGTACAAGGCAAGATCGAAAGAGTGGCATGACAAGCATATTGAGAAAAAGGAGTTTCATGAAGGTGATAAGGTTCTACTCTACAATTCTTGGCTTAAGTTATTCCCCGGAAAACTAAAGTCTAGATGGAGTGGACCTTTCGAAGTCGTGAAGGTGTTTCCTTATGATTCGGTCGAGGTTCGGAATGAGAACAATGAGAACTTCAAGGTTAATGGTCACCGGCTCAAGGTCTACTATGAGGGTGACAAAAGCGATGTTGTTCATTCCGAAATGTTCAAAGATGTTGAGAACTCCGATCTCATGTGATCGGAGGATGCGTCAAGCTAGTGAATTTAAAAGAGCGTTTCCGGGAGGCACCCCGAGAGACGCCTATGGCGTCTTCATGTGTTGAGAGGACAAGAGATATTTGCAGATCATCAGGTCCATACGACCGTGTCTGTGAAGACACGATCGTGTGTGTCTGATCTCCACCGTCTAAGAAATTCCAAGCTACTACCTCCGGAACTCCAGACCAACACGACCGTGTGTTTTTCGACAAGACTGTGTGCTGCCACACGACCGTGTTTAATGAGACACGACCGTGCGCGTCTGAAGGGGCGAGTTATACCGCGGGACGCTGATGTTTTTCTCACTCCTCTCACTCACATTTTCGAATCCTCTCATCTTCTCCATCCTCCTTCTCTATCATCCCCCTTCCTCCATTAATACTACCTTCCTCCATACTACTCCATACTACTCCATACTCCATTCAAATACCACCAAACTCCATAAAAATCACTTTCCTCTCATTCTTATCACTCTCCATCCCTAAAATCTCCATCTTCTCACTCATACAAAGACAAAAACCCCAAATCCTAACTTCTAAAATCAATTTGGGGGTTTCTCATTTTGAAGCAAATTGGAGTAATTGGGTATTCTTTGCATCCTCCACATCGTGATTCAAGTGGGTAACACTCTTCACCCTACATTGTTCATACTTTGCAATTTTTCAATTGTTTAACTATTTTCTATCCTTGAAATTGGTGGAATTTTGTTAAATTGTGCTTGTGTGACATTGTTTAAGTGTTTTTCTTTGTTACTATATACTTGTGCTCGCATTTCTAAATTGATATACTTGTGGTGATGCATTGATTTGGTGATTTTTTGTTGTTGTTGTGTAGTTTGGTTGTGGAGTAATATTTGTGATTAAGGGCAATTGGTTGAGGTTGGCATTGTTGTGTTTGTTGGTGGACTAGTGGTTGTGGGTTGTTGTTTGTTGGTGTTAGTACCTTTGGACTTTGCTTGACTTGAATTACAATGGGTTCTAGGAGAAACCAACCTCGAAATACCTCGACCGCCAACCTTAGGAACCCACCACCACCGTCCATCCTTGCCCCACCCCAAATCAACATTCTAGGAATTGGATTTCGCAACCAAGAGCGCCTTCATAACTTCATTCGCCTTAGTGCTAGGAAGCTGAAACCAACCCGATTATATAATGCTAGTGCTTCCAAAGCACTAATGGTGGAAGGGGATGTGGCCCAACTCTTTGGCCAAGTGGGGTGGGATGCTTGGCTTACACTTCATGCCGACACTTATAGCCGCCTCACCTTAGAGTTCTTGTCCACCCCATCCGTCCGCCGATCGGAGGGCAAGGGTAACCCCCGGACACTCACCTTCAACCTCATGGGGGAAATTACACGAAAAACTTGGGTTTTATTCATGATTGCTTTGGGTGGCCCAGGGGAGGCACAATAGGCCCACAATCCGAGTTTTCAAAGAGGTATAGGCCCGACAACTTTTGGCGCATTTAACCGGCCGTTTTCATTATAACCCGTCCAGGTCTAAGGCCTCTAGCATTGTTAACCCGAGTTTCTATATTTCCCACTGCCTCCTAGCTAGCACCATCTTCGCCAGAGGGGATAGTCAAGGAGTAGTGTCGAGTCGTGAGAACTACTTTTTGTGGTACATGAGTGCGGGGGACGATAGGATGAACCTAGGGGCTTGGCTTGGTTACCACCTTGAGGACGTGTCTAGGAGGCCTAGGGGGGACATTACCATTATTGCTACTGCTCTTGGTGTAGATGTTGCAGGTTTGCAGGTTGTCCCAGGCGAAACGAGAATTAACTTTCGGTCCTTCAATTCCATGAAATGGGGGGAGGATCAAGGACTTGGAAATGGCTACCTGTGGAAAGTATATGGACGACCTTATGCCGTCCTTCCGGACGCCAACATCACTGCCATCTATGATGAGGATAACTGGGTCTTCGACCCCGAGTTTGATTGGGGCCCCGGTAATGGTGATGGAGATGGTGATGAGCAAATGGAAGTGGACGAGCCACCTCGACAACCACAGCAAGAGCAACAACAACCGTATGAGACGGGTGCGCCACAAAGAGGATGGGCCGAGCAAATGACAGCTCTCTAAGCGGAGTTCGGACAACTCCGAACGGATGTTGGAGCGCTCTGGCATTCCAATGAGACCATGACAACGACATTTGGCCAAATGCATGAACAATATGCCCTGATGACGCAAGAGGTTGGCTACCTCCGTGATGAGCTTCGCTTCCACTTCCCCGGGAGCTCAAGCTCCCAACCCGGGTATGATTCTTCATTTGGGGGTCAATGATCCCCTATCCCCTCCCCCCCCCATTTATTCTTCATATTGTGTGCGTTCCTCACATTGAGGACAATGTGATGTTTTGTTTGGGGGGTGCAAACCTTGAGGTTGTGCTTTGTTTTGGTGATTCGATGATGGTTATGATGGTATTTGAGTGATGGATGGTTGTTGTTGTTGTTGCTCCCTAATTGAAAATCCAAAATTTCCTAGTCTAGTTCCTTCCCCCTTCTGTTTTGCTTTGTGTCTTTGCATAATATTTTTTTTTAGTTTCCTTTTAGTTAGTTTTTGCTTCTTAGTTTTTTAGACTTTTCTTTTTTTTCTTTCGTAAAAAAAAAATTGAAAAATGCAAAAAGACAAAAAGACTTCCCTTTTAGGTTGAGTTAGAAAGTAATCAATGATTATGATGTATATAGAGGATTACCTTTTTTCCTTTTTTGTGCAAAAAGAGTTGTAAATAATTTTGGTGCCTTAGTTTCAAAAGAGTTATGCTATCATGATTTCAATCACACTTGATTTAGGCTAATGGTAAGATGGTTCGCCTAGCAAAAGAATAGAGTGCTTTCGAAGTAGCATTTGAACCCCGTGGTGAGGATTTGTTGTTTTTTAGCCGTCAACCGAAATTGATTATATTATGTGCGGCGGGATCCTCTTTGCTAGTTGTTTAGATCAAGAATTTGTGTTTCAACTCTCAAGATCGCGGCATGCTACTTGTAGGGATGACATCGACTTTCATTTCTTTTTACTTTTTCCACTTTCTTTCCTTTGCCATCATTAGTTGTACATTGTAGTGTTTTCTTCTCTTTCCCACATAATTTTTGCTTGGCACTTGCCCCCTTTGCTACCCACTTTGAGCTTATCCCTCCTTTGTGACTAACCACATTATAACCCATGAGCCCCTTAATTTTTATTAATCACCTTAGATGATAGTTAATATCATTGGGTCAATTGAATTAGTTGTGGTGTTCTTAATTTTTAATTTTTGGAAAGGAAGGGTGGTGAGGATGCGTCGAATAAGCAATTATATGATCTTCTTACCTCTTGTGTACTTATGGGATGTGGTAGCTTTGTAAAGCAAGTTCAAATCTAAAATAGAAAAATAAATAAATAAATAAATTCCTCTATGGTCAAAGTGTTGTTTCCAAATAAGTTTGGGGGTGTCGGTTGGTGAGGCATGAAATGCCAATTTTGCATGGAAGTAGTTTGGTTTATATTTGAGTTTGGTTTGATCACCCAAGTTCACTATCTAGGCTTAACTCGACTTCCTAAATTTATTCCACACCTTAACCCCGAGCCAACGTTACAACCTTTTAATGCCATAGCCGGTGACGAGAGTTGATTCGCAAGCATATTGAGAAGATTTCTAGCATTGAGATTGTCGAGTAACCCTTCCTCTATTACTATATTTCTTCCGTCTCCTTCGAGGAGTCCTGAGACGCTACCTCGGAAGGATTTGGACTTTGTACTAGGGAGTTGTAAGAAAAGTCTTATCGAGTGTTGATTGAGCGGGTTTATGCTAGTTGCACTCGATTTGATTTTGGTATCCATTTTATTTGGTTTGATGTGCTTAAGAGATTTTTGCTAACCCTCCTTGTATTTTGTATATTACCATGAGATGTTCTTTCTAGCTCTTATCATTTTCTCCCATAGTTATATTGAATTTCACTTGAGGACAAGCAAATGGCCAGTTTGGGGGGATTTGATAAGCGAGTTCTTGAACCCACTTTCGGTAGTGTTTTTGTAGTTTTCTTAGTTTATTTTTGTTGGTTTTTGCAATATTTAACCACTTTAACCATGTTTTGTGTATATGTGTGTTTTTGCAATTTTGGTTGTGGTTTATTGCACTTGGTCTCGTCTGGTTCTTATAGGTCATCTTCTGTGGAGTCATGCTTATATAGGCTTCGATTTACGCACGATTGTTGGACATATGGACCATGCCTCGAAGCTTTGAGTTGAAGAAATGAAGCAAGTTTGCCCCTGCTCCAGGCCACACGGTCAATATCAGACACGCCCGTGTATGTGTGTTCCAAGAAGTGTGCTCGAAGGCAGAAAGTCCTAGGATTGTTGTTGGGAGAAGCCACACGGTCGTGTCACTTTTCATACGACCGTGTGGAACTGAAGCAGTGTTTTTGTGCTGCTGTTGATCACACGGTCGTGTCACATATGACACGCCCGTGTTGCTGATGATTTCGAGAGGCAGGAACTCTCCATTTGGTCTTGGGCTCTCTGCCACCACCTCACACGACCGTACCACTTTGTGACATGACCGTGTGAATCTACTCTGCTCGATATTTTGTACTACGTCGTTTTATTTAGTTGTGTTTTAGGTTGTATGTTTTGCACGGTTTGGGGGAGTATATAAGAGATTTTGGCTTGTAATCTTGAAATCGGGGAACTCTTAGCCTTCTTACTCCTTACCCTTTAGTTTATCTCTCTCCTCCATTGTTAGATCTAGATTTTCTCTCTCCTAAAAACTCTTACTAGTAGTAGTTTGTAGCTCAACTTTGAAGATTTATTCAAGCATTTTCGGTTTCTCATCTCTACATTTGAAGCTTATTAGTATACTCTCTCTCTCTTCCTTACTTTATTTTGTTGTTGTTTTTGTTTTTGTTACATGTTGATTTGAACTAAGTTTTACTCCATGTCGCTAATGATTGTGTTTAGAAGCTTTGATTTCAGTTTAAAATATGATGTGTGAGTAGTTCTCCAGTTAGGGGTTGGGTGAAAACCCAATTAAGCCATGGGTTGAATAACTTTGGGTGTTTTGTGATGAATTGGGGTTGAGCTACGATTATTCATGTTTTGGTTAATTGCATATGTGTTTTGGTGGCCACAAGATGCTTGTGCTACTACTCCGAATCTTGCATTGAGAGATGAAGTTAGGTTGTGGGCCGTTGTTTGGATTTTTGGAGTAAATTGTAAGTGGAGTTTAGTTGTTTAATTCATGGTTGTGGATGCATTAATCAAAGTAATGTAGGAGGGAGTTCCCAATTGCTTGTGCTTAATTCTTCTCACAAGAGCGAGAGACTTAGTGAGTAAAATCCCCTTCGTTTCCTTGAGTTATAATTCTTGTTCTAGCTAGCTTTTTGGTTTATGCATCATTGATTTGTGCTTCGAGAGAAGGCTTCTCAAGTATCTCATAGATTACCCCGAATTGTCACTCTTTCACCCGAACTTGGTTGACTCATTGGCTTGGTTGGTGTTGGATCCCGTCTACCCCTAACATTTTTTCCTCTTGGTAATTTCTTGATTTATTAATCGTTGTAGTCCTAGTTAACAAACCCAAATTATTGATCAAGTAAGCTTGTAGCTGTTTCACAAATTTCGGTGTCCCAAAGTCATTCCCTACGGATACGATCCTTACTTGCCCTATACTTGTTATTTGGTTAGTTAGGTTTTGATTGAGCGAATTGTGCAACGACATTAGAATTCGAATTCTGTCACTTCTCCTGAGTAAAACACTACATCATCATCATCACTATCTTTACCAAAATACGCAGCATACTCAAGGTCATTAGCATCAAAATCATGATAAGCATCAGAATTGTATTCCTCACTTGACCCAAGAATACGTCTTTGAAAAGGTTCATCCTCCTGGTCTAATGGCTGAAACAGATTGACCATTGTGTTTCGATAACGAAACCGCTCAGGCAGACTTTCAATAGATCAGTTAGTGTAAAAGACTTGACTCATGGGCCATATAAAACTCTTAGTCCAGAATTTTCAAGAAACGCTACTCTAATTCTAACTCTTCTATGAGCCTCATAGTTAGACAAATTAAACCCTCTAGTATAATGCCCAACAATTCCACATTTTTTACAAAATTTAAAAACTCCCTTATACCTAAAATGTACCCATATTACTTGATCATTATAAAGGTAACAAAACAACCTGGGATTAAAGGGCGAGACAAATCCAATAGCATTTTTGCCCTGAATTCTGGTTCTGTTGGTAGTACTCCTTGGGATTCTTCCATTTCCTCGACAAAGCCAACATACCTAAGTGCTTGCATTGCCCATGCAGATGAAAGATAGCCCAAAAGGATACCCACAACTCGAACCCATATGCGAGCAACTCCAAAATTGATATTGCATGGTACGACAGACACGTGACAGCGATAAAATGTGATGATTCTGCCATCGAAAATGATAGTATGCTGTTGTAGCAACGCATCCAGATGCAAGCTTTGGGAGAATTTTGAGGATAAAATATCTCCAGTTTTATGAACTGTGATAGACCCCTTTTTGAGCCACTGAGAGTTTATGATGCCTTGAATAAGATTTATGTGAGCTGGGTTTGGACCCAAAAAATACCAATAACTGACATGACCCAAATAATAGAATAAAGTGAATGGTTTGAAGAGGCTTCAATTAATGCCCCCAATCTGAATGGGAATTCACAGAATTTGTAGACATGGCAATTCAATGAAAACAACTGACCTAGTGAAGTTAATATGGTGGTTGAAGATGCACTTCGAGTTATAAATAGGGTGGTAGAAGAAAAACTAATGCACTTGGGTTTATAGAGGAATTCCAAACGCTTCACCAAGTGGAGGAAATTAGTTGGTAGTTTTTTGCATTGGACAAAAATGCAAACCCTACAAGTAATAACGGCAAAGACCTATTGTTCAAGGGACTTTCTCAGACAAGCAACGAGAGAGTATTGGCTAGATAGAAAGTTCTTGGCAGTGGTGTTTATATTTGGCGACGCATGCATATTTTAGTTGATGTTGCATGGAACAGTAACCTAGGACGAGAACTTGGTAGAGGAAAAACTCACTGACTTAGTGAGAGAGAGTCTCAGTTTTTAGATAGAGAAAAACTACTTCATAAAAAGGATTTTAATTGTACTTAGTAATGTTCACCAATATACATGACCCATTTATAATGCCTAAATAAAGTATTATAATTTTATAATATTAATAAACTTGTTTAATGCATTGACAAGTCACTATAGCATGTACTAATGAATCTTTTCATGCCAACTTCTAATAATATGGTAATGTTAATTGTTTTAATTTAGTAATAGACTTATTTATATTACTTAACTAATGATAAATGATAAATTAATGTTGATTTTCAACTCACAAAATAAACTATAAAATAATAAAGTACTCTTATAACCAAATAAAGTCGTCAGAATGCCAAGTTATTGATATAAGTAGTAATTATAATTTTTTATTGTTTATAAAAGGAACTAAAAGAGTTACTTTCTTATTAATAATGGTGACTCCATTTATTAAATTAAATGATTATGACAATATAAGAACGACTACAGTAACAAGATAAACATTATAACTACTATTGTACTTTTAAGTAACACTAAGTTCTAATAATGTTCACAATTCTTGGCTATATTAAAAGAAGAAAGGATATTACAAGCGTCTCCCAACTATCAATGTCTTTACATAGGATTTCAGGTAACGTTTACTTTTGACACTCGTACTCCGATCCCCTTCCAACTCTGCTTTATGATACTTTAATATAGTGTTTATGCTATGTTATTTATGGTGTGGGGGAAATGAAATGCTTTATGCAAATGTATGTTGATGAATTTGACTTATGTTCTATGGTCGTGCACATGTCTTTTGTTATCTGGCAACATGCACGTGTTTTATGTTATTTGGCCGCGCACATGTGTCTTCTTTTACCTAGTGGCAACACCACCTTCTAACGGGGGGCAACATCCTTGGTGTCACACACAATATGGCAGTATGTCATCTTTTAATGGGGGACAATGTCCTAGTTGGCTCTGCCTTATGTTACTATTGGTATATATGCCCCCCTTCTGATGTGGGACTTATATCCTCAATAGCTTTGCCTTCCAGTATCCAATGAAAATTTTCTAAATGATTACGTTAATGAATGATGATAATACCCAATGACAACATGAAATGTTCTTCAGTTCTTGTTTTAAATTATATGTTTATGAAATGGTTTAACTATATTCTCCTCTCTCTGTTTGCAACTAAAATGAATTGAAATGAATTTATGTTGTTAGAGCAGTATGTTACTTAGCCTCGATCCCTGACATTTTATTTTTTTCTGTTTTAAGTATGCATATGAAGATCGGATGGGCCTAGCAGTGAGAAAAGATTAACTTCAAAATTATGCAGCTATGACAGTAATGTATTATTAGTTCATTTACACTAAATGATGAAACTCTACTAACCTTAAGTTAATTATATATGACTAGGCTAATCATTGTGTAATGTTAGTTTTACGAAATTATGTTGCCTTGTACCTTCCAAACGGGAGGTACGACAATGACACACCAACTAAGAAAGGTCTTCCGCTGCTAATCACATAATTACTAACCTAATAATGATGCTTATTAGAGGTCAGGGAATTACATAGATGCTCCAAGTGCTGGTGTAATATCTTGAAAATTTAAACTTGATAATTAGGTTAATAAACTGTTTAAAATAAAATCAAGTATCTGATAAAATAATCTAAGTTAGTACGGTTTTATAATAAAATAAAATAGGAAAAACTAACCAATTTTGGTAATAGAAAAGAATAATAAAATTTCTAAAAAAAACGAAAAAATCACCACCCACACAATTCATCTTACTCCGCAAGCTCCTAGTCCTTGCTCTCCAAGACTTGTTGAAGACCTTGCTCCCCAAGTATTCTTCTTCATTAAGTCTCTATTAGTTTAATGTAGTTTTTCTTCCTAAAACCACTATAAATAGTGGGTTAATTTCATCATTTCTCACCCATTGGAAAACTACAAACTAAAACCATAAACTCCATTGATACCATCAAATACAAATATGAATTCTCATTGTTGTGTCTAGAATCGTAACTATAGAATACGACCCCGATTGTTTTCTTCTTGTTGAGTACCCATGAATGTCCCTAAATATCCACTCTCTTTTTTCCTTTAATTTTAGGTTATCGTACTATTTTCCCCCAATATCTGCTTCTTAAAGTCAGAATTTGGCTATCATTCCTTGATAAAAATTTAAAATCTGGAAACGTTATTAAATTTAGATACAAAAATAACTCAATTTGGTGTTCGGAGTAAAGAGTCAGACCCTGTGGAAGTTTTATGTTGTTGCTGCCAATTGTTATACGTTCCTCTGACTTTTTTATTCTAATCATAATTCATGAAACCCAAAAATCTATTTGTTTGGTTAAGAAAGCTATGAGTTTTTGGATGATGATTCTTTGAGATTAAGAGACCACGATATTTAAGGAGTAAAGGAAAGGAATTAGCGTATAGAGTAACCTTTATGTCTAGCATTACATGTGATTGCTTGTATATATCATATTTAACACTTTATATCCAACGAATATTTGTATGACCGTGTGTATATGCATGTATGAGTATGTTATAATAATCATGTTACACTAGTATAAAAACGTTGATTTACGTCTCATCAAGTGCGTCGTACAACTGGCGAACCGACGCAAAAGTATCATTTGCGTCGGATGGGTGTTCAATGCGACGCAAATTCTGGTTCATGTGGACTTAAGGTGCATTTGACGTAAGTACTCAATGAAAATGGGAGGGAGAATCACGTGCGTCAGATGCTTTGTTATGTCCGACGCAAATAACTAAACCAAATGGGCACAATTACATGCGAATTTGCGTCGGATGTTGTATTACGTGAGACACAAATTATTATATTAGGGGATCTGCGTCGGACCATATGGGACCATCTGTTGCATATTGGCCCACTGTTCTTTTTAACTTCCGGCTTTTACTGCATCTCACTGCTCTTTTTAACTTTCGGCTTTTTCTAACCTAAGACTCCCAAACACTCTCTCACGCCGCTCACTTCCTCCCCTTCTTATCTCTCCCTCCCCTTCTTATACATATTGTTTAAGCATTCAAGAGCATTCAAAGAAAGAAACAAAACAAAGAAAGAGAACATAAGTTGTTTGTTACAAACCGGTTCAATTAGATTGAACAACCACCACTTTCACTAACCAAATACCACCAATCTAAGATCAAGTTATAACAATAAGCTTCTAACTTGCATTTCAACCACTAATTCAACGATTAAGTGATAGAATTAAGCAAAGACTTGAGAATGGTCTAAACTGACCGGAAATACAATAAGCACACAGCTTAATGTTTCAAGCATAAAAGCTTCAATTTTCATTCAAATGACTTAATTCCAAAAAGAGTACAAAGCTAACATATTTGTTTACATTGTGTCCAAATTTCAGCTGATTTGGACTTCATTTGCCACGCCAACTAAGCTAATAAAATACAAGACACAAATATTACAAACTCTCCAGCACACTTCCTACAAACTAGCTTAGTCACCCTATTGGAAGTACAAAACAGAAGAACTACCAATGGAATACTAAAGTAAACATATTAAACTATAAACCTTCAAAAGCTTATACCATTTGCAGCACAAATCATTGCTGCCCAAAAGCTTCAAAGAGAAGCCTGCTGGGACGCTGGGAAGGCTGGCAGCAGCATACCTTGGCTTGAAGCACTCTTCTCTCATTGGTTTTGCTTCCCTTGCCCATGTGGTCTTCATATGGGTTCATACACTTCCCAATGGCTTCAATTCAGTAGGAGGTGGCAACCAAAAGCAGCAAAAACATCTCCTAAAACTAGCTTATACAACCGGATTACATGAGCTTATACTAGCTTAACTCTTAAAGCATGATTAACATAACTTAAGCATGTACTTAGGCTACTAATCACTTACTAAACTTGATTACCAATACATAATGATGTTTAAGGTGTCATTAAGTATTACTAATCTTGCTTAAGTAGAGATTAACATAGGATTAGCTTAATCAAGTTGCTTAAGTAAGGTTTAGAATAAACCGAGCTAGTTAGGCTTAGAAATTGAACCTCCTTTACCATGTTCTCCTTTTGATCATGTAGAAGAAGACCTTGGTTGCTTGAACTAGATGCTCCTGCATCACCTTCTTCTCCTTTCCCCAGAAAATTTCACTCACAGCCTCACTCCACACTCCACACTCCACATTCCATACTCACTGATTCGTATTTTATCATAATTTCCACCACAGAACGGTTCGTATTCCACCAGTTACGACAGAGTTCCATCGAATACTTGAGACATAGATTTTTTGTTCGTCTTCAACCTCTTGTTCGTTCATTCGTTTTTGAAGCACCAATAAGAAGTCATTGCCATTTGTTTGTTTGTTCCAATTTCATTCTCCACCGAAGACTTGCGAGAAAGATTTTTCAGATTTTAGATTTGCTCGAAATGGGTTTTTTCTTGTTTTTATTCTCTGTTCATGTAAGTGTTGAAATTTGAATAAATATATCTAAATTTTAGAATTTTTCAATTTTTTATCTTCTCGTAAATGTAAAAATTCAATATAAAAATTTTGCAACTTTTTTTTGTTTTATTTTCTATAATTTTCTCTGTTTTATTTTTTGTAATTTTCTCTGTTTTATTTTTTGTAGTTTGTATTTTTTTGTAATTAGCGATACTTCCTATTTTTTTCTTATTGTAAATTTATGATACTGGTTTGGATCTATTAATATAAATTTGTTTAATTTTCATACTAGCACAAAAATGCAAGTTGTTTATGTTGCCTCTAATTTCTGAATTTCTAGATCTATATTAGCAGTATTAGGTTGTTGGTAAAACTGCTAATGACAAAGATGAGTGTGTCATTTGCGTCGTACTCTGAGCTATGTTCGACGCAGATGGCGAATCATCTGCATCACATATAGCTTAGAGTATGACGCAAATGGCACGCACATGATTGAAGTATGGTGCCGGCGAAACAACATGTGCATCAGGCGTAGAGTAATATCTGTAATACCCCATATTTTTTAGTATTTATTTAAACAATTAAATATTTATTTTATATATTTTTTTAAAAAAAATATTTTAAGAAAAGGGTATTTTAGTATTTTCACTGATTTTAAAATTTTTTGGCGGGAATATGGCGCCAAAATTGAATTTGTTAAGCTTTTGATATTAAATCCTAGTCAAAAAAATTCAGAAAACCAAAAAAAAATAAAAAAAATAAAAAAAAAATTTTTTTAGGGCCATATATTCCTACGGGATTATGGTATTGGAGGAGTTTTGTTTTCCTATAACTTCCAAATTTATGATGGAGGTTACAAATCTTGGTTTAATCTCCTAATTTATGGTGAAGGTTACAAACTATTTAATTTTTGAAATTAAGTACTACCTATTCTACTCCTATAAATACCCACACCTTAAGCCATCTTTTCCACACAAAAACTTTGAAGAATCCATACTCTCTTACTTCAAAGTTCTTCTTTCTCTTCCTATCTATTCTAGTTTTATATTTCTTATTCAAGTTTCAATTTTCTTTTGTTTCAGAAAGATTTTTCATATTTCTTACTCAAAAATATTATGCTCATGATAGGTCATTCATGTTTAAATTCATGATAAGTTCATGTGGTAAATTGCTTATTGGTTGGTTATGAGAAAGCTCAAGTATAAGAATAAGTGAAGATACTAGTATACTTTTGTGCAAGATCAAGGTACGTTATGTAGCTAGATCTTTTAAAATGTGGTTTATATGATAAATTGTTTATTGATTTTATTGGTTGGATTGGTTTAGAAATTTGTTTAAAATGGTTACAATGTTTTATTATTTCACTCTTGAAAGTGAAAAGAAGGAATGATATTATCAATCATTTTATATAGAAGTTTTGTTATCCTTTTTGGAAAATAAATTATTTTTACAAGGAAAGGTTGATTGGTTTTTATGAACTTTGAATGTTCAAAAAGTTGTTTATGAGGAAAGGAGGTTTATTCATGACTTACAAGTCATATTATTATTTCCGCTTGATTAATATCAAGAGATTCAAAGTCCACTTGTTGGCAATTATAGTTACCCCTTGATATAGCTCCGTGATGGGATGACTAGCTTGGGGGTGTGCACACTTAGCAAAATAGAAGGGGAGATAAGAAGAGGAATTGTTTTCAGGATTATTTTTAATCCAAGTTGTTTGGAAAGAGTTTATTCTTAAAAGGTTATTCTTGAATTACTATTCAAGTGTTTGGAAAGAGTTTGTTCTTAAAAGGTTGTTCTTGAATTATTATTCAAGTGTTTGGAAAGAGTTTGTTCTTAAAATGTTATTCTTGAATTATTATTAAGTGTTTGAAAATAGTTTATTCTTAAAGAGTTATTCTTGAATTATTGGTGATGGAGTTTTCGAAATGAAAAATTGTTACGAACTAACATATGTATTACTTATCTAGTACATTTCGTACTCAGTTTTATACTGACGCGTATTTCCTTTTTCCTATTTGGCTTTGCCCTGTTTACCTTTTTGGTAAGCAGATTTGCAGGTGAATTTTGGATGTGCATGGGAGCATACTAGGAAGGGGATCTTCACCTAGATTAGAATGTTTCATTTATTTTGAGTTTTGAGACAATATTTATTTTATAATAAAGAAGTATTATTATTTTTGGTTAAAGTCTTCCGCTGCAAGTTATTTTGGTTCGTTAGTAGTTAGTTGCCGAAAGCGTGTTAGTCACGTGGCGGTAATACTCCTAAATTACTCAAATATTATTTACTACATTATTTATTTAAAAGTGAGTAATTTGGGGGTGTTACAATATCCGTCCCATATAGCGCACATATGCGTCGTGTCTTTATCCGATGCAGATTGTGTCTCTCATATCTGCATCGAGACCTGTGGCGTCGGACTTTGCAAATGAGGGTTCCAAGTCCAACGCAAATCATTGATTTTGTAGTAGTGCTACGATATGCAATAAAGTATGATGTGTATGATATCATGAATGTTATATGTGAATCATGAAAGCGGTGTGTATCATATGTATATTATTTATAACTTTATGGGTGTTGTTCGGGAATATTACTATATGCATGTTTTATAAAATGCGAATGCTTTTGCTGCCTTGGAGTTATGAACTGAACTGGTAAATGGAAAAGTTATAGGTGGAGGAATTATGTTTACGATGTAAAGGAACAAGAGTGGTCGAATGTTAATGATACTGTTCTGTCCAAAACCTGTACTTGCCAATAAACTAAGATCACGTAAATGGTCTTGCCGGTGGACTATTCAATTTTATGTTTTCTGACAGTATTTCTGAACAATTACCTCCTTAAGAGGTAGAAAGGCTTGGGTTGAATCCCTTTCGCTAATGTTGGCCCAATGTTGCATCTGGTTCTTTACTCATGGGATGATCTCTACCTTACCTCCTTAAGACAAGCCCCAAGACCCACAAGTCGAGGAAACAAGGTGGACCCTTGATTTTTTTTCCCATGCAATTGAACAAGGGCATCAAGCAATTGAAATGACATATTATGTTGCTTTGTCTATCATGGAAAACGAGGATGTAGCCGTCATGTCACCTTCTTTGGCTCATTTACTGAGGGAATTCGGGGATATCTTACAAGGTAACTTACCAACAGTCTTTCCTACAACAAGGGTCATCAACCACAAAATTGAACTTGTAACTAGAGCAAAGCCTCCCGCTAGAAGGCATACTAAATGCCCATCGGAACTTGCTGAATTTCGAAAACAACTAGACGAACTACTTGATGCTAGATTTGTTGGTCCTTCCAAACACTACAAGAAAAGGCCCAGTCAACGACCGCTTAAAGCCGTCGCTGATTCTCTAAAAGCCGTCGCTAATATAAATACCGACGGCCAACGGTCGCTAACCAACTGACGTTGCAGTTTTGGTCGTTGAATTAGCAAATAACGACCGTTTGGCCGTCGGTGATGGATCAGCGACGGTGTTCTACGACTGATTGGCTAGCCGTCGTTAAGAATTTAGCACCTACGGTTTGGAGTCGTCGGTGTATCAACGACGGTGTGGGACCGTCGGTGAGTAGACGACGTTTTGAAGCTGTCGTTGTTTCACCGACGGCTCTGAACCGTCGCTAATATCCTTAGGCCGTCGTTGCTTTGTACTTACTTGGCAGTCATTGCTCTCTTGTTCAACGACTGCTAAGCCGTCGTTGGTTCAAGTTTAGCCGTCGTGATTTTATTAATTATATTAAATAATTTAATAATGTTTTCCAAAATTATACTTAAACCTGTACTGCACGCCAACATCGACATATACTACATTAAACATGTTCCTGCGTCGCCTCCATCGCATTATATATTTTAAACTAAAGAAATATGCAAATTAAAAATGAAATAGATTAGATTTATGTACACAAAATACATCCCAATGTCGGGAAAATTAGACACTAAATGTCTATAATTAAACAAACTACCTTAATACGCAAAATAAATCCCGGTGTCAGGAAATCGAGTAAAAGTGGAGTTCCAAAAAAATATACCGAGACACCTAAAAACAAAACTAGACATATGCCGATAAATATAGACACTAAGTGCATATATAAAATTAGACTAATTATGAACAAACTCTAAGTTAGTAATATAGCTAGTTGTCAAAACCAAACAAACTACACTGTGGCTGGTGTCTGTGTAGCATTAGTGCCGCCACCACCAAACCCCGGGTCATCCTCTGGTCTGCGTTGTGGAGAGGGTCCTGTGTTGCAACCTGAGAACAAGTGACCAAAATTAGTCATGTTCCGCATCATTTCCTGCACGAGGGCCCGGTTTGACTCTTCCAGACGTGCTGCAACCTTTGCCTCCACTTCTACCATCCGTGCAGCGACCTTGGCCTCCACCTGCGCCTTTAGCTGAGAAAAAATCGATGGCTCATATGGTTGTGAAGAGCCAACTCCTCCTCGCCCAGATGAAGAGTTGTAGTGCAAATGATCTCCCTGACCTAACCCCTGCACTTTTCCTCTGTTCCTCCCACCAACTGTCTCCCAATACAACAAATCAGGGTTTGGTTGTGACCCTTGAGTGCTACAATCATCCAGCTTCTTGTTGTACGTTTCCTGCATTTGGTTAAATAATATACTCTTATGCACGCATATTCAAACAATATGGTCTAAAATGAGCAAAAACAACCTAAGTATATATATAGCCTATATTTGGTTCTAACTTGCCTATATTTTGTTATTTCATTAAAAACTACAACCTAACACATTTAATCAAGTATATATATGATGTTTGAGGTGTTTATGATTCAAACTAAGTTAAAACTACTCAAGTTCATTCATTTTCAAGCAATAGGGCCTAAAATGAGCTAAATGGCCTATATTTGGTTCTAACTTGCCTATATTTTGTTATTTCATTAAAAACTACAACCTAACACATTTAATCAAGTATATATATGATGTTTGAGGTGTTTATGATTCAAACTAAGTTAAAACTACTCAAGTTCATTCATTTTAAGCAATAGGGCCTAAAATGAGCTAAATGGCCTATATTTGGTTCTAACTTGCCTATATTTTGTTATTTCAATAAAAACTACAACCTAATACATTTAACTAAGTATATATATATATATGATGTTTGAGGTGTTTATGATTCAAACTAAGTTAAAACTACTCAAGTTCATTCATTTTCAAGCAATAGGGCCTAAAATGAGCTAAATGACTTATATTTGGTTCTAACTTGCCTATATTTTGTTATTTCATTAAAAACTACAACCTAACACATTTAACTAAGTATATATATGATGTTTGAGGTGTTTATGATTCAAACTAAGTTAAAACTACTCAAGTTCATTCATTTTCAAGCAATAGAGCCTAAAATGAGCTAAATAGCCTATATTTGGTTCTAACTTGCCTATATTTTGTTATTTCATTAAAAACTACAACCTAACACATTTAATCAAGTATATAGATGATGTTTGAGGTGTTTATGATTCAAACTAAGTTAAAACTACTCAAGTTCTTTCATTTTCAAGCAATAGGGCCTAAAATGAGCTAAATGGCCTATATTTGGTTCTAACTTGCCTATATTTTGTAATTTCAATCAAAACTACAATCTAACACATTTAACTAAGTATATATAGGATGTTTGAGGTGTTTATGATTCAAACTAACTTAAAACTACTCAAGTTCATTCATTTTCAAGCGATAGGGCCTAAAATGAGCTAAATGGCCTATATTTGGTTCTAACTTGCCTATATTTTTTTATTTCAATCAAAACTACAATCTAACACATTTAATCAAGTATATATATATGATGTTTGAGGTGTTTATGATACAAACTAACTTAAAACTACTCAAGTTCATTCATTTTCAAGCAATAGGGCCTAAAATGAGCTAAATGGCCTATATTTGGTTCTAACTTGCCTATATTTTGTTATATCAATAAAAACTACAACCTAATACATTTAACTAAGTATATATATGATGTTTGAGGTGTTTATGATTCAAACTAAGTTAAAACTACTCAAGTTCATTCATTTTCAAGCAATAGGGCCTAAAATGAGCTAAATAGCCTATATTTGGTTCTAACTTGCCTATATTTTGTTATTTCATTAAAAACTACAACCTAACACATTTAATCAAGTATATATATGATGTTTGAGGTGTTTATGATTCAAACTAAGTTAAAACTACTCAAGTTCATTCATTTTCAAGCAATAGGGCCTAAAATGAGCTAAATGGCCTATATTTGGTTCTAACTTGCCTATATTTGTAACAAAAATTAAAAAAAAAAATAAACACAGAGTTTCAGAAATTACCGGCAAGGAGAAGCGTTTGGCGTGTCGCCGGTCGCAGGTGAAGGAGGTTGAACTAAATTCGCTGTGAAGAAGACGACGGCACTGTTGTGTTTTGTTTCGTGGGTTGAGACTTGAGAATAGAGTTTGAGTGGGAGTAGTGCGTATTAAGTCGTTATATTCAACGACGGCTTGCTTATTAATACCGACGGCTTAAAGCCGACGCAACATATTAAAATTCTGAAATATAAACTGCAACTATCACCGACGGCTTTTGCTAGTAATACCGACTGCTTGAAGCCGACGCCTAATACAACAAATTCTAAAATATAAGCTCACAACATCAACGACGGTCTGAAACGGTCGTTAGCATATAGCGTCCGTTGAAGCCGTCGCTGTACGCGTTAAAAGCCGTCGGTGAGGACGACGGTTTGAAACGGACGCTGATTTTGAAAACAACGACGGTTTTTTGAGCCGTCGCGGGGTAGCCGTCGGTGACTGGGCCTTTTCTTGTAGTGAAAGCTCCTTATGGTGCACCAATAGTCTTTGATTATGTATCAACTATATAGCATTGAACAAGGTGACTGTGAAGAATGATATATTATATCATATATAGTTCTTAGATGCATTTAGGCTGCAATTTAGAGGATTTCATATTCATAATTAGGTTTATTTTTGCATTAGATTCTTAAGTTTTACGATTATATTCTTATATGGTATGTTTTCGTATTTTGATGAATCTTAGGTATTAAGAACGTATCGGGAGTATGATTAGAAGAGCTTGAGGATTATGAGCATTTGGGAGGAAGACATTGCATAAGGATCATCATAGATATTTCGTACTACGAGTTTGAGTGAAAATAAAGCGGAAAATCATTAGAAGAAATATGGAAGAGGAGTCACGTCTACTCTTCTAACCATAAATTTTTATGTATTTATAAGAATTGAAAACAATTCCCGCGAATTTGGAAACTATACTTGAAGATCTTTCCAACGAAAGGTGGCACGCCCCAAGGAGACTCCTACTCAAAGAGTTACGCCTTTCGTAATTTCAAGTTGTTTATTATGTTGGAATATGATTTCGTACGCGCTTTCACCTAAATCCACCCATTTAATAATGATTTATTTGACTTTACTTATCTTGTAAGTTACTTTCCTAGTCTTAGGAGGTTACTTAATATTATTTAGATTATAAAAATCCCTCTTTCTTCTTCTCTCTCTCGTCTCATTACATTATTTTTACTCATTAGGTTTAGTTTAATTTTCTTCTTATTATTTCTCTCTCTAGCTTTAATAGTAAACCCTATTTGCTATTCTTCATAATTGATTCATGAGTTTATTATTTTCATTCTCTTTCTTTCATTATTTTCTTTGATTTTTCTCTCCTTTGTAGATTTAGTTTTTATTATTTATTTCATGATTGAGTAGTTTAATTTCTAAGGTTTGGAAATCTATGCTTATATGCTATGAATCTTGACTGATGATATTGATGGTTTGATTAGTCTTTGATATCTCTAATTGATTATTATTTTTATTGTTATCTTGCAACCTGATCAATTGTTTGATTAAATATTGCTAATACGAGTTAGAATTGGAAAATCGACTTTAGAGATTTACCTACAATTAGCAAATTTGATTATGTTAGTGATCGTACTATATATGTTGATTTGAGAGCGTTAAGACCGGACTTTAGGATTAACATATGCTCTAGATATCTGATTAATTGAACTATTGATGATTCTTTGGTAGCTTTTGGTAATAAAAATGGTAAATCATTGCCCTAGATCTTTTAGTTTTATTTTCATATTTTATTAGTTTTGAATTAATCTCCTTATATCCGATCTTGTTTTGATTTCTCGTACTTTAGAAATAAGATTAAAACGACCATCACTTTTTGGATTCGACCCTACTACATTGTTAGAAGGTTTTGCATGACTTATTTTTTTACAGGTGTACGACAGTCTATCATATCAAACAACCATTACCCCATACCTTTGATGGAATATTTGTTTGATCAATTATGGTATGCATCATTTCTTTGGCTCCGGGTAACACCAGGATCGCGTAGCTGAGGGAGACGAATCCAAGACAACGTGTCTTAATTGCACCATTATTATTATTATTATTATTATTATTATTATTATTATTATTATTATTATTATTATTATTATTATTATCATTATTATTATTATTATTATTATTATTATTATTATTATTATTGTTAATATTATTATATTTTTAGGGCCCTTTTCTTCTTGAACCCTGGATAGTGGCCTCTCTCCCTGGCTTAGTTGATCACTCTGAAGTACAAAATGTATTAGACATTTACGTACGCGCACATGAACTCAAGAGCATTCATAAAAACTTCCCCCCTGTAATCTTATTTTTATTTAATGTTACTCAGTTTGGCTCCTAGATAGCTATAAATTGTAATCCTTAACTTCTCGATCTCTTTGGTTCTTTGCTACCGGAGGAACATCATTAATTATGATATTTTGTTTTTTCACTTAGTTTAGTTTCTCTATTCAAAAATTGAAGAAAAAACACTTAGAATAGGTCCTGACAATTTCTCTAGCGGAGCCAACAAATTGTAGGGAAATGAAAGTCTATTCACATACTGACATACATAGCTGTTGGAACATTTATAGGGTAATGGGTTTGAAACTCATAAGGGTATGTACTAGAAGAGGAGGAGGTCTAGTATGCAAAAGACTAGAGTGCATCAAGTGGCAAAACGCATTGATAAACCAAGGGAGACAGAAGACTGGCCGCGAGTCGCGACAGGAGTCGCGAGTCGCGACCAGTGGCCCGTCGCGAGTCGCGACAGGTGTCGCGGGTCGCGACCAGCGCCTCGCGACTCGCGACGTGTCTTCTGCCTTGGAATGCGAAAAGATGCTTTGACGGTTTTATGTCCGTTGTGATGTTATGGCCTCATTTTAATGACCTTTAAGGTCCTTAAATCAGCTGATTAAAGTCCTTTGATGGGTGATTAACATGGGGGTTATGGGATTAACTACTCTAGTCAATGAAAGGTTTATTCTTCCTATATAAACCTTGGGATTCCTATGAGTGAAGGGTTAGAAGAAAAACAGAATTTTCTATTCTATACTCTCTCAAATACTTCTTGCTTAGCTTTAGAGAAAACTTGCAATCTTCTCTTGAGTGTTCTTCACAAACACAAAACACAAGTTCTTGTTGATTACTTAGAAGATCATCTAAGTGGATTGTTTCTCTCCATTGTATCTCATTAGTTATTTCGTGTTAACCCGGTGATCCTAGAGGGGCGAAATTAAACTAATAGGAAAGCGTAGTTTCCGTGCCTTGGAGTGGATATCCGGTTCTCTCATTGATCACACTGATAACAATCTATTAGTTTAATTCCTCTTTTCTATTCGGATATGGCTCAAACACTCAAGGACATGACTATGAACTTTCAAAAGTTGGATAAGTTTGAGGGGGTGGGCTATCGTAGGTGGCAAAAGAAGATGCACTTCTTGTTGACCCCTTGAATGTGGTGTATGTTTATCAACACCCATGCCACCATCCCGGAAGATGGAGAGGAGAGGCCGCTGACTACAGGAAGAGGACAAAGTGGGAGAATGATGACTACATTTGCGTGGTCATATTCTCAACTCTCTACCGACCTTTGTTGATCTCTACTAAAATGTGGAGAGTGCAAAGGAACTTTGGGATGCTCTTGAGGCCAGTACATTTTGGAAGATGCTTCAAGTAAGAAATTCCTTGTTAGTAATTTTAATTCTTTTAAAATGACTAATGATCGGCCTATTATGGAGCAATTCCATGAGGTTCATCATATTTTGAACCAAATAAGATCACATGGTATGGTGATGGATGAGGCAATTGCGGTTGCCTCAATCATTGACAAATTACCAAATTCTTGGAAAGATACAAAACATCTTTTAAAACATAAAAAGGAAGACATGTCCATGGAGCAATTAGGAACTCATCTTCGTATTGAAGAGGGGATCCGGGATCAAGATGGGTTAAGGATACTACTCCTAGTATTCCTAAATCTACCGTTAATTTGGTAGAGGTTGGTGGGTCTAATAAGACCAAGAAATCCAACAACAACAACAACAACAACAACAACAATAACAAAACCAATGTTGCAAACAAGAAGAGGAAGACCCTCTCTTGTTGGATATGCAATGGTCCTCATCTTAAGAGGGATTTCCTTCTAACAACAAGAAGAAGACAAAGAACACACAACCTAGTGTTGTTCAAAACCAAGGTAACAATGCACATGTTAATGTAATTGAAGAAATGCATTTTGTTGCTATGATTTCTGAAATTATGTGTGTGCAGGTTGATGATTCTTGGTGGATAGATTCGGGAGCCTCTAGACATGTGTGCAATAACAAGGATTCTTCAAGTCTTTGAAAGATTTGGATGATGGTCCAATCTTGTATATGGGGAATGATTCTACGGTAAAGGCTAGAGGATAGGCCAAGTAGAATTGTTGTTAACCTCGGGAAAGACTTTAACTCTCCGGGATGTTGTGTATGTACCGGAAGTTAGGAAGAATCTTGTGTCAGGAGGTCTCTTGAATAAGTATGGTTTTAAAGTTGTTTTTGAGTCGGATAAATTTGTACTTTCCAAGGGTGGTATTTTTGTTGGACAAGGTTTCTTTTGTAATGGAATGTTTAAATTTAGTATTGATAATAAAATTGGTACTAGTTCTATTTACATGCTTGATGTTTCTTCTCTATGGCACAATCGTTTATGTCATGTGAATTATCGTAGATTATATGACATGTCTAAAATGGGGTTAATACCTCCTTTCGATTTAAAGTTAGAGAAGTGCCCACTTGCGTGCTAAATAAAATTACAAAAAATCCTTATCCTAGTGTGACTAGACAAACGGTATTGCTTGAATTGGTGCATAGTGACTTGTGTGACTTTCATAGTTCACCTTCTTTAGGAAATAAGAAGTATGTTGTAACTTTTATTGATGATTTTTCAAGGTTTTGTTACATATATTTATTTTTTACTAAAGATGAAGCACTAGAAAAGTTTAAGACCTTTAAAATCGAAGTGGAACTCCAACTTAATCAAAAGATTAAAATACTTCGAACGGATAGAGGTGGTGAATATTATAATCCAAGTTATTTTAGTTCCATTGGTGTAATTCATGAAACAACCGCCCCATACTCACCTCAAAGTAATGGTATAGCGGAAAGGAAAAATAGGGTCCTAAAAGAAATGGTTAATACCATGCTTTCTAATTCGGGTCTTAATGACGGTTTTTGGGGTGATGCAATTTTAACTGCATGTTATATTTTAAATCGAGTTCCTAATAAAAGGAATAAGACTACCCCTTATGAACTTTGGTGTAATAAAAAGCCTAATCTAATTACCTTAAGGTATGGGGTTGTAGGGCAATTGTCAAATTGACGGAACCTAAAAGGAAAACTTTAGGTGAAAAAGGAATTGATTGCATTTTTATAGGCTATGCGGTACATAGCAAAGCCTATAGGTTTTATGTCATTGAGCCCAATGACTTTGTCTCTATTCACTCCGTGATAGAGTCAAGGGATGCAATATTTGATGAGACTAGATTCTCATCGATTCCAAGACCAAAGGACATGATACCTAGTACTAGTTCCAATGTTGTAGATGACATTTCAAATGATCATGATACTACAACACCGGAAATTAGGAAAAGTAAACGAATTAGAAAAGAGAAATCTTTTGGACCGGATTTTCAACTATATTTAGTTGAAGGGTCAAGGGAGTCAATTTCGACTCAAATTTCATATTGTTACAATATGGAGGAGGATCCTAGTCCTTTGATGAGGCTATGAAGTCTCATGATTCTGCTTTCTGGAAAGAGGCAGTGAATGATGAAATGGATTCTATAATGGGTAATCACACTTGGATTTTAGCTAATTTACCTCCCGGTTGCAAACCCCTAGGTTGTAAATGGATTTTTGTAAGAAAAAAGAAAATCGATGGAACCATACTAAAACATAAGGCCCGGTTAGTGGTCCAAGGTTTTCTTAATGGTGAATTGGAGGAGGAAGTGTACATGAATCAACCTGAAGGGTTTGTGGTCAAAGGTCAAGAAACTAAAGTTTGCAAATTAGTTAGATCTTTGTATGGTCTTAAACAAGCACCTAAGCAATGGCATCAAAAATTTGATGAAGTTGTGTTGTCTAGTGGATTCAAAATAAATCAGTCCGATAAGTGTGTATATAGCAAATTTGATAATAACGGTAAAGGAGTTATAATTTGCTTATATGTTGATGATATGCTTATTTTTGGGACTGATTTGGAACAAGTGGAAAAGACCAAAGTCTTTCTTTCCTCTAGCTTCTCCATGAAAGATTTGGGTGAAGCGGATGTTATTCTAGGTATTAGAATAATAAGAGGGAAAGGGTCGTTTTCTTTATCACAATCTCATTATATTGAGAAAGTGGTCAAGAGGTATAATGAGTCAAATTCGACTCATTTTGCTACTCCTATGGATCCTAGTATTCACTTGGTTCCGAGTAGTGGTACTCCAATTTCACAATTGGAGTATGCAAGCTTAATTGGAAGCTTGATGTATGCTATGACTAGCACTCGGCCGGATATAGCCTTTGCTATTGGCAAGCTCAGTAGGTATACTAGTAATCCTAGTATGTTGCATTGGCAAGCATTGAGAAGAATGTTAAGGTACTTGAATAAGACCTTGGATTATGTCATAACATATAAAAGAGAACCTTCTATCTTAGAAGGTTACTCGGATGCTAGTTGGATTTCGAATAAGGAAGATTATTCATCCACTAGTGGTTGGGTGTTTCTTCTTGGAGGAGGTGCCATTTCATGGGCATCCAAGAAGCAAACATGTATAACGGATTCCACAATGGCATCGGAATTCATTGCTTTGGCTTCTTGTTGCCAAGAAGCGGAATGGCTAAGGAATGTGTTGAGTGAGGTGGACTTATGGGTGAAACCAATGTCACCTCTTGCTATCCATTGTGATAGTGCATCAACCATAGCTAAAGCATATAGTGAAGTCTACAATGGCAAGTCAAGGCACATTGGAGTTAGACATAGCTATGTGCGGGAAATGATAAGGAATAGTTGTATAACTATTAATTTTGTTCGGTCTAGTTTGAACTTGGCGGATACGTTTACAAAACCGTTGTCAAGGGAACTAGTGAACAAAATGAACAAAGGGATGGGTCTTAAGCCTATTGATCAACCTATGGTGAAGGAAAACTCTATTTGATGTCTAATACAACGTTAGATCTCAAATTCAAAGAGGATAGTACTTCACTAAGAGGTTGGGAGCACTTGTTTAAATACATCCCGAGGTTAGTGCTTGTTGCTACAATGATAAAGAGGTTGAATTTTATTCTTAATAAATCTTTGATAAAGTGCTCAATTGTAGGAGCATGTTCGGAAAGATTTACCTATGTAAGCTAGAAGTTTGGCCGCTTCATCAAGTCTAAGGCTTGACTTGGAATGCTTATGAATGGATATGGACACCAAGGTTTCATAGGTGTCGGAGGTTTTAAGAACCTAGTTTATGTTTGTGTGTATTAGTAACTTCAATAATTTGTAATGGTTATATGATTCAAAGCTTTGTCTATCATTATGATCTAAATTATTGTAAAGATTACTTTTACTAAATGGAAATTCAATCGTTAGATATTTCCATGATGCATGAACATGTGTGTTTGCGATTTATAGCAAGTTGAAAAACTTTTCAACATTACCCTATAAATGGGAGGAGGATTGTTGGAACATTTATAGGGTAATGGGTTTAAAACTCATAAGGGTATGTACTAGAAGAGGAGGAGGTCTAGTATGCAAAAGACTAGAGTGCATCAAGTGGCAAAACGCATTGATAAACCAAGGGAGACAGAAGACTGGCCGCGAGTCGCGACAGGAGTCGCGAGTCGCGACCAGTGGCCCGTCGCGAGTCGCGACAGGTGTCGCGGGTCGCGACCAGCGCCTCGCGACTCGCGACGTGTCTTCTGCCTTGGAATGCGAAAAGATGCTTTGACGGTTTTATGTCCGTTGTGATGTTATGGCCTCATTTTAATGACCTTTAAGGTCCTTAAATCAGCTGATTAAAGTCCTTTGATGGGTGATTAACATGGGGGTTATGGGATTAACTACTCTAGTCAATGAAAGGTTTATTCTTCCTATATAAACCTTGGGATTCCTATGAGTGAAGGGTTAGAAGAAAAACAAAATTTTCTATTCTATACTCTCTCAAATACTTCTTGCTTAGCTTTAGAGAAAACTTGCAATCTTCTCTTGAGTGTTCTTCACAAACACAAAAACACAAGTTCTTGTTGATTCACTTAGAAGATCATCTAAGTGGATTGTTTCTCTCCATTGTATCTCATTAGTTATTTCGTGTTAACCCGGTGATCCTAGAGGGGCGAAATTAAACTAATAGGAAAGCGTAGTTTCCGTGCCTTAGAGTGGATATCCGGTTCTCTCATTGATCACACTGATAACAATAGCTACACTAACGAAGCAACAATTTACAATTTTGATGTGCAATTTGTTTAAATTGGTGTAATATGAATACACATAACACTAAAAAAATGTTATATATTGATTTCGAAATTCTAGAATACATGTTATCGATCTCCCTATTTTGAGGCCCATATTTTATTACTTGCTTGAGCCTATAAAATGTCAAGATCCGCCCCGTGCTTACACTTGGATATGGTATCCAGAGTCAAGTAATGAACATTAGAAATAGCTACCTTTGAACTAGATAAACTCGAAATATTTACAAACATCAGCTAGTAGGGGCACAGCATCGCCAAAAAGTTCCAAATGGCCATGTTGTGGCAAGATAACTCTCAATAAGTCATGAACAAAGAATAGATTCCCCTTGCATCAATGAGCAGAAGTTATAGACCAAATTAAGTTTCAATGTTTCTATAATAAGAGACAGAATAACATCTATTGGCTTATTTTCAAAGCGATCAGAAGGACTAGGAACAATACAACCAAGAACAAATATAATTCTCACACATGCAGTAGAAGAAATAGCATCAAAAGATGCATCCATATGTGATGTTGCATCACCGGCCTCTCGTTCAACAGCTCGGTTACACCCTTCTTTTTTTCTATGCAGAACGTACAATTATTGGATCTTGATGATGCTATGATACATATGCAGCATCATAACTAACTCATATAACGAACAGAATATATTCGATTGGTCTAGCAAACTAGGACGGCTATCAGATCAATTAACTTTCGAGTATACCAATTCAATTTCGATAGTCCTTATATGATTGCTTAAGACTCTAAGAGATGAACTTTCCAGTTTTAGACATGGCATTTGGATAATTCTTAGCTATGTGGTGATACTCTAGGTCACTTGTTCATCCCACAAAGAGTCATTGTCATGTAAACTCAAGCTGCAAGAGCATTTTTTATCCCATGAAAAGAGTAAAGCAGCAAAGTTCTGCCTTATCCACTGGTTATAGATTATTAAACTACAAGCCCATGATATTTTGCACCTTTATTAATTGTTGCTACAATGTCACAGAGCCATCCAGAACATAACCTCATAACATAACATGGCCAATATGGCCAAGCAACCTTAAATCTACATCACACTTCTCCTAGATCTCTCCAAGCTTGTACTTTAATCTCGTTTCAAACGTGTAGGAGCCGTGGCTTAGTTCGTGTCATAGAGCTCGGAAAAATGGACAGATTAAATGAATTGGCAAAGACAAAGGCAGCAGTGATATTCAGCAAGAGTACAGATTGTATGTGCCACAGCATTGAAACATTATTCTATGAACTTGGTGCAAGCCCAGCAGTCTATGAGTTGGAAAATGATCCTAGAGGAAGAGATATGGAGTGGGCCTTACAACAATTGGGCTGTAAACCAACTGTTCCTGCAGTCTTTATTGGTGGAAAGTATGTGGGCTCAGCCCGCGATGTGATTTCTGCTCACTTAAATGGTTCTCTTAAAGACTGGCTCATACAAGCAAAAGCTATCTGGCTGTAGTACTCCATAATTGGAAACTGATGCCATGAATCAATAGTATTATGCTTGAATCATGAGCATATATAAAGCATTGGGTATTTACAACTATAGGAATATGTGTATGTGTGCTTTTATACAGTCTAGATACTATACTCAATTAAGGTGATAAACATCAAAACCTCAACTTAAATTGTGTGTTAATGTAATATAGTATATATTCTTCAAATCAAAGGCCACCGAATTTCAACTTAAGGCGCAGCTTTTGCATACAATCATGCATATAGTGTTCTTATCTAAGTAATAAACATATTAGGGTGAATTAGTATTTTTCGTATGACATCATTCAAGGGATATGTCCTTAGATATCCCGTCAATTACTAAATATAAATAGGATTTAAGTTATGAAGATAATAAAGTTAATTATTTTAGTAATTTATTTGCTTGCAAGAGAATAAATATAATTAGTAGGATAATTTAGATTGTGCCTACAACTAAAATTTATTTATACTATGAGGTACTTTGTAGCATGAGTTGAAGGAATTAACTCAAGGCTAGCTTGAGTGGGCGGCATAGATGGGAGTTGGAGGAGAATTACTTCTCCTAATTTGGCTAGGATTCTTCTATTATATGCTTCTTCCGTTTTTAAATAAGTGCAACATTTCCCATTTTAGAAAATGTCATAATAAGTGCAACATAGCTTAAATTGGAAAGATTTTTTCTTTTTATTTACAGAATTGCCATACTTAATTTTCCAACAACATAATCAACTTATCATTTACCAACCTAGACAAAACTAATTAATCGACCCACCCAACCCCTCACTCATCTCAGCCACCCCACCACCCCTCTTTCTCTTCAACTTAACCCATCACCTCTCTCTCTCCTTAACCCACTCCCACTCTTGTCAACTCAACCGACTAAATCAACACCACCAACACCAACCTGGCCGATGTTACAACCTCGCCGACACCACCACTAGACCAACACCACCCAACCGGTTTCTAGAAATTTCAACTATCCTCCTTTCTCTTTCTCTTTCTCTTTCTCCTTCCTCTCCTTTTTTTTTCCTCCAACTCCTCTCCTTCCCTCACCTTTCCCCAAATTCAGCGTTTGATTTCAACACTTCGATGGTAGTGTTATCTGGTGGTGGTTAGTAAATATTATGGGTGTATCTTCTCTTTCGAATACAAAGGTTTTATGTTGTTGTGATGGTGGTGGTTGTGGTGTGTTGTTGCGATGGTGTCATGGTGGTGGTTGTGGTGTGTTGCTGCAATGGTGGTGGTATGTTTATGGTGGGGTAGGTCGTGTTAGATCTGGTGGTTTTTTGTTGTTGTGATATGTTGCTACGTTGGTGGTGGTGGGTAGAGAGAGAAAATGACGATGGTAGTGGTGGTGGTTGCTGAGGTTGAAATGGCGATTTTGGGGGTGGTTTCGAAGGGGATGTTGGTGGTTTGGGGGGTGGTTTCGAAGGGGATGGTGGGGATTTCAGGGGTGATTTCGAAGGGGAGGTGTTGGTTTCGGGAGTAGGGGAGGGAAAATGGGCTGTTTTTCGGTGGGCAGAGGCGGCAGAGAGGGAAAGAAATTATGTGGTGGTGGTGGTGGTGGCGGCGGCGGTGGCGGTGGCGATGGTCGGTGGTGGCGTTGTTGTGGTGTATGGCAAGTGAAAGGGGTTGGGATATAAAATTATTGGGTAATTAGGGTAGATATTTTATTTAATTAAGTTGCCTAAACTCCTTTTTAAGTGTGGTCCCTAACTTTCTCTCTCTAGGAGCATTGGTCTGTGTACCACTTCTCTATGTTGCACTTCTTTAGAAACAGAGGAAGTATATATGATATAATATTAGGATTTAGTCATCACTTCATTTCGCAAAGTTGGTCGTGATCCGAAATATCCGATTCGTGGTCCGATCTGGGTCCGAATCTTGGTCCGAATCCGAAATGATCTGGTCCGGTCTCCGGTACGAAATAATCTTGATTCGAAACTCATCCGAAATCCGAATGAACTGATATGATCTTGCCCGATTCGAAATCAACCCGATCCAAAGGTAACCCGATCTTAAAGCAATAAGAAATTATTGGCTTCCATTAGACTTTGATTCGAAGTACCTGAAATTGACGCGTTTAAAAAATTGATTATCACAAGTACTCTTTGGCACAAGTTCTGAGTATGCAATAGTTATGTATACCTTTAGAAAGTACGAAGATTGACAATTCCATATATACATAACAAAACTCATAGTCAAAAAAACCATGAGACCAAAGGAGTAACAACTCCATACATAATAAAGGTGGGACAATCCATCATGCGATCCACAACCGTCCGATTCGAAAAGCATCACAATCCGATAATGATCCAAACATAATTTGAATTTTCGGTCAGATCCGAAATGGTCAGGTCCGGTCCAAATATAACTTGATTCGAAAACGGTCTGATTTGAATTGATCCGGTCCGAATCAGATCTGATTGGTCCGATTGCCAGGTCTACTTTTCGCAAAAGAGAAGGTTGAGAGACCGTAGACTCCTCTTATCCCTATAATGGCGCCTATACTATCAAAAGTAAGAGAATTATTCTCTTCCATTCTAGCATGTGATGGTGTTTAATTAGTGCTCGTGAACTAACTAGAGTAGCAATACTTGGTGTTCTCATATCTTCGACTCTTTTCATACAAAAGGGAAATCACGGTACAAAAGTTGCATCTAATCCTTATTAATTGGTTCATGTGTTTTATTATGTTTGCAATCCTAAGATAAATGTTAGGAAATTGTTTCCTGAAATTTCACTATATATGCATCTATATATTCTTGCAATCATTTTATCTCTACTCCCTCCGTTTCATTTTAACCTACACACTTTGCTATTTTATACTATTCACAAATTTCACTTTGACCATCATTTGTGATTTACACGCGGATGAAAATATAGTCATGTGGGATCTTGTTAGATTCATCATAACACGTATTTTATTAATATGTACTTTTTATAATTTTTACAAATACAAAACTAAAGATATATGTTCTCAAATTTTTGCATTGGCATGCGTGAAAAGTGTAAGTGTGTAGATTAAAATAAAATGGAGTGAGTATTATATAAGGGGAAGGGGGAAGCTATGGTGTCCCCCAATAAATTTACTTAATTACCGCTTAGTAAATCAACTACTCATATAAAAAAAAAATGAAAGCAAATCAAACTCAAATATAGCATAAAAAAATTAACAAAGAAAACTATATCAATGAAATATTTAATTAATCAATATACAATCAAGTAGTAAACCAAAAAGGAAAATGCAATCAATCAACAAAGTGAAATGATTTAATTAAAACAAAATATTTTGTTGATAAGAGTATAACAAATACTTAATAAATCTGCATAATATTCTTTTATCGCTCATAAGTTTTAATTTTAAGAATCTTAAAAAAGTATAAATAAAATAAATAATAAAAGATGGGTTTGGTCAAGTGATACAAGTTTAATCAACAAAATTACCTAGCCCAAAAACATGTCTAATGTTCAAGTTTTACCTTTGTTTATTCCCAAACTAATTATAAATTATGTTAGAAAAAAGTGAGGTACGCATCACGTGCATAAATTACTAGTACTAAAAAGCATAACATCGGATCTTTTGAAATTTGGGACATAAGGTTTTCCCGTTTCTAAAATGTTTCTGTTCCCAATACGTCAATAATTTCCCGCGCTAACACAGGCCAAAAATGGATACAAACATGAGGTTTTTTGGTTTCTGAAATCGCTTGTTTCTAGTAGCCTAGCCGCGTCGGTGATATATAGATAGGAATACCCAGAAAATTAAACATTCTATGCGCAATCTCTGAATACCAACAATAGTATAGCTAGCCTTAGAATCTCAGTAAAACGAAGCAGAACTTTTGACTTAGGATTCTTTTGGGAGTCAACATTGTTCCAAAGAAAGAAAACAGCTCAGTTTGATGGCCTGAGTGCTTGGAAAAGAAAGGAGAATTGGGTTCTTTTCATTATGATTAAGCATGAAGCATCTACTACATGTACAGACAACACCGTTGAGGTTCTGTGGTTCACTGTTATTAATGCCATCCTGAAACTTTGCGAAACATCAATTAAGTTTAATATTCTTTCTTTATAAATTCAGATGTGTTGCGCTGTATGAAAAGAATTTTATTGCTAAGCCTATTTATTTCCCAAGCATATTAAAGGCTATGGAAGCTGAGCAATGATAAATGTGTAATCGTTAGACATGGGAAAACATTAAGGCAAGTATTTAGATCCTTTCACTTACTTGATAAGAGTTTGGAAAAGGTCATATGTTATGATGTTGTTTGCCCAAAAAAAAATATTACGTTTGCAATTTTAAAATTTATATATTTGAAAAAAAATATTTAGAAAGAATATAACAAATACCAATATTCATATATTTTTATTCTCGACAAATAGACATAAATTTTGATATAATTTCATCACGTTTTTATTTACCCAACTCTAACCCTTATTTAGCTTTGTGGAAAAATCTAAACACTATTTGTGTATACACAAACAATATATGTTGTGTAGAGAACAAAAATATATAAATATTGGTAAAACAAAAATACGATGAAATTATATTGAAATGAATATCTATTTACAGAGAATAAAAACATATGAATATTAGTGTCTCTCTCTCTCTCTCTCTCTCTATCTCTCTCTCTCTCTCTCTCTCTCTCTCTCTCTCTCTCTCTCTCTCTCTCTCTCTCTCTCTCTCTCTCTATATATATATATATATATATATATATGGGCAAGATCACATGAGAATGCTTCTTACATGAGAAATGAGAATGAATCTCAACCACACGATTCACTAGTAGAAAAAGGTCGATTTGCGTCGGACCTGGGACCCTATTTGCGTCAGACATGGGTCCGACGGCAAAGGTCTCGACGCAAATGACCTAGAACTGATCTGCGTCGTATGCAGAAACGACGCAGATGTTTTAGCTATTTGCGTCGCACGTTATCTACGGTGCGACGCATATTGGTCTTCCCAGCCCCCAAAGGAGAAAATATGTGTGTCGCACCTGAGGCAACGTGCGACGCACATTGCTAATGTGCGTCGCACATTGTGCAACATATGCGTCGCACTTTTTGTGCGACGCAGATGTTTGGTTCTTTTTTTCGTTTTTTTCAGTTTTTTTTGTTGGTTTATTTACATATTACTAAAATCTAATGAGTCAAAACTAAACAAGCATTCATATTAACAGTTGTGAGGGGAAAATTCGGCAGAGTCTCCTTTGTAATTTGGATAACCCAAGAAATCGTTGGGAAAAAGTGATATATATATATATATGTATATATATATATATATATATATATATATATATATATACATATATTGTATATATATATGTTATATATATATGTATATATAATATATATATAATATATACATATATATATATATATATATATACATATATAATATATATATATATATTATATATATATGTATATGTATATATATATATATATGTATATGTATATATATATCAAAACCTGTTTCAATACATCTCAAATGATCTCAAGCAAGCAACCAATGTTGCAATACTCAACCAATAATGTACAACTACTACACTAACAAGTTACTTGGCCCTTTCTTCCCCCACGAGATTTTTAAAGTATTGCGCAAGAGGGTCTTTGAGTTCGGCGAGAGTGACGAAGAGGGCACCGACGAGAGTGACGACCGAGAATGAGAGAGAGGGGGAGAGAGAGTGTGAGAGTGCAGGTGCGCCAGAAGCGGAAGTCACCGACGAGAGTGAGGGTGCGCCGACGAGAGTAAGGGTACGGCAACGAGAGTTAGGGAGCGCCGGCGAGTGTGCACGAGGGTGACTTAGGGTGTGTCGCAGGAGAGAGAGAGAGCAGCAGTAGTTTGTATTGTGTTAGGGCTCGAAAAAAAAAAGTAGTTGGGAAAATTCTAATAGGTGGGCCTGGTAATTTGCGTCGGACGGGTTAGAGGGTCCGACGCATATTGCCTTTGTGTGTCGCACACAGCCCTTAGTGCGACGCCGACTGGCCTCCGTTTCTCCACACCACAACGCAACAATATGCGTCGCACCACATAAACATGCGACGCACAAAGGCAATATGCATCGCACACACAGAGGGTGCAACGCATATTGCTCGTATACCTGATATGTTTGTTGATGTTTGCGTCGTAAACTGTGTGGCGTGCGACGCAAATAGGTTTTTGCGTCATTTTCCGTTTTAGTGCGACGCACATCAGGGGACGCAAATTATTGTTTTTTTACTAGTGATTGGATTAGAGTTACAACACTTATTCATTAGAGTTACACCCTCCTAAAAAATTTTGAACCCCAAAAAAAAAAATCTGAAATTTTTTACTTCTAATATTCATTTTTTGGAGTTACATTAATTTTTCATTAGAGTTATATCACTTATTCGTAAGAGTTATACCGCATAAAATTCATTCTCATTTCTCATGTAAGTAAGCATTCTCATATGAACTCAATTATATATATATATATATATATATATATATATATATATATATACATATACATATATATATATATATATACATATATATATATATAATACATATATATATCTATATACATATATATATATATGTATATACATATATATATATATGTATATACATATATATATATGTATATACATATATATATATGTATATATACATATATATATATATATATATGTATATACATATATATAGTGCTTGAATACACAATATATAGTGTTTGTGTTGATTTTTCGATAGAATATATATATGTATATATACATATATATATATGTATATATACATATATATATATATATGTATATACATATATATAGTGCTTGAATACACAATATATAGTGTTTGTGTTGATTTTTCGACAGAACTAAATAATGGTTTGAGCAAGGTAATATGAAAATGTGATGAAATTATATCAAAATGGATGTCTATTTGTGGAAAATAAAAATAAATGAATATTGGTATTATTTTTTTTAACATGTTTTTTGAGATATACAAGTTTCAAAATTACAAAAGTATTTTTTTTTAACAAACAACATCGTTACATGAGGCTCTGGATATCGTTGCTCATTTATCATTGCTCATAAAAGCTAAGGTTTTATCACCTTCCTCACACTTTACCGAACCCTGGATAGGATCTAAGGTGGCGCCCACATAATGTACCCAAAAAATAAAGGTTATGGAAAGGGGAAGGGGGTCATTGTAGTATTAAAGTGTTAGCAAGAGGTGTTTGGACTCCTAAGTTGAGTGTTCCGGTATGGAATAAATGTTGTTGGAGTGAACCGATATCCTTCAACTATGTACGCCGGTTTGATGTCCTACACTATCTGGTATAAGAAATTTCATGAGACCCTTAACCTTTTTCGCAAGTTGCATTAGATAAGGGAGGATGACTCTATGAAGGCAGACAACGACTTGAGTCGGGGCGGGTGGATGTCGCTATACACCATGGGTGGCAAGCTGATGGTATTTACTAAGCTTACCTCCCCGAAGCAATGGCGACCCCGATTCTTCTCGGTAAGGGTTGATGCTGACTTTCCTTTGCGCCGACAATGGACCAAACCTTGCCACCCAGATGGAGCACATTTCCAGTCGGCGTTTAACACACCGAGAAAAAGAGGCTTTTGATTTCTTTGAGGGTTCCTCCATACCGGCGTCCAAAGGATTAAATTTAAAAGAGTGCCGGTGCCGCTCGTCTGGTTGCCTCATACTAAGTATATCTTGAGCAATGCAGCCTTTTCTGCTCTCGGCTTTTGCGAGGCTAAGCCCCGTGGTGGGCTTTTAACTTAGAACCATGCCAATTCAAGTATATATTTTATTATTATTATCATTGTTATTATTATTTTTTTTAGGAGTTACCATCGTTGTTAACCCTCTTTTTATTGTTATCGTCTGTGACCCGAGAACATTTAATCCGAGAGGCTCTCGACCTGAACCAGAACTACCAGCCTATCAGCAACAGGACATCCAAGTCTACTCGTAGATTCACCTCCATCCCTACCAACGTTGGGGCGCGAAGGGAAGAAATGTCGAGGTGTCGACTAGGGCAACGACAATGAGGAAGACGAAAGGGACTCCATTCCCTTGGCCATCAGATGGTTGAACCTTGTTCCTCTGAAGATGAAGGGTAAGGGGATGTCGTAAAGGGAGGCAGGGTGAGCTGCTAAGGCATGGCACATCCATGGGCGAAGCCATACTTGATTAAGGAGGAGGGCCAAATCTAATAAATCTATCTAACATTAATAAAAATAACCATAAAACTTAAGTAAAAAATAACAAAAATAAGAGAAAAGTCAGTTAACTTGAACTTGACATTGCATATCAAGTTTGCAAGTTCCTAACAAAAAGAGAATTGAATAATGTTTTCAAATCCTTACAAAGAATTGTCATCTACTAGAGTTTAATTCGCTCATCACAAATTCTGAATAAAGTCATGCATAGTAGTGCTCGACGCTCCTTCATGTCTCAAAATCGATCAATAATAGCATCCACAGACAACTTTTTTCCTATTTCTCTTTCAATGTAGATGACCAAACAATTCTCAAGGAACTCATCATCCATCTTGTCTCGAAGTCTAGTTTTAACAATATTCAAGACTGAAAAAGCACGCTCGGTAGTAGTTGTAAACACGGGCAAGGTAAAGATCAATTTTATCAATCTATAAATAAGTGGGTAATTATCTGACTTCGTTGTCTCCACCAACCAACGACACAAATGAGAAATGTCACATAAATTTTGCATACTAGAATGCTTAATGATCTCAACCTCAAAATGAAATAATTGAACTCTTAAGTCGTCCTTCTCGCATTCTGTAAAATCTTCAAGATAGAACTTGTGGACAAGTTTGCAAATATTGTCAGCTTGAAATCCTTTTCTCCATTCTCTCGGATCAAGAGCAACTAAGAATGAGCAACTCCACAAATTTCTCATTGAACCTGTTATTTAATTCTTGTAACTGAAAGTCAATTGTAGCATTAAAGATATCAACTCAATAGTGGTACTCAACTGAAACATTATCTCTTTGATGCCGAGCACGACCTCGTCTCCCAACATAACAAGCACTCAAATCAAGGATATCAATCAACTGACTTTGACAAAATCATTTCACCTTGATAATAAAATATCAAACATAAAAATTCAATTCGAAGAGATAAGAAAGACAAAGGACATCATATATGAAATAATATAAATTAGTATATGCATAGCACTTCATCACATTTTAAATAGTATTACCTTTGCAAGAAGTGTTTCCCATCCATTATCTCTTAATTTTTGAATAAGATCCTTTGTGGTAGAGACAAGGTGCATTGTATTTAATATGTTTTGAGACTTGTGTTGCGGATCTTAGCAAAGAGAATCAGTAATCTCCATAATTTTTTTCATGAGGTGTAAGACAAAAATAAATTCAAAAGAAGTCAAAGCCTCAATAGATGAATAAGCTTCCCCTCGTTGAGAAGGGTTACTACCCTCGTCTACCATTCTACTAATAACAACACATGTTGGCTTCAATAGCTTTATCAAGCTTTTAATGAATTTCAAATGAGAACTCCAACGTGTGTCTCCAGGCCATTGTAAATTGCAAATTTGATTCAGACCAGTTCTAGTTTCAAGCTCATCATTGTCAACTAAGAAATTTCAGTGGCAAAAGTAGCTCTAAGTTCATCACTATGCTTACAGGAACCCAAAACAAATGTGACTATAGAATTCAACTTAGAGAAAAATTGATAAACAGGGATTACTTCTTTGGATACAGCAACTAATGCTAGTTGTAAACGATGGGCAAAACAATGAATGTAGTGAGCATACAGACATTGGTTAGAAATTAGAGCTTGCAACCCCTTCCACTCCCCTCTCATGTTACTTGCTCTGTCATAGCCTTAGCCTCGTATGTATGAAGACCATAGTGAGAGAGAACTGAACAGATTCCATCTTTTAAAGTCATCGATGAAGTGTTAGGAGCATGAATTAGGCTGAAAAACTGCTCCCTTACAAAGCCATCATTGTTAACATATCTTAAAACAATTGCCATTTGCTCCTTCCTTGACATGTCACTTGATTCATCAACAATCATGCAATATTTTTGCATCGTTCAGTTCTTCGCGAATTGCCCACTTGACCCTATCTGCCACAACTTGTAAATTTTCCTTTTGTGAATCCGAGGAGATATAGGAAGCATTTTTTGGAGAATAATCTAAAAACCTTGGCAACAGCTTTATCATAGGAAGAAAGAAGTCTGACAAGTTCTAAGAAGTTACCCCCATTACTTGAGTCCTTACTTTCATCATGACCTCTTAGGGCATATCCTTGGAAGACAAGATATAAGACTGCATCAATGGAAGCTTTTAGTCATACTCGGTTTTTTGCAATTTGCTTTGATGTTTGTCTCATAAGTACTTGTGGCATATGTAGAGCTTGGTTCAACAAATCTTCACAAGCCTTTTCACAAATTTTATGAGAGGAATATGGATCTTTACCCACATGATTTAAGAAAGGACATCTCTTCCCATCTTTAACTTTTTTCCAATTTTGAAATCCATCAATTGTGAAGGCCCTTTGTCCTAGATGGCCATTCGGCTTATTAAAAAGAAAACAGGGATGACAAAACGCTACATCAAATTCAGGTGAGTACTCTAACCAAGACCGATATAAGTCAAACCATGAAGATTGAAATAGACGTTGGTGAGATAATGGTCCAGATTTCTTAGACTCAGAAAGTATAGGTTGGTAGCGACCTAAGCTTAAATAAGTTCGTCGAATAGCATCTCGTTTCTGATTAGGATATTACCAAATTTGTTTTCTCTTCCCAAGATCACGTTCAACAAGATCATTACCCATTTCTTGCCTTTCAACCCTTCGAGATTTTGAAGGTCTATTTTTTAGCAATGGATTTTCAACTATTCCAGTAAATAAATCTTCATTCCCGGCCCATTGTTTTCAAAAAATTTATTGCTTTTTCGTTTGAATAGGAAGTCAATTTTAGTTTGTTTTCCCATCACCAACAATTGCTTGACAACAAACAGCTACAATCAAAGTTCAAAATAGAAATCTTTTCACAACCAAATTATAATTAAACTATAAGAATTCAGTAATTCACAAATAAATGTTTAAGTCAGAAATAATAGCAAGAAAAAAAAAGCGAAAAGTACCTTGGGCACGCAGGGATGTAGCCAGTAGGAGAATTTACTAATCATTAACGAGAGGTTAGAGCTTGAGAAGATGAAAGAAAATTGATGAATAGTAAATTAGTATAGCCAGACTAGACTACTAAAAGGTAAATTAAATTACTATAGCTAGAGTGGTTGGAACTTGGGAAGTCTAAAGGTCTATACTCTCTCTCATCTTTGGAACGTAAAGGTAAAATACTTTTGGGGGGCTAGTGGGCCTATTTATTAGCTTTTCCAAATTTTCTTTTTGGGCCCCTTATATATTTTGTAAGTATTGCTGGGCATCTAGGAGGGGTCATGGCTCTCTTAGGCCCCTCTATTGCTTCGACCCTGGGCACAACCCAAGAGCCTGATTAAGGGAAGGGTGGCCAAGGTCGGAACTTCCTCTCTACGACCGAAAATCTACAAGCAGCTGAGGCTGCCGGCCATGATTCCTGAGCTGCAGGAAGGCCAACTTCATTGAACAGGCTGAGGTGGAGGTATTAGAGGTTCTCCGGAAGAGATGGTCCTGGTCGCCTGTACAGGATGAGTCTCTTTTGCTAGACCACCCTCTAGAGGACGACAATCTCAGGTACCGGCTTCTGAAGGGCCCCCATCTGAACTATGATATGTCGCTAGAGAAGGTTCAGGCTTCTGCTACCATGCGCATAACCTGGCTGTGGTGAGTCTTACAACCCTTGTGTCCTTTCTAGCTCTTATCTATTGGCTTGGTTTATTCTTGCCAAAACCTTCTTTTTCTTTCTTTGAAGTCAGTGCATTCTAGTAAAGAACTCTGCGATCTTTACCGGCACTTTCAATGCGCTTACTTTGCCGAGGTGGACGTCTATCACGTTACCATTGTTGAGCTGGCCGATAAAGTTTCTGACCTAAAGTCGGTCCAGTCCAAATTAGACACGGCTAATGCCGAACTTAATAAGGCTAAGAAGCACTTGGACACATCCAATGAGCGAAACAATAGTAACCAGCTCATCTTGGTAGACAAAGATACCGAGCTCAAAAGGTGAGGGAGGAGCTCCGAGTTGCTCGAAGCCTTGAGGCCGACACAACAGCCGAATACCGAAAGTCCATGGACTTCTTCACTTGCTTGGCTAACTGATATACTGGTGGTTTGGCTGCTGCCATGAGGTATGCCAGACACGCTATCCCCGACCTTGAGCGGGCCAATGTGGAGGACAACCATGGTCGTCGGGAGTTCGAAACCCGATCGATTGCAAGGTCTTGGACGTCGAGGTCACTGAGGCAGACATTGTTAACGTTGATCCCGACGACAAGTTCGAAGAGGAAGACCAGGACGCCACAAATACTGAAGTCGTCAACGATAATGAGCAAAACGCCAAAGACATTATTGTTCTTGACGGTCCGAAGCTGAAAGAGGTGGTGGTGTCCATGGCTGAAGGACAAAAGGAGTAGAATCCTTATCTTAGGTCTTCCTTGTAGATCCTCAATCTTTTTGTAAGCCTTGTCGTTTGTGGCCGATTTTATCTTTTATGTAATGCGCCTTATCTAGGATGTAACAAATTATCATTAAAGTAAATATTATTTTGTCCAACTTTGTTGTCTGCTGCTTTTTCTTCCTCACCCCTTTCTCGCTTTATTGCTAATTTGTATCTAGCAATCGTGAAACACTAGTACAGAAAAGCCAATTTGCGTCGGATGTGAGGCGCCTATTTGCGTCGGACTATGGTGCGACGCCAAAGCCCTCGACGCAAATGACTCAGAAACGATCTGCGTCGTATGCGGAAACGACGCAGATTATTTAGCTATTTGCGTCGCACGTTGTATACGGTGCGACCCAGATGGCTACCCAGCCCAACACCAAGCTCAAAGGGTAATGTGTGTCGCACATCGCCTAGGGTGCAACGCAGATGAGTGATTTGCGTCGCACCTTGGGCTACGTGCGACGCAAATTGCAATTTTTTTAAAAAAAAAATTTTTTTTAAAATTAAAAAAACATGGAATGGTACAACAACATAGATACAACAACTCAAAAACTGGAAGAGGAGCTTCAAGAATAATGTTGTGCTTCAACGAAGAAAGAAATCGAACAAAGAAATTAAAATGTAGAAACGAAATCAAAAATATTTTAAAAAAAACTAATATCTGGATTAAGAACACATGTAGAATCTTGCGTTGATTAGGAAACGAAAAAAATTCTAACAAATAACAAAAATAAAAAATTCAGATCTAACATACAACAAAAAAACGAAATTAAAAAACTAAACCTAAAAAAAAACCAGATTAAACAAACAGAAATTTCACTAAATATATTTAAAAAAAATTACAAATCGCGAAATGGAACGAACAAATTCGCCAAAAACCAGATCTCGTTCTTCTCAAATCTCGTTCTTCAATCTCGTTCTTCAAATCTCTTTCTTCAAATCGCTAAAAATCAGATCTAGCAGAAAGATATCTCGTTCTTCAAATTTAAAAAATAAACATAAATATGACAAAACAAAGAAATTCAGAATAAAATTTGAACTAAAAAATACCTGAGAACGTTAGATCTGAGAAAGGGTTGGTGTTTTTTCAATTTTCATCGCTGCTCTTCTTCGAATCTGATGTTGGTGTTTGCAGGCGGTGTTCGACTCGGTGTTCGACGCGGTGTTCGACGGAAATTCCTAAAAGACGATGAACCTAAAAGATGGAACAACAAAACGACGCACATAGACGCGGTGTTCGACGGAAATTCCTACTGCTACAACGAAGAGAGAGAGGGAGGCGGTGTTCGCGGTGTTCGACGGAAATTCCTACTGCTACAACGAAGAGAGGGAGGCGGTGTTCGCGGTGTTCGACGGAAATTCCTACTGCTACAACGAAGAGAGAGAGGGAGGCGGTGTTCGCGGTGTTCGACGGAAATTCCTACTGCTACAACGAAGAGAGAGAGGGAGGTGGTGTTCGCGGTGTTCGACGAAACAACGAAGAGAGAGAGGGAGGCGCTGAGAATTCCTAAAAGAGAGAGAGGGGCGTTTGAAGAGAGAGAGAGAGGGGCGTTTGAAGAGAGAGAGAGGGGCGCTGAGAATTGAGGGGAGGGAGAGGCGTGTGAGCTAGGGTTTCTGAAGTAGTGGGCCTCCTGAAATAAAATGGGAATGGTAGTCTTAATATGCGTCGAACATTAGAGAGGTGTGTTACAAATTGGGTATTTTGCAACGCACCTAAAAGACGTGCGACGCACATAGTTTGATTTTTTTTTAATATAGAGACAATTTGCGTCGCATGAGTCAGGGTATCCGACGCACATTTGGCTTTTGCAACGCATGTAAAGCAGGTGCGACGCAAATGGGTCACGTTGTGCGTCGCACTCCTCCCACATGCGACGCAAATCCCAACTATGCGTCGTTTCCGTGTTTGTGCGACGCAAATCAGGGACGCAAATCGTCTATTTTGTACTAGTGAAAGTACTTAAGTCTGGCAGGCAATTTAGATGATATTTAAAAATAGCGTATTTAATCATCTTAGTCCAGTAGATCCACTAAGGTCATTGACCGACGAGATATTATTTTGTAGATTCCTGATGCGAAATCCACTTACGTCTTTTGCCATCAAGGTTTTTTCTTTGCATAGTCTCTCCTGACGGCAGATCCACACAAGTCATTGACCGCCAGGGAACTTGCTATGCCTTGGAAGGGTAACCTTTAACGGCAGATCCATATAGGTCATTGATTGACAAGAACCTTGCTTTATGTTGGATGAGTTTCCTTTAGGCGGCAGATCCACGTGGGTCATTGACTGTTAAAGAACTTAGAATTGCAGGCATAATATAAGTCAGAAGATGCTTATTTTATTAAGTAAAACGACTCTTCTCGGTAATACTGGTCTTTAGGCTACAAAACAAATAATGCTAACGTTGGCTTTTAATGTCGTATTAATAAGTAATACTAATGTTGGAAACAATGTCGTTTTATTGCTGACTACATAGAGAGAATAAGTAAACATAGTATTTCTTAAGGATGTTGGCATTCTAACTATTTTTAAGCAGCATACCTGACGTGTCTTGATGTTATCGTCCACATACACCTCCACATTCCGGCCTTTTTGATGTGCAAATAGTTTACCAACGAGCTTCTGATAGGTAGCTCCGGCATTCTTTAGATCGAACGATATTGCCTTGTAGGCATAAACTCCTGTGTTTATGATGAATGTCGCCTTGTTTCTCTCGCACGCTAGGAGGCTGATCTGGTGATACCCTAAGAAAGCATCCATGAAGCTAAGCAAGGCGTGACCACTGGTGGAGTCCACCAATTGGTTGATTCTAGATAATAGGTAGCAATCTTTGGGAAGGCTTTGTTCAAGTTGGTAAAATTCACACACATTCGCTAGGACCCATTGGCCTTCTTAACCATTACCACATTCGCCAACCATTCCGGATAATCACAAGGCTCGATGAAATCTGCCGCTAGCAGTTTGTCAACTTCCTCTTTAATGGTCGCATTCTCTTCCGCTAAAAATTTTCTCTTCTTCTGCTTTACCGGCCGCACATCTTTGTTGACATTCAACCGGTGAACCATGTCCACTGGGTCAATCCCCGGCATTTCATCCGCTGAGAATGCAAAGACATCTGTGTGGCTGCATAGAAACCTATCAAGTTTACTTTGACATCGTCTGCTTGGTCAGCCGCAATCCTAACCGTTCTCTTTGGTCTTCCTGCTCAAAGATGACTTCCTCAATTTCACCTCCGGGTAAGGTCTCGGCAAGCCTGTCGGCCTTCCCTCGAAGTTCTGCATGGATATATCTCTGTTAGCCTTATTTGCGGCTCGTCGCCGTTTTCTTTATGATGGTGGTGTATCTGCCGCTCGCTTGTGGTTTGAATTCCTGAGAGCCGTTAGGTAACATGCCCGAGCCGACTCTTGATTCCCTTTTACTTTCTCTAGCTTTCCTGTTTTCGACGTGTAAATCATTGTTAGGTGGTAGGTGGATACCACTACTTGGGTGTCGTGTATTAATGGTCGTCCTATGATGGCGTTGTAGGTCGACAAGACATTAACCACTAAGAATTCTACCATTAGGTCTCTGGGATGGAACCTTCTTCGAGCTTAACTGGTAGCTTAATTGTACCATCGGGAACCACAACTTCCTCGGTAAAGCCGATTACTAGATTAGAGAGATACCCCTAGGCCCATTTTTTCGAACGTAGCCATAAACTGAATGTTGGAAGATCTACCACCATGTTCCAGGATGCGGTGAACCATCGCTGTTGAAATCTGCAGAGATACTACCAAGGGGTCTACATGAGGGTAAATGATCCCCTTGGCATCCTTTGATGTGAAGGCTACCGACGATATGGTTGGCGATGCGGGCCATTGTCTAGTGTTGTTGTAGTTCACCTGGTGTCTTACCTTCTTCAAGCTGGCTTTGGCACCGTGTATACTTCTCCCATGCGCTGGCCCCCCTAAGATGTATCTTAGTGATTGGTTCTTTCACCGGCTTCCTCTTGCCGTCTTCTTCTCGGGGTGATCCATCCAAGTCTGTCCTTGCCTGGTACTGCTTAAAATAGCCTCTTTGTACCATATCTTTGATTCCCTCTCTCAAATATTTGCAATCGTGTATGATGTGACCGTAATCCCTGTGGAAATCACGCCATTTTGACTTATCCCAGCCTTTATAGTACATATTTTTGGGCCGCTGCCATTTGTCATCCTTCTGATGTAACTCATAGATCCCGGCTCTGGACATCGTCAAAGGGTGTAGTTGTGGTAACGGTCGGATCGTACATTCTATCATTTCTTCGCTGTGTTGTTCTCCTCCTTTCTCCCGAATCCATCTAACTTTTTCTCTTTCCAGTATTTATCCATGTCCTTATATTTCTCTTTTCTAGCTCATTCGGATCGATTCGCAGTTGCTGCCTTGTCAAATTCCACTCCTCGGATAAATTCATCGGCCTTACCCAAGACCTTAGTTAGGTTGGTCAACTTCTTGCGACCCAGATAGCTTCTAAGGTGGTTCCTTACTTTAAACCGGTCATCAATGCTAGGACTGCGACCTCTTGCTGCAGGCTGGGAGTGATGATAACTTCTGTTAAAATGACCTACATAGTCCCTTAAGCTTTCCTTTTCTCCCTGCTTGATAGATATCAGCTCGTCGGTGGTTCTCTCCCTGCAGTGAATATGTATTAGGATTAGGATTGTTAGTCATAATCTATGATGAAGTAGGACTTCCTATTTAAGTTGTATAGGATTGTTAGTCATAATCTATGATGAAGTAGGACTCCCTACTTAAATTGTATAAATATATTCTATCGATGAATGAAAAAGATGAGTGAAATCAATCCTAATTTAACACGTGTGCTAATCTTCTCTCTAACGAGTTAGGTTGTATACTGTTTTTGCTGTGAATATATATACCTCTCTTAGCAAAAGAAAAAAAAAAGAAAAACAAGTAAGCGGAAGAATAATAATAATTGGAAAGCCTGATTTTATTGTACATGAACATAGGATGAAGCTTGCTGCTGCATGCTTAGGAACGTACGTTCCCCAATTTGTAAGCCTAGCATACATATTAATTTAGGAAAATCGGCAATAAGTGTGTAAACTGTAAAGAATGGCTCTAGTAAAAATGTGAAGAATCTTGCAGGCCCATCTACTAAAGAAGAATCTGGTCAAGTTGGTGAGAACAACATCGAATCATGGCCCATCGAAAGCCAATCCTGATAAATTCCAAGAAATTCAGGGAAGCTAGATTACAAAGAATCTTGTGGAATACAACTGCACTACTTAAAAAATATAATTCTGAAGAGCTAATAAAGGTTTTGTCTCATGATCTAATTAGTTCAGTTTACATAAATTTACGAGAAGATCATAATGCACCTGCAAATTAGATGGTAGACACGACTCTACCATCTAAATGGTGCGTACGATGTCATACGGCGTCGTTTTGCATTATAATGCAATGTAAAAAAGAACATCCTCAATGAACAAACTAAGCAACATGAAGATTAAGAACAACATACAAAACTCAATGAACAAGAAAAAAAAAAAGATAAACATAAGAACAATCACTCAACCTAATGAATAGACAAAGAAATATTTGCAATAAACAAACTAAGAAACATAAAGATAAAGGCCAACAAAGGACAATCCTCGAGATCGATGCTCATTGGAGAACAGTTGATATACATTAATTTCACGCGTTTTATGTTTTTCGGGCTGCATTTTGGCCCTTGTCTACTATTCTAATGGTAGACACAAGTCCACCATCTATAATACACCCTCAGTCATAATAATGATCAAGTTTGTCTTTAATTTTTAGTGGCACTAGTCCTGTGAGTATTATATTGTGAGTTATAACCGTCAGTTGCTAGTTGTGGACATAAACTGTCATCTAAAAGGCAAATTATAAAGGAATTTTTTTTGTGTAGTAAAGAAACCGGCCACAGTCTTAGTTTTTCAAACTTTTCAGCTGTATATTGATTTAAAATGACAGGACAATTTTTCTAAATTTGTCAGCCAAGTAAACCAAGTAGATCATCTAAGGAGAAGTACACAATAGTTCCAATCTCTCAGAAAGTAACTTTAAAAGCTAGCTTTCAGCATCTAACATAAAAAGCACAATATCTTTTCAATGTTCTTGGACAGAAGAGAAGCCCTATACTCAAGCTACCCTTATAAATAGTCCATCAGGGCAATGCAAAGTACCACGAACCAAACCTAGTTCAAAAATATATCCAATTTTCTTCGTTTCCTACAAATTTTCAGGGGCCAAAACTCTGTTCAACAAAATCATTTCTCTAAACCTGTTGGCATAACAGGTAAAAGTTGTGCCACAGGACAACCTATAACATTTAATAAAACAAGAAGATGGACAAGGTGATAAGGGTGGTCTCTGAAAATGGCGTGGTGATCTTCAGCAAGAGCTCATGTTGCCTATGTTACTCGGTTAACATTTTGTTCCAAGAACTCGGGGTTACTCCTTTCATCTATGAGATTGATAAGGACTCCGAAGGTAAGGAAATCGAAAAGGCGATCATGAAGATAGGATGCAACACGCATGTGCCACTGCCAGCCGTGTTCATTGGGGGGAAGCTTATGGGTTCTACCAACGAAATCATGTCGCTCCATCTAAGGGGCGCTCTCGTTCCAATGGTCAAGACTGACCATGGTTTCAACTAATTAATCATCATATCATGTCAATTTGATCTATTGCTACTAGCTGCAAATGTTTAGATGAATAAAGATTAATTAGATCAACATGATAGTTGTCTAAGCTAGATGGTCTATGCTATTTTTCTTTAGTTGCACAAGTATCTTCCATCAATGTTTAATTTAGCTAGTAAGTACTTCAGAAGCTTTAAAAGCAGCTAAAGCATGTAATAGTTTGTTGTAATGAAAATCAGCTTTCTTGTGTATTTTCATTAATTATTAATTGGATTTCACTTACAAGGCTTTGAACATGCTGCATATGTAAACGAGGCCTATATTTACAATTTGTTCATTTTCGGAGTGCTATTTTAGCAACAAAAAAAGGTTGAAAATTCGAGAACAAAAACATGCCGAAACGAGAAGATCTCAGGTCACTACCATTTTTGAACTTCACAGGGACTAAAAATGGATTGGCGTCTCAGGAATGAAAACGTTTCGAAAATGAGAAGACCTATGTCCCCGAAGTTTATGTGCTTCTAAACAGAAATCACTTAACAAAAAGAATTCCTACAAGTATATATCCAACTTAAAAGAACGTTCATAAAATAGAAAAAGTCGCTAAATCCGAGCTACAAACGGAATGTGAAACATAGTCTATATAGTATATAATAAGCCATATTATATATGTGCATGTTAATATATGAAGAAAAACATGATCAATACGAAACCACTCTGTATTCTAGTCATAATTTTCTATGGATGCTTACATTTTGCAGCATTAATTAGTATCACATGGTCTAAGATATTCCAAAAGCTCTGGTCATCTCTAGAATCTCTGCTCAATCACTTGAGATGTTAACAGCATGGAAAAGCTGTTCAATAAAATAAATAAAGAAGCTTAAATCTTCCATTGGACCAACGTGGTAAAGTGACATAAAAAGATTTCTGAAACAAAGAAAGATCTTGTGTATGAACTTTCGATATGTGCTCTTACCATAATGAAGCACAAAAATAAAGCCAACAAAGGAAATGCTCTTCTTTTTCCAACTTTGTGGTGCTACTTGCATCTTTTTATCTTAGAACCTTTGTAGCAATATATTCCAAAATTTTCCCTTTATAGAGAATATTTTCGTCGACGTATAAATTTTTGGAAACCATTAATCAGGAACTTTTCTAATGCTGCAACTCTGGACCAATGACTTTATATTCTAGCTTCATCACCGATAAATACTCAAAAATAACCTAAGGTCTAATTTTGTTTCAAGCATTATGTTGCTGTAACATGTAGATCTTTATGTGTTCGCTATATAAATTTGCCGTATATGATACGTATCGAGTCGTGGAGTTCACGCATATGAGTATGTAAACACAGGGCCGTCTTAAACTTGTCAGAGGCCCTGTTCTAATCTCTAAAATTGGGCCCCTATAATATAAAAAATGTGCGATTTTCATAAGAAATTACTTCAATACAAAATTACAAATCATATTACATATGTAATTAAAAGTGCAAAAAGGAGTAAACAACTTGACAAGTGAATCTCCAAAGTGTAAATCAGCCATACTTCCACTCATGTAGTTAGCAGAATACTAGATATGATAAAAAATAATAAAATAAAATAGAAAAGTCTTCTTTCTACAACATTAAAAATGCCAGGCTTACAAAAATATATATTATGAAGATTCATCCATTCAAGATCACAATTATTAATTTACATTAAAGAATTATAAACATAATATCTATTATTAAGTTAAAAAAACACAATATCTACCATTAATTTACATTAAAGAATTAAAACAAAGAAACCTTTACATCTTACTCCTACGAATCTGAATAGGTAATCTTCCATTCTTACCTGATGAGTGAAAGAGTGGTTTGATAAATTCTTCCATAGACTTATGTTTTTCTCCAGATAGAGAGGCCACCAGCCACCAGTGGCTTAGCAGACCAGAGTCACCAGACCCAACGATTCTTCTGTCCCCAATTCCCAGATTACATACGTGGGGAGTTTTAATACAATGTTAATTCGAAAAAAAATCCCCAAAATTAATGATGCTTTCCCCAAATTTGAAATTAGTTTGGGTTCTTTTTGTATTAGAAAAATAATCCGAAAATTATTTTATGTGATTTTTGATGAAAACTTGGTTACAGCAAAATTAATGGAATATGGGAAGTTTTTAAAAATGCAAGAGTATGAAGAGGAGAGATAATCTGAAGACCATAATTATTCACGTAGAATTTGGGTAATTGTTGAGGCATTGATTAAGGCATTGATTGAGGAGAGAGAAATAATTATACATGTTGGGTAATTGTTGAGGTATTGAGGAGAGAGAAATAACTGTACATGAGGAAGAGTAAATAAGTCTCTGGAATATGAGGCCCTCCAAAATCCGGGGCCCTGTGCTATGGGTCTGCTTGCACAGGCCCATAGCCGGCCCTGTGTAAACACATCTTAAAGTTTAACCTGATATTAGAGCTATGAGGTTGGTTAATAAACTGCCGATTGAACTGAATTAAATTGATCTGGGAGTAACTGTAACTAAAATCAACTGAAAAATGTTGAATGAAATCGAAATAAACTCTAAATGAAAAACCAAAACTGAACTGCAACTAAACTGAAACAAACTGCAATTGAAAATAACTGTGAAAAATTGAAAAGTTAATTGATCAACTGAATTGAACTGAACAGTAAACTGAATTAACTGAGCTAAATATTTAACTGAATTAACTAAACTAATTCAAACTGAAAATGAAACTGAACTGAAATGAAATCGATTTAAACTGAAACTATTTTTAACTGATTTTTAAATGTAACCTAATCGAATTCACATATTACCCAAATTCCTGATAGTACTCCAATTCACATATACATGTTATTATGATATTTTTTACGGTTTTTTCACCAGGTACCCCTGTAGTTTAACAAAATTCATGGGTACCCCTAACTTTAAACTAATGCACTAGGTACCCCTGACAATTTAATAAACTGCAATAAATACCCTTACTCATTGACGGCGTTAAGTTGCTGTTAGTGGGTTATTACATTAATGCTCTCATTAAGGCGCTAGTAAACCCAATCCTTCGAAAAAAAACCCTCCAACTCCCATTCATCTTCCCTCTTCCTCTATTCTTCTTCCTTCAAGTCGGTTAGCAAAAAATTTCCAAAAAAATCTGGGTTGAATTATTCTGCGAACAAATCAAAATCTTTGCACTTGGAAGTTGACGCGAAAAAGGGAATCGTCCTTGGGTAAGCTAAGGAAGTGAGTTCGCAAATTTTAAGGGTAATCTTTTCAAAATTCCACAAAGGTAAGATTTTGTAACGCTTTTTTTTGAAAATTTTGCATTATTTAGTTGTTAAATCTGACTGGGTGTGTTATTTATGTTCATCCATGCTATATTTCATAGTTTCCTGTTTAGGGTTATTTAATATCACAAGTTCTTTCAGTTTTTGGTATTTTTGCTGTTTTAGCAATTTTTTTGCATGAATTCCGTATAATGTTGAATAGGTGTGTTTATTTCTTCATGTATGCTGAAATTATGTAGTTTTTGGTTTAGGGTTCTCTGCCTTCTCAAATTCTCTTCTATTTTGTTTGTTTGATTTCATTTTAGATGGAAGGGATATGGTTGTTGTGTGATTATAAGGCTAAGCAGTTTGATGTTAGGGTGGAAGATGTAGACTTAACTAGTATTATTGATTTGTTCAATGAGATACATGATGAGTCTGTGAAGCAAGGTGTGTGGTTGCCTGAAAATTTTGGAGTCCATTACAAGCATCCAAGGACCAAAAAACTAGTGGAGTTGTATATGATCCACATCTTTCAAATATGTGGGGTGGGTTTGTAGGATTGGATACTGTTGAGGTATTCATAGAGGATACACAACAACCTCCTAGGATTGTGATGAAATTAGTGAAGGACTTGAGGGAAGAAAAGAGAAAAGCTGAGGCCGAGAAACTTAGAAAGATTGCTGAAGAAAAGGAAAGAGAGAGGGAGGAAGAAAGAAAAAGACAGGAAGAACAAGATGAATTGAGGGAGTTGGAGGAGCAAATGCCCCCTGTGGCAATTGAAATTCCAGTTTATAATCCTGATGATATGAGTGTGATGGAGTATTTAAGGATTTTTTCACAAGAATAAGTAGTGATGGGAGAGTCACAACCTGAAGCAGAGTCACAAGCACACTCCCCTGCCCCCCCTCCACCACAAACAGACTCCCCTGCCCCCCCTCCACCACACACAATCCCCTGTCCACCCTTTCCAACCACCCCCATCTCCTCCACAAACCTCTCCTCCCCCATCCCCTCCCCAAGCTTCCCCTCCTCCATCCCCACCACCTGAAACACAACCACAAACACAATCACCTCCCCAAGCTTCCCCTCCTCCATCCCAACCAACTGAAACACAAACACACTCAGATCCTAATCTTCCAAACCTGCTGCTTCAAAAAAAGTAGGTGCTGCAAAGAAAAAGGGAGCAAAGAAGGGGTTTAAAGCTGCTAAATATGAGGGTTGGTACATATGTACCAAAGACTAGGAGATCAGAGAGAGGGGTTAGGAAGCCTAGAATGCCTCCCCAACAACCTGAGCATCAACCTGAGCATAGGGAATTGAAGATGAACTGGAAGAAGAATCTGAGGATGATGAGGCTGATGATGATTATGTTTGGGAAGAAGGGAGTTCAGATGATGAGGGTTATGATTTAGAATTAGAGGGTGAAGTTGAGGATGAAGAAGTGGATGTATTGCTAGAGAAAGAATTTGAGGATTACTTGGATGGGGGGTCAGTTTTAGACAAGTTGTACACAAATGGTACAGTTGTGGGAGAGATGCTTTTTGGGCAGGTGAAGCTTGATCAATGGATGATCTTTTCAAACAAAGATCACTTCCTTGGAGTGTTCAAGGACTACTGTATTCAAGAGGGGTTTGCAGTGAGGGTTGAGAAGGCTGACAACCTTAGGTTCACTGCTAGGTGTATAATAAAGGACTGTGAGTGGAGAATTCATGCATCCAAACTGATGGATGGCATTAGTTGGGCCATAAAGTCTGTAACAGGTGAGCATAAGTTGTGTGGCAGAATGGAGGAGAACCCAATGGTTACCAGTGTTTGGTTAACAAGGCATTTGGGTGATGTAATTAGTGCAAACCCTGATGTACCTGTGCACTCATTACAGAAGATGTGTTTGGAAAGGTTTAGGATAAAGGTGAAGGAAAGGTTGTTATATAAGGTGAAGTGCATGACAAAGGAGCAGATGTATGGGGGCTTCTCTGAATCCTATGGGCTGCTACCAGCATATGCAGAGATGATAAAGAGGACTAACACTGGTAGCTATGCTTTGGTGACTTGGACAGCCAACTCTTCAAACAGCACACCAAAGTTCAAGGCTTGTTTCTTCTCATTTGCAGCTCAGTTCAAGGGGTTTCTAAGAGGGTGCAGACCTCTTATTGGGTTTGATGGGACACATTTAAGTGGGTTCTATAAAGGAATCTTGTTGACTGCTATGGCTATTGATGGAAATAATGAAATATTTCCAATAGCTTATGGGATAGTGGACACAGAGAGTAAAGATAGTTGGAGCTATTTTTTCAGAAACTTGAAATTGGTTTTCCAGTCACAAGGTGTTAACAAGGATGACTGGACATTCATAAGTGACAGGATGAAGGTAACATTTCTTTCCTTCCATAATTAAATATCTAACTTATCTTTCCTTACATCCTTTTTTGTTCCAAACTAACTGATTTCATTTATTTTCTATTCCATGTAGGGTGTTGAGGGAGCACTGTTGGAGGTGTTCCCTAAAGCTACTAGGAGGATTTGCTGTCAACACCTATATTCCAATTGCAAGAATGCTGGATTCACTGGCCCTGCTTTCCATAAATCTTTTTGGATTGCTGCTAATGCCTACAACCTTTATGTATACAACAAAGCCATGGAGAAGATAACAAAGGTTGATCCTAAAGCTACAGAATATCTGGACAAGGCAGAGGAGCAGTGGTCTAGGCATGTATTTGACCCTGTTGTGTGTTGTGATCACAACACAACAAATTTTGTTGAGTCTTTCAATGCGTGCACAAAACCTTTCAGAGATCTCCCTGTCCTCACTTTGTTGGAAGGTAATGAAATTGTTTTGTTTTCTTGTTCTACATATGCCTCTTATTAGGTGCTTATACTGTTGTTCTACATTTGCAGAAATTAGGGGTTGGTGTATGAAAAAGGTGGGGGCTAGATTTGACAGAGCTGTTGACATGGAACCCACTGACCTCACTGACTATGCCACTAAGTTGTTGGAGGTCAGGGCTGATGAAAGCAGGTTCTGCCATGTTGTGGAAGCTGGTGAAGGGGAGTTTGAGGTGTTGGATGATCATGTGCACTTCCTTATTAGGCTAGAAACTAGGACATGGGGCTGTGGAAAATGGCAGGGCACTGGTATACCCTGCAAACATGGTTTGAAGGTTATTTTTGACCAGAGGCTTAACCCACATGACTATGTCTCTGACTACTACAAGGGGGCTGCATATAAAGAGACCTATGCAAGCCACATACACCCCATGCCTGACTCCTCTCAATGGCCTGAGTTTGAACTCCCTATAATTGACCCTCCCCCATTCAAAAGATGTGCTGGAAGGCCTGCTAAACAGAGGAAGAGAGGTCCAAATGACAAGAAAAAAGGGAAGAGGAGCAGCACTATTAGTGTGGCAAGTGCAAAGAAATAGGCCACAATTCAAGGACATGCAAGGGAGGGGCTACACAGAAGCAAAGGAAGGAATCTGGTGCATCAACATCCCAACCACAACAATCTGATGGGAGTACTCAGCATGGAAGGAAAAGAAAGGCTGCTGCTGGTCCATCAACTTCCAAGGGTGGAACCAAAAAACAGAAGAAAGGCAAGGATGCAGTTTGAGTAATTAGGGGACTAATCTTTAATTTGCTAACTATTTTTTTGGGTACAAATTAGCATAAACAATATTTTGTGGATGAAATATGGTAAAGTGCAAACAATATACTCATCTTTTTTTGTAAAGTTACTTAAAAGCTTAAATATTTTGTGGATGAAATATTGGGATCGTTTTTGTAAAGCTACTAATATTATTGCATATTGAATGTTATTTGTTACAAATTTGGTGCTACATTACCATTCTTCCTTCATTTGTTCATTACAAAAATAAGTAACACAAACATAAATACGCCTATTTTTATTGCTCCTCGCATCCTTTTTTGTTGTTGTTTGATTCTCTTCTTGAGTAGCTTCACTTCCTCCTTTAGGTTTACATTACTTGCCTCGTCTTCCTCTACTTGTCTCACAATGGATTTATGGTCAATAATACCAACACACCACCTAAAAGTGTTGCAATCATCGCACTTGTAGTACAATCTTTCTGGATTCATTGAGGAATCCGAGCTCCGGATTGCAAATTTTTTCCTGCATTTGCAAGTTCTATTAGGAACTCTAATGTATGAGGATTCTAAGTAACTAGAAGTGTGAGATTGTGAGCTCATGAGTATTATTGGAGTTGGATTGAAAAACTATACTTTGGATGAGGAGGGAGGAAAATACCAAGAGTAGGACTGCTTTTATAGCAATCCCAGGTATTGCAACGGTCAGAAAAAGTAATTCAGTTTTAAAAAACTAGCCGTTATCAAAATTTGAACATATTAGTAAAACCTCAGGGGTATTTCGTGAATTAAAGATTGAGGTCAACGGTCATGTAACGCCGTTCATCATTAATGGCATTCTGGTCATTGTTTGCAAACATCAGGGGTACCTAGTGCATTAGTTTAAAGTTAGGGGTACCCCATGAATTTTGTTAAAGTACAGGGGTACCTGGTGAAAAAACCGTATTTTTTATTAGTACTTGAATTTATGATATACTTCTTCCATTTCTTTTCAATGGTTACATTTTGAGTTATCACACTATTCACAAGTTTGTGTTTGATTATCATTTGTGATTAATGGGTTAGGAAAAATATAGTTATGGGGGATCTTGTATGATTCATCGATAAGTACTTTTAGAATATCAACTTTTTATAATTATTACAAACTTTTAGAATATCAACTTTTTATAATTATTACAAATGCAAATTTAGAGATATTAATGTTAAGACATTTACATTGATAATCGTGAATAAGTAAATTGTAGCTATTAGAAAGAAAAAGGATGGAGTATAACTTAATTTCTTAAGAATTCTCAACTGTGCTAAGTTCACGTATATTACTCTCGGAATCGAATTTACGTTTCACCCAACTTTATGATGTACTCTCCCATGAAAATTTATCATGATAATTTTATTATTAATATATATATAAGGTTGTTAATGAGGCGAAACAAAACTGGACACATGCTCGAGATCAAAGCGCATATAGCTAGCTTAATAATTTATGCTCGGCTTTAGCTAGAAAGCATGAAATCCAAACTCATCTCATAAACCGAAGTTGTTAGGAAACAGGGTGTTGTAGTTTGATTAATGCGGAACAGATAATCAATGAAATAATATAGGTGAGAAAACTATAAAGATGAACAAACAAAGAATACAAGGATTTACGTGGTTCAGTCAAATTTGACCTACGTCCACAGGTGGAGGATTAGAGATACTTCACTATGATGGAGAAAATCAGAGAGAATAATACAAGGAGCCCTAAATTCTAGAGACTAAAAGTGTTTCATAAGTTGTTAATAATAACGAACACCAGAAAGCCAATTTATAATCATAAGGCACCCCGTACAAACCCTATAAGATAACTCAAAAACGAAAAAATATCGAAAAATGCATGTATCGCAAAAATCGGCGCTCCGCCCGATCGGACGCGAGAGGAAACAGTTTCGTCAGTTCTGCATAAAACAGTCATAACTTTCTCGTTTCTTGGCGAAATTAGGCATATGACCTATCCTTGAAAAGCTCTTGGAACAAGATATCACCTCCAATTTGAATCACATCAAAAACATGTGTAGATTGAGAGATAAGTGGATTCAAAGTTAGCCTTATGCCATTCACAATATTTCAAGTCATAAATAACAATCTCCACCTTGACTTGAAATCGATCAAACAAGATAACTTCACCTTGAACTGAAAACCAAGAAGTGATACTCACCATAAACATAGAACCTCCACCTTAAAAATAATTCCATAAGCCTACTCACTTTAAGCAATCCAGAAAATAGACATCTTCTATGATTGTGTACCGATGCGTCTTTGAACACAAAATCTGTATACAAAACCATCACATGGCCTAGATCAAGAGTATAAATTCACCAATGCCAAGCATGCTTCCTCAAATTGAACAAACTCTCTTCAAACACTTCTTCATCTCAACAACAAACTCAAAGGCAATTCTAGAAGCTAATGACAACAATAATTTCTAAATTGCAATTGTACTTAATAAACACGAAAGTACCAAATTTGAGATAAGAAATAGCATAACTAGAACAAAATCTAATGCATAACCAAGATTGCTACTTTATTACAAACTCAAAAACAATCTATCATAGATTCCAAAAAAAGAAAATCCACACGATTTCTCATTTTACCAAGAGATCTCAAGGGGACACCAAACATAAAGAGATCGTAGAAACTGCAACCCCAAATCTTGTAACCCTAAAGTGCAAGATCATCGTCAAGAACAGCGTCAGCAATACTTGCAGATTGATCCTCATTAAACCTTTCTCCATTTTTCTTCTTTGATTTCCAACACTCAGATTTAATATGACCCTTCACATGACAATAGTTACAGATTTTGCCAAAATTCTTTCCACCATGAGCAACCAAAGCATTTTGTGAGCAGAATTATTATATTTATTAACCAATTTATTGTCAATTAAATCTCTCTGAGTTAAGGCCTCCTTAACATCCTGCAAACTCAAATCATCTTTACCATATAATAAGATTCTCGAAAGTGCTCATACGAAGGTGGTAAATAACGTAACAACCTAATAACCATATCCTCATCATTGACTTCAACATCGATGTTTTGCAAATCCATAATTATAGAGAAGAATTCATCTAAATGAGACTCAAGCTATTTACCTTCTTCTAGACTGAGATCATGAAGTCTAGATTTTAGTAGTAGACAGTTGGTCACATACTTTGTCATATAAAGTGACTCCAACTTCAACCACAAACCCGCAGCAGTCGTCTCATTGGCAACTTCTCTCAAAACTTCATTAGACAGACTTAAATGAATCGTCGAGAGTGCCTTCAAATCCATATCCTCCCATTGATCACCCGTCATACCCGAAGGCTTTTTGGATGCACCTACCAGAGTCATCTAATAGCCACTTTTAACCAAGATGGCTTTCAACTTTAGTTGCCATAGGCCAAAATTTACATGCCTATCAAATTTCTCAATATCGAATTCCATTCACATAATCAAAAAATCAAACTTGTTCTATAAACTCCTAAGATCTTAAACAACCAAGCTTTTGATACCGATTTGTTAGGAAACAGGGTGTTGTAGTTTGATTAATGCGGAATAGAAAATCAATGAAATAATAAAGGTGAGAAAACTATAAAGATGAACAAACAAAGAACACAAGGATTTACGTGGTTCAGTCAAATTTGACCTATGTCCACGCGTGGGGGATTAGAGATTCTTCACTATGATGGAGAAAATCAGAGAGAATAATACAAGGAGTCCTAAATTTTAGAGACTAAAAGTGATTCATAAGTTGTGTTAATAATAATGAACACCAAGAAGTCCTTTTATAATGATAAGGAACCCTGATACCTAAATGATAACTCAAAAATGAAAAAATACCGATAAAACGCATGTACTGCAAAAATCGGCGCTCCGCCAACTGGATCGAGAGAAATCCGCCCGATCGGGCGCGAGACGAAACAGTTTCATCAGTTCTTCGTAAAACAGTCATAACTTTCTCGTTTCTCATCGTAATTGGGAATATGACCTATCGTTGAAAAGCTCTTGGAACAAGCTATCACCTCGAATCTGAATCACATCAAAAAAAATTATAGATTGAGATATATCTGTATTCAAAGTTAGCCTTATGCCATTCACAAGATTTCAAGTCATGAATAACAGAAGTATTAAACAGTTCAAAAAAAACCTTATAATCATTAGGTTTTAATTAAAAGTAAAGCCTAACAAAACTTTGCTAAACTATTGAATAGTATGGATGTAAATTGTATTGTGGAGAATTATGACCGAGTTGCCTTCAGTGTAATTGGTCGAAATCTCTGCTCCATATTGTTTTTTATTCTTTGTTAAGGGATGCTCAGTTCACCACATGCATCATCTCAAATTCTAGTTTTTTCATCATCCAAAATTCAAATATATATGAAACTTTATCACTATACATTTTAGGGGGCGTTTGGTTGGAGGGTTTCAAGAAAGGGAAAGGGAATTGAGTTCATTGTTTCCCTTTGTGAGTGTTTGGTTAGTGCCTTTTTTCAAACCCTTTACCATTTCTCCTTATTAGGATTACCCTCTTTTTCCTTAGATTGATTCTCCACCACTCCCCAAGGTTTGGAATTACCCCATATCCCTCTACCATACAACTATTATTATTATTATTATTATTATTATTATTATTATTATTATTATTATTATTATTATTATTATTATTATTTATTATCATTATTTGTTATTATTATTTATATATTATTATTAATAATATTATTGATATTGTATATTACTATATTTATAATTATTGTATATATATTATTATTTTTATTATTATAATTATTTATTATTATTATTATATTTTTATTACTATTAGTATTTATTATTATTTATTATTTTTATTTATTATTTTATTATTATTTATTATTAGTTATTATTATTGTTATTATTATTTATTATTATTATTATTTATTATTTTTATTATTTCATTTATTTTTTAATTATTCATTTATTTTTTTTCATTCATTTATTTATTTTTATTATTATTACTATTATATTATTATAATATTATTATTACATTATTATTATTTATTATAATTATTATATATTATTATAATTATTTTTTATTATTACTTTTATTATTTATTATTATTATTATTTATTATTAACTACTATGATAATTATTATATTATTATTTATTATTATTGTTATTACTAAACAATAATAATAGTTTTCCATTCTCTTTGATGTCCTAACCAAACAACATTTTTAATCAAAGAAAAACCCTTTCTATTCTCCTTGTAACCCTTTCTCATACTCTTTCCCGTTTTAACGAACCAAACGCCTCCTTAGTTCTTGTTGTAACAACAAAGTAACCTGAATTTTTTTTCTTGCAATACTAAATTATCTTGGTTCACTTGAGTAAACCTGATGTTTTGAAAGGTACTATGTTTACTCCTGTAAATTCAACCTATGATAAAATGCTATAATCACATATAGTACACTACGATACTTATAGCTATTATTATACTCCCTCCGTTTCCTAAAGATCTTCCTTATTACTGTTACTACATATACCAATGAGAATCAATTTGTATGGGGTGTGGGGTGGGTAAAGTAGGAGAGAAAAAGGAGTTAAGATAAATAAACAAATAAAAAAGGGTTAAACTAGGAGATAGAAATGGAGTAAAATTGAATTAATAATGTAATGGTGGACCGTATGATAGGGACATGAGAAAATAAAAGGGAAAAAAAATTCCAAATAAGGAATAAAGTAAAAGAGGGAAGATCTTTTGGAAACGCACTTAAATGGAAAGAGGGGAGATCTTTAGCAAACGGAGGGAGTATTTATCTAAAAGAAAGTAAGACTAAATAATGTCTTACCATTATTCAGAAAGTTCATTGTATATTTTTTTTCTGTTTTTTGAAAGCCAATAAAATAATGATGTAAATATGCCGTTAATTGAGGATATAATGATAAAAGATGGTGAATGTGTATTTTATTACTTAAGGGTATAAAAGGAATTACCATTTTTGGTGCCCCCCATCCTCTTCCCTTATATATAATAGAGATTAAATATATTTTCATGAGTTGTAAAACTATATTGTATATAGATCTTATTCTGAAACATATTTCAAGCAGTCTTTTATGGTAAAAAATTATCATAGTTTTAAACTAGGTAGCAAAAGTTATATTCAATTTAGATAATATAATAAATTTAGCTTGTTTATTCAAAATGAAACTCTAATTTTTCCCTATCAAAAACTTCTTTTATGTATTTAACTATATGTAAAACTCTATTTGTTAAAGCAATATTTAGAATAAAAATTCATGACATGACAATCCTAATGGTGCTCTCTATTTCATAAGTTGTAGAGCTATATTGTAAATAAATCTTAATTCGGAGCATATTTCCAGCACATTATCCAATAGTACAAAAATTATAATATTTCCAATTACGTAGAAAAGTTATACGTAATTTACATAATATACACTAGTAGAATAAATGCTATTTGTTGCGGTCAAAAAGTGCCCTATTGCTGCGGTTTTGGGCGCGCAGCAATTAAGAGGGCAACAATAGGTATTAATTATATTGCTGCGGTTTTAAACCGCAACAATATCTACAAATATTGCTGCGGTTTTTAAACTGCAGCAATATTATAATTTTTTATCAGGAAAAATTCAGTATATTGATGCGGTTTTTAGCCAAAACCGCAGCAATATGACCAGGTACAGAAAAAAAATTATTTTTTTGTATTTGCCAATTAAATGTGAAATATTAAAACCAAACAACTAACATATTCACTATCCATTAATTACACAGACAAACTGAAGATAAAATGTTCATTAATATATAAAGATGAAAAATCTAATTACATCAATATTACAAAAAAATAAAATATAAAATAGAAACGCAAAATTAAAAAAACAATTACAAGTAAATGACTAATAAAAACAAATAATACTAAATAAATAAAAAACTGAACATAAAAAACATCCCAAAACAAAAATTATACAAATCTAAAAAAACGAAAAAAAAGGTAAAAAAAACAGAAACGAAAAAAAAAACAGAAGCAAAGATCTCAGTTCATGTTCACGTTCGACAGATATTCTCAACAGATATGAATTGGCATCCGGGCAGAAAATTAATTATGAAAAATCGGAGGTCTCTTTTAGTAAAGGGGTTAGCATTGAGCAAAAAGGTGACCTGTTGGGAATTCTGAAGATGCGGCAGGTTGAAAAACATGAGAAGTACCTTGGTATCCCTTCTATCACAGGAAGATCAAAGAAAATGATGTTTGACTCTCTCCTAGATAGAATTTGGAAGAAACTCCAAGGGTGGAAAGAAAAGTTACTTTCGAGAGCAGGGAAAGAGATTTTATTGAAAGCTGTTATCCAAGCGATTCCTACCTATCTTATGGGAGTGTATAAAATCCCTGCTATGATCATCCAGAAGATTAAAGCTGCTATGGCTCGATTTTGGTGGGGAAGCTCAGATGCAAAGAGAAAGATTCATTGGAAAAATTGGGAGGCAATGTGTACTTTGAAGTGCTTGGGAGGTATGGGATTTAAAGATTTGACGGTGTTTAATGATGCACTGCTTGGTCGTCAGGCTTGGAGACTTATCCAGGCTCCTCACTCACTACTTGGGCGGGTAATGAAGGCAAAGTACTACCCATCATGTGAATTTATTGATGCATCACTTGGCTACTCAAATAGCTACTCTTGGAGAAGCATATGGAGTGCAAAAGCTTTAGTGAAGGAAGGTTTGATTTGGAGAGTGGGAAATGGTTTAAATATTAATATTTGGGAGGCTCCCTGGATTGCGGACGAAAATGGGAAGTACATTACATCCCCGAGACGGAATGATCTGACGTTGGTAAGCCACCTTATTGACCCGAACTCTCACGAGTGGCGACATGATATTATTGCAGAAAATTTTAATGAGCGAGATGGGAAGTGCATTCTTGCTATTCCACTATGTACGCCTCTTCCTAACGATGTGTTGACTTGGGGTTTAACAAAAGATGGGCGGTATTCAGTCAAGACGGCATATATGCTGGGTAAAGGGTGCAATCTCGATAATTTCCACACGGCCTGGGTCGAGTTATGGAAGCTTGAAGTGAGCCCTAAGGTACGTCATTTTTTGTGGAAACTTTGCACTAATATTTTACCTACCCGAGCACTATTGGTCCAACGTCATCTCATTGATTCTGCGGAGTGTCCTTGGGGATGTGGTGCACAAGAAACGGCTCACCATGCCATCTTTAGCTGTCCACGATTTGAGGAACTTTGGGCGGATAGTGGCTGCGCAAGTCTTCGGGATAACAATGGGTGTGATACGATGTGTGCCTTAGTTGAGAAATGGCGAAATCTGGATTCCAAGCTGAAGGTAAAGGGTGCTTTTCTATTGTGGTGCATTTGGGGTGAAAGGAATAATAAAGTTTTCAATGATAAATTCACTCCCAACTGGGTATTGTTAAGTCGAACTGAGAGATTAGTGGAAGATTTTGGGAGATATTCTGGAGCTATTTATAGGCGGCAGGATCCGGTTGTTACCAGTCCGCGGGTCTGGAGTCCTCCACCGCCAGACTGCTGGAAAATCAACGTTGACGCATCGCTAGAAGTGGAAGGCTGGGTTGGCCTTGGGGTAATAGCCCGTGATCATTTGGGCGGGGTCCGATTTGCTGCTTCTCGCCGGGTTCGAGCCTACTGGACTCCAGAGATTGCTGAAGCAAAAGCTATTGAGATGGGTGTGCGTCTTGGAAGCAGGTTTGGGCTGGAGAAGGTGATGGTGGAATCCGATTGTCTCAACATCATATCGAGACTGCAAAAGTCCTCTTTCTTCCTTTCTGATTTGGATAATGTGTTATCTTCTATCTTCTCCTCTAGCTCTCATTTTCTTTCCTTAGTATGGTCTCATGTGAAAAGAGATGGCAATTATGTAGCTCATCATTTAGCTAAGCTAGTTCCATTTGGGGTTGAACAAATCTGGGAGAACCATGCTCCTAGGGAGGTGGCTCCCTATATTCTTATGGACGATTTGTCCCATGATTAATCTAGCTCATGCTTTTCCCCTCAAAAAAAAAAAAAAATGTTCACGTTCGACAACAACCACCATTCATCTCGCCACCGGTGAATCAATAAAACTTGTTAGACGAAGTAGTAGATGTGCGACATCTAAACTGCACGACTTAGAACCCTATTGTTAGCGGCGAGAAGACGTGCAACGACGCGGCGAGAAGACGTGCGACGACGCGACGAGAAGACGTGCAACGACGCGACGAGAAGACGTGCAACGACGAGGCGAGAAGACTTTTGTAGACGTGCGACGCGGCGAGAAGACCACCGCAGTAGACGTGCGACGACGGCGAGATGACCACCGCAGTAGATGTGCGACATCTAAACTAGACGACCACCGCAGAAAAGAAAACGCGAACGTTCGGATTTTGGTGGGCGACGGAGATATGTCGTCGATGAGGATGAGAGGAGAGAGAGGGGAGAGAGAGAGGAGAGAGAAAGTGAGAGAGAAAGTGAGAAGAGAGAGTGTCATTTTTTTTTACCGATGAGGAGGAAATGAGAGGGAGAGTGAGGAGAGAGAGTTTAAAAAAAACGGCTGGGAGTTGTTAGGAGGAAGGAGCAATAAACCCTAATTGGGTCGTGTGTTTCATTTTAAAAACGCCTATTGCTGCGGTTTTTAGTAGGAACCGCAGCAATAGGTTGAAATATTAATAAAAAATTAATAATTTAATATATTGCTGCGGTTCTCACTGAAAACCGCAGCAATAGAGTTGGTCAAAAAGTCAACTTAAATTTGAACATTTTCACGTTGACATATATTGCTGCGGTAGAAACTGCAGCAATATGTCTATTTTATATTTTCCTTTTTTTTCCGTGATATATTGCTGCGTATGGGTAAAACCGCAGCAATACCACCGCAGCAAATAGCATTTATTCTACTAGTGATAATAATATAGGTGGTTCATTCAAAACCAAACTCTAATTTTCGCTCATCCAAACCTCGTTATATGTATTTAAATCTATGTAGAAGTCTATTTTTGTATCTTATTAAAAAAAATTATTTTGTAAACAGCTAAAAATAAAAATAAAAATTGATGACTTTACAATGTAGAGTTGAAGCACTATCAACTATTGAATAAAAAATTAATGACTCATATTTTATCTTTCCTAAACCCCCTCTATTTTTTCTCATCAAAATCCACCATCCTATTTCCCTCCTTCCACCATCATAAGCCCTTGATTTTAAAATGTATGGTTCATATACAACTCTAACTTGTAGAATTTTATTAAAACTCTACAGGATTTGGACTCACACGACTGAGGTTTTGAATGATAATATGTTTAAGCTTGTAAATTAGACTTATGATAAAATTCTATAAACATATATAGTACACTTTAGCTATAGCTATTATTATATTTATCTAAAAGAAAGACTAAGTAATGCCTAATCATTTATCTAGTTAAATATATTTTCATGAGTTGTAAAACTATATTGTAAATGGATCTAATTTTGAAGCATATTTCAAGCAGTCTCAAATGTTAAAAAAATATACTATAATGTTTTGAATTAGGTAGTAAAAATTATATTCAATTTACATAAATAATAATTTACGTTGTTTATTCAAAACAAAACTCTAGTTTGTCGTTATACAAAACTCCTTTTATGTATTTAAATATATGTATAATTTTATTTTTTTGAAATATTTAAAATAAAAATTAATGACATGACAATCCTACGTGGTGTTCTCTATTTCACAAGCTGTAGAACTATATGGTAAATGGATCTTATTTCGAAACATATTTGGAGCACTATCGTCCAATGGAACAAAAAGTATAATATTCTGAATTATGTAGCAAAAGTTATAAATAATTTACATAATATAATAATTTAGGTTGTTCATTCAAAACCAAACTCTAATTTTAGCTTATCTAGAACTTCTTGCATGTATTTTAATCAATGTAAAACCCTATTTTTGTAAAAAAATAAAAATAAAAATTGATGACATGTCAATCCTATATGGCGTGCTTTATTCTCCCGAAATCTTGAGGAGCTCTCTATGCTCTCGAAAAGTTCCTATTTTACATATACTAGTATTGGGACGCGGACAAATGCTCGTTCTCTTCGTGGAAAATATGTAGTTTTTTGAAAATTTCACATACAACAACAAAAGTTATAATGTAATAGCTTTGAATATTCTAATTCTAACAATAATAGAGTTTGTATAAAATCTCTAATTCTAATTGAATTTTTAAATCTAATTGGAAGGTGTTAATTTAATACGTTATTATAATCAATATTTCCGTTTATACGTTACGTTAATATAAAATTTTAAATATTGTATGAATGGATCTTATTTTAAATCATTTTTCAAAAACTTTTCGGTGGTACAAAAATTATAATTTTTCGAACTACATATTAAAAGTTATATCGATTTACTATACTTAAGTTTTTCCATTGTGAACTCAACTCTATTTATTCTTATCATAAACTCTATACATATATTCTCATTACTTTGTAACTCTATTTATTTTAAAAATAAATGACATTGCAGTTAATAAGTGTGACAAATGGCATCCAATGATGACGCCAAATGTTGTGACGCCGTGAGGTGGATTGTGAACTATACTTTATATATTAGTTATTATATGATATGACACGGAAAAATTGATAGGAATAGTCCCAATGTTCAGCTTTCTGCAATTTTCAATCCCAACTTATGATTATTTCTCAGTGGTCCTAATTTTGAGATATATTTTATAAAAACAGTCCCAACAGATTAATAACCTACCACAACAGGTAAAACCTCTAAAACCACCAACTCAAGCACCCCTTAATGTAATAAAACCTGCTTTTGAAACTTATTCTCTCAACAAACAGGTAAGATGTCTCTTAATTTCTTTCACTTTTGATGTTCAATTTAATTACATTAACCGTATTTCAAGCTGTAATTTTTAACAGAATCAATTACATTTTTAAGAAAATGAAATTATATTATAAAAATCGAAACTTTACCATTTTTTAGTGAAGTTATCTGGGTATTTCTCACTATTTTCAAATGTATACAAAAAATTATAAATTAAAAAGTAAATAACATACTTTTCCATCTTTAAGCTAAAAATCTCATCCAGGTCTTCTGAAATTTGCAAAATTACAAATAAAACTCGAGTTTTTGTCTCAAAATTTGCCTACTATCTTATCCTTCCAAAACTAAAGGTAAAAGTTGTTGGTTTTGTTGGCAGTGTGAAACTATGACAGCAAAAAAGACTCGGTTTTGCAAGTAACAAGGGATGCAAAAGGGATATGAGACCAATAGTTGTTCAACTAGAGAAGGCAAGCCCGTACTTCATTCGCAGATCACGGTTCACCTATGCGAAGGGAGAGAAGCTTGTGTTGTAATTGCTGCCCAAAGCAGGCGTTTCAGTGTTGTTTCTCTGGCTCTTGCGCCTTCTCCGGCTTGAAGAATAATCAAGGCTCCCGCGGTTTCTAACCTTATTTAGAGGGGTGGCAGTGCAGGGGGAGTGGAGGCGTAGGGGTGGCAGGCAAAGAAGGAAGGAGGGTAGATAAAGGGGAGGAAGAGGGAAACCTCTTAAAGAAATAAGTAAATTTTAACTGGTTGAACAGGTAACTAGTCAATTGGGATCATTTTTGTAAACTATTATTAGAAGTTGGGACTACTAATAAAAAATCAAAAGTTGAGATTGTAAATGGCCGAATGCCCGTAGTTCGGACCATTCCTTTCAATTTTTCTTATATATTAAGATTAAGATTACATTAACATTAAGATTAAGATTGAGTATTACTGTTATAATGGATGTGAGAAAAAAAAAAGTAATGTAAAAACAATACGAACACATGCAGATATAATGTGGTTCACCAACAATGTGTTGGCTACATCCACAGGCTAGAGAGAAAAACTTTATTTATCATTGAGGAATACCGAAATCACCGAAGTGGTTACACTAATGACGGCTTAAATACCTAGGGTTAAAGTATAATAATAAACTGATACAATCCCAAGTCAAAAACCCAGTCGCCTGGGCAAAATCACATGGTCGGGCCAAAAGCCGCCTGGCGGGTGCGCAAGCTAAATTCACCACGGAGCTTAAACGAGCTCGCATAGACACCCCCGAGGCGGGCCACTCTAGATGCCTAATCTGGCAGGCCTGTCCGGTTGACTGGCCGAGCAAACAACCTCGTCTTCTTAGCGTCTTCTCAGCCCAGATTCAATGCATAACTAACAAATCTCCACCTTGACTTGAATTCTCTCACAATGAACCAAATAACAAGATGCATTTATCACAACGCTCAGATTCTCCCTATAACCAAGCGTGTCACGAAAGACAATGAGACTAGATTTGTCCCTGAAGGACACTAGATTATCCCCTAAGGACCCCAGACTTGCCCGAAAAGGGAAACTAACAACCTTGGACATTGAGCAAGTCCAAGCAGTGTTGAAACTTACTCTGCGAAACCGACTTGGTGAACATATCAGTAGGATTATTAACTGTACCTACCTTAATTATCAAAAAAAAAAAAAAATTGTACCTACCTTCTTCACCTTAACTCTTATCTCACTTCTTAGGAAATGATACCTGAAATCAATGTGTTTAGTCCTCTCATGAAGTACACCTTGGCCAAGCATATCGATATAGTACTTTCTGAAAAAGATTACTCTTTTACATTAGAGCAATGCAAATAAAAAATCATAAAGCTCATCAATATTCACCATAAATATTACTTTCTTAAGTTAGTTTTTTAACACTTTTTTATGTTACTATTAATAGTAATATACCGTCGCATGTATCGCGTGCATATAATGCTAGTTTCCTTTATGCTCACTTAACATGTTAATTATATAGTATATACCACTCTTAATTTATAAGTTCTTACCGATTAGAAATAAACACTCGGGTTTATAACAATCAAAAATGTGAAAATCCAAGTCCTTATTCTTAACTTAACTCTAGTGTTAGAAGTACGTTAATGACGTACCCTTATTCTTTCTTCTCTCTAGAGTTCTCCAGTTCCCTAACCCCACTGCCTCTAATAAGCCCTCTTATCGCCTTTGATTTCACCCCTCTACCGCCCCTAATTTCCTTTCTCTCCATCATCTTCTTCTTGATGGTTTTAGGCAGGCCATCGACGCCTTGTGATTGTTTGGTCGGTTCCTTCGCCGGATCTGCTCAACCCTCCGCCGTCGGTGGGTACTTGCTTTGATTTATCCCGAACTACGACTCTTCAACTCCCTTGGTGGTGGAGGTTTCCGGGACAACGACTGATCTTCACCACCGCCATCATCAATCACTAGCCCGGATATCGACTTGGCTGCCACCAATATCCCCAGATCTGCACTCCTTGTCGACGTGCCCCCGATGAAGAGTGCTTTCCCTAGTCGATGGGTTTTCATCAACTCAGACCTCCGCCGTCGATGGTTTAGGCGTTTTATCTGAGAGAATTACCCTTTTTGACACCGTGGCTGGACCACTCCTACCCTAGACTACGGGTGCTTAGTCCAGTTGATGCCTTGTCACCATCAGCTTCGATCGCTGCAGGGTGGTGGCAATTCTTGTCTGCTTGTATAAAGCCTCAAGATCTGAACTCACGTTTTTGCTCCAGCCAGCGATCTTTGTATAGCTTCCTCGGGAAGCTAGATCTAGTTTTTGTTGTCCTTTTTTTTCTTTCTTTGTACTTTAGTTCCTAGTGATCTCTCCCTGAGATAGGGATTCCACAAGTTTTAGATGCCTAGTGATCTTTCCCTGAGATAGGGATTTCACTATACCATCCATGTACCTGTTTGCAAAAAAAAAAAAGTAACAATAACCTACTTGTAAGGCACTATGATCCTCCCGTCACAAAAAAAAAAAAAAAATAACACTAGGATGATCCATAAACAATATGGTGTCATTGGCTTATATACATTTTTTTATCAAAAATATTAATTAAGTGAATGAATATGTAGCATATAATCATAGTATGTCATATTTATTTTTAATTGAAAGTCAATTCATTTTATTCTTGAAACAGGATTATAGTAGTATTACTGTATTTTGATATAAGGCTTGGATTATCTAGCGCTAACATTAATCAAGCACGGGAGTTTCGCCGCCCGGTCAATAAATCAGGGTCCGTATTGAATCATCCATTCAAATCCGATTCCTAAATTGGACACCCTGGTGGGGTGTGGGGCACACCTCCTAAACTTTTCAGCATATGTTGTTTAGTATATCGCGTAGATTTTAGTTTCGGGTTTAATTCTATTTGTTTATTTCATTAGTAGGGTACTATTAAACCTTATAATTAACTTGTCCCACCATAATTCCGTAATACGTAATCTCTCTCCTAAACCTAATAAAATTAGTTCTTCATGTTGCACCAAAAGCAAGAAAATCATTCAAAGAGGGTAATATTTATTAACCAAAAAGGACAATTAGATAATTCTCCTATGTAATATTATCAAGAAAGGCAAATACAATTTGCCCTAATTAATAAGAGGATAATTCTACTATTTTCCCTTAAGAGGGCAATTTTAAGTTTGCCCCCCTATAATATGACCAAAGAAGACAATTCTAGAGATTTTCCTTATTTGATGTCACCTAATAATAAGGATAATATGTAATACGATTTTTTCACCAAGTACCCCTGAGGTTTTTCAATATTCACTTGGTACCCTCGCAGTTATCAGTGAGATGATAGCCCAAGGACTTCTAAAAGACTTGCGAAGCAGGCTTGCGCGCCATCTATTTCTTCTCTGGTTGTAGTATGCATTTACTTGCTCAGACAATTTTGAATAGTAATGTGTTTCACTTGCGCATCATATGTTAAGAACTCTTTCTATCTGTTTTTCTAGGTTGCGTCTGTATGATTTTGTAAATATACTTTGTGGTTGCTGAAGGTAGACCATGCAACAATAGAATTGGTTTATTGGTGACTTGTGTCATTATTGATAGGAGTTTTAGTGCTTTAAGCTATGTAATCAGGGTCCATAGAATAAGCTAGAAACTAATATTATACTTGTTCTTAACTTCTCGTTGTAGGTATTTTTTTTCTATTGCACTAGATTTTTTTTTTTTTTTATTAGGAATTTAAGTCAGCCCAAGGGCTAACCCCTACCAAGGCTACTAGCCTTGTAGGAACTACCAGCACATTGGCTGGTAAAGCATGCAAAGCATGCTAAGGAAATACCCCAACATAATGCTGGGGGTAAGGATCGAACCCCTGACCTCAAGGATCAGAGGGGAGTGCTCTACCACATGAGCTAGCTCCTCATCCTCTATTGCACTAGATTTGTATATGCTCATGTAATAATGAGCTTGCATTGTGAAAATAAAGTTTGATAATGAGTTAAAGAGGGGAAAAATGAGCCAAATATGGAAAAAAAAAAACGAGCCTAAATAAAGGCAAAAAAACAACGATTGCTCTCCTTGTTATGTTATTTATGTTCTTGACACATATATTGCCCTCTTTCCTTATATCCAAGAGAGCAACGTTGTTGCCATAGTTGTACGTAAAACAAAAAAGGCAATGAAAGTTGCCCTATTTGCATAGCTAAAGGGGCAAATATAATTGCCATATTGGCATAATCAAATAGGGTAAATATAAGTTGTCTTGCTTAAATTTTGTAAAGAGGGCAAATTTTATACTTTTGGCCTACAAAAGGCTAATACAACGGTCTACCGCGGCAACCTTGCGGGCCAATAATTTTTTTCCCTTTTAAACAAATAGGACAATTTTTGGATGTAAGAGGACAATTTCACTTGCCCTCTTTGATCTTATTTGTTGTAGTGTAGTGTGGACGTAATTAACACATCATTAGTGAACCAAGTTAAATCATTGTTTCAATTGTTCATTAATTGTTTGTTTCGTTAATTGTATCTTTCACAACACCAAAGAAGCATATATGTTGTTGAAGCACCATTTTTATGACTAATAAAAACTTGTTGTAGAATTATATTTTGTATGGGTATGTATATTGAGGGAAAAAGGACGATTGGTTTTCCCTTGTCTAGATACAACGTCAGAGAAAGTAAGAGAACTAGAGAAGATAATCAAAGTAATTGTTTTCCTTTCAGCCTTCCTAGTGTTTGTTTGGTTTGATGATAAACCAAATTATTCCAGTGTTTGGAATATTTAAACCGTTTTTTCACCAAATACCCCCGATAAATTAAAAAATTCACCATATACCTTCAATGTTTCAAAAATACACCATATACTCTTGAGTTTTAAAAAGCGTGCACCAGATGCCCTTTTTCGAACTTATGTTAACTCAATGTTAGCTTTATTTACCATTTTGCTCTTATTAATCCTAAACCCTAATTCTAATCTAACCCTAACTCTAATCTAACTATAATTCTAACCCTAATACTAATACTGAACCTAAACCCTTACCCTAACCCGAACCCACACCTGACCCTAACACCATGCCAACCCCCAACCCCTCCCCTTCCCCTCCACCCCAGCCCAGGACCCTACCCCCTCCCACTCCCCTCCACTCCACCGCCGCAGCCCCTCCCCCACCCCCTCCACTGTGTTGCCCCAACCCCCACTCCCTCCCCGTTGAATTTCCCCTCCCCTTCCCCGTCGATTTCCCCATCCCCCACCCTCTCGATTTCTCACTCTCTTGCCTTTGCTGCTTTCACCGGCGTCCTTAGCTCGCCGGAGTTATGCTTCCTTGCCGCTTCTTTGCTTCTTCTCCGTTGTTGTGTCTCTCTCCTCCCTCGAAACTCTCTGGCCTCTCTCTCTCCTGTGTCGATGTTGTGCCGCTGATGTGTCTCTCTCCTCCCTGCTGTGTTGTTGTGTTGACGGGGAAGGGGAGGGGGAAATTGACGGGGAGGAAGTGGAGGGACATGTAGCAGCGGTGGAGGGGGAGGGAGTAGGGTCTCCTATGTTGCTATTTTGCTTTTGCAATGTCTCTCTCCTCCTTGATGTGCCGCTGATGTGTCGACGGGGAAGGGGAGGGGGAAATTGACAAGAGGTGAGTGGGGGGACGGGTAGCGGCGGTGGAGGAGGAGGGGCTGTGGTGGTGGATTGAGGGGGGGATTAGGGGTGGGGGTTGGGGCTGGTAGGGGATTAGGGTTAGGGTTAGGATTTAGGATTTAGGATTTAGGATTAGGATTTAAGGGTTAGGGTTAATAATAGCAAAATGGTAAATAAAAGTTAACGGTGTGTTAACGGAAGTTTAAAAAATGGCATATGGTGCATGTTTTCGAAAACTCAAGGGTATGTGGTGCATTTTTGAAACATTGAAGGTATATGGTGAATTTTTTAATTTGTCGGAGATATTTGGTGAAAAAACGATATTGAAATAAAAAATACAAGCTCAATTTTCCTACCCCTTTCTTTCCTCCCTCTTCACTATCCTTCCCGTTATTTCCTTTATGTTCCTTCTATCAGGGGCGGATCCAACGTGGGTTCAGTGGGTTCAACTAAACCCACGCGGATCTGGATGAAAAACTGGAAGTTTTGTGCCAAAAATTACATAGTAATATATACAAAAAATGCGTAAGACATATGCAAATACTCCACGTTGGTCTGCTGGTCGGGATGCTTTATTTTATCACCTGGAATCCGTGTTCGATTCCCTCTCTTCTCTACTGTTACTTTTGTTTTTAAACTTTGTTCACTAAAATACTTTTACCATTTTCCCTTTTTCTTTCTTTGTTAATCTCTCCTCCCAAACTCTAAATCTGCAATTTCAAGAGCCAAATAAAAGTGACGAACTTTCGTCATTAAACAATTCTTTAGCAAATTAACCTCCAGCAGTACTTTGTTGCGCAATATTTGGTTTCTTGTTTTATTAGAGCATATTCATCCCTATATTAGTTTTTCACTAATTGTATATTTTTTTATTATTTAAGATTTCAAAAGACCCAATTAAATTTATCAATTCACCCCTTAAACTCAACTAAGATTTCTAAGCACATACACATATATGCAATAATGATAATTCCTTTTTATGGTGACATCGTGTATGTGAGTAGTATGTATGTGATGCCGTTGAGGTTTGGAAGACAAGGAGGGTGATCTTAGAGCTTATTTGGTATAATAAATCATATTCAAACTACAAAATATCAAAATTTTGTGTGTACTTTCGTGATTTTTTATGGAACTCAACGCACTGCTATTAGCTGTATTTTAAAATTTTGACCTATATATCGAATTTTGGAATAATATTTTATCCTTGAATTATTTCGAATCCACGTGTTGGAAATCCTAGATTAGCCTTGCTTTCTATCATTGCTATACAAACAAAATGATAGTGTAAAAAAAAAAAACTATATCACCTCAAAACCAAAATCAAAATATAAAGTGAAAAAGATGAAGAATAGCTAGAAAGGCATACTAGTGAAACTGAAACTTGCATTCTGATTTTATGGTCCTTCTCATGGGTGGAAACTTGAAACTGAAGACTCGGATCTTGAACCCTCAACAGACTACTTTTCCTAGGATTCCTATCTACTAAAATCGTTTCTTAAGAATCGTATCCGAAAATTGAAATGCCTTGTTTTGAACCAGATGATTTTTGGTAGTGCAAAACTATTCTGAAGACATTAAACAGAATCGTTGCGTTGAACAGTTGCTATGAAAGAGATCAATCTTCAAATGTTAACAGCAGCTCTTCCATTAACAAAGTTGAAAATCGTACTAACTATACATAGTCAAAGTGTAGATTCAGATACCTATGGGCTTGAAACTGTAGTTGCATTCCCAACCATAGGGAGTTCTTTTTGGTATTATCTTTTGTCTTAAACTTTTGACCCACTTTGTTCTATTTAAGAACAGGGTCCACTTTTGGTTCTGCAGATATTTCTCATATTGAAGACTATACTTCCTCAGTTCTAATATAAGTGGAAGGCTTTTCTCCTTTATGTGAGAGCTTTTTAAGAGAAGCGTTTTATTTATTAATAAACAATTTTCTTTCTATGCCCAAAGAATCTTGATTACTTGACTAGAAATAAGTGGAGGAGTTTTGCCACTTCACGGCAAATATAAACAAAAATAACAAAATAAATACTCCTTTCGTCTCAAAATATAGTTCCCATTTCATTTTGCACAGTCTCTCAGACGTACCTTTGACCTACGATATCTTCTATTTCTTATTAGTAAAAATTATAAAAAGTTTATATTACGAATTTATACATTGAGACGAATCTAGTATATTATTTCAAGAGATAACAAGAAGGGAAGGGGAGATTCAAACATGTGACCTATCGTTCACAACACCTCAATCTTAACCATTAGGCCAAGACATCCTTGGTTTAGGTATATTGGTTATTATATTGTTGGAGTTCATTATAGTATAACGGTGTCCGCATTCTCTAGAGTTTCAGTGAAATTCTACAATGTATAGTTATATCTCAACCATACATTTTATCAAGGGCTCATATTGGTGGGAGGAAAAAATTAGGGGGTGGATTTTTATTAGAAAAAATAGGGGTGATTTTAAAAAGAGAAAATATGAGTTGTTGATTTTTTATTTAATGATGGATATTACTCAAAATATACCTTGTAGAATTATTTTACAACTCTAGAGGATCCAAACACAGTTTAACGCAAAGTAAAGCGGCCACCAATCGAGCAACATCTTTAGAGCACCATTACTCATGAGTGAAAAACTCAATCATTCTAGTCTCTTTCTAACTTTCTCTCTCTAAAAAATAATATCCCACAATCTTTTCACACTCATTTCCTTAACCATGAACCATTTTTCAATCATCCCAGCTACTTTTACCTACTCAACTACTTTTTTACCCCATCCAACTACTTTTTCTCTCTCATCACCCCACACCATTATATATTATTTTTATTATTTACTTTTTAATAATATTAGATATTCATTACTAATTGATAAAAAAAATTAATTTATAAATACATAGTTAGCGTTTTTAGCATTAACTAGATTAAATGTACAAAAATATTGTTTATTTTTAAAAAAATGAGTGGAACATTTTTCATATGAAATAAGCAAACTTATAGAAAATTAGTAAATAGCTAGAAAAAATATATATCCAAAATATTACAAAACGGGTCTCTAATTGTAGATCTCTGAAAAATAGAGCCATTTGTATTTTTTTTTTTTTGGATTTTTTAACTACAATAATATAAACTTTTGCCCGTTTTCTCGCAATAATACAAACTTTTGATTATTTTTAAATAATACAAACTTTTGTCCGAAATTTTTACAGTAGGTCATAACCGGTTCTTAACTTGTTTTAGGAGGTCACTAGCTGACGTGGCACTAATCAGGCCATGTGTTGTTATTTCATTGGTTGTTTTAGAAAAAAGAATAAAAAAAAACTTTTCGTTCTTCCTCCCCCCTCCCTCCACTGATCTCTTTCCACTTTCCCCCTTCCCCACCACGACCCTTGCATTGTCTCCCCCCCCCCCCGACCCCCACCCTGCCCATTTACTTCACCAGCGATTTTCTCCTTCGCCACCATTTATTTCGCTAGTGATTTTCTCCTTCGCAAATATCAACTGCCATAGCTGCAGAAGCTTCTTCTATAAATCTTCATTAATCATGAAATGAAATTCTCTTTGTTCTTCTTCCTCGTTCTCCATTTCTAAACCTCTCGATTCCACTCTTTGTTGTTGTCGCAGCAGCAATTCGTCCGATTCTTTTTCCTCTTCGCAGCTCTATTGCTCAGGCGATTGAAGATTTTGTGAATTCGCTGTTGAATTCGTCGTCGAAAAGGATGAAGTTGTGGTGAGAGATAAATTGGAGGAAGGAAATTTGGAGGTTGATGTTGATGGTTAGATTTGGGAGCGTTGGTCATTTGAGGTGATACTTTTTCTTTGAATTATTTGATTCGTTAATTTGAGGTGGTTTTCGAGGCTGGGGTAGGGGAGACAAACTGTGGTGGTTTCAGTGGTGGACTGGTGGCAGTGGGGTGGAGGATATGTCGGGGGATGGGGGTGGTTCAGGTGGATGGTGGTTAGGGCGTGGGAGGTGGTCGTGTCCGGTGAGCTTCTAGGGGTGGTTTTGGTGGTGGCCGTGAGTGGGGGAAGGGCTGAGGTGGTTCAGGTGGGTGGGGGTTGGGGGAGGAGGGAGAAAGAAGAAAGATTATTTTGCAATTTTTTTTTACCTGTTTTACAGGTTATAAGTCAACTTGACTTATAAGAGGAATTTTGGGTAAAAGTTTGTATTATTTAAAAATAATTAAAAAATTGTATTATTGTGAGAGAATGGGCAAAAGTTTGTATTATTGAAATTAAAAAATCCTTTTTTTTCGCTTTGTATTTTTTAAGATATTGCATTTTTAATACTTCCTCCATTTTTTTTTAGATGTTACACTTTCTATTTTAGGAAGTTTTAAATTAGATGTTACACTTTTATTTTGGGTAATAACTTCTCTCTATCTCTCTCCTATCACATGTTCACATGGGACCTTTTTGTTTTTCATTCTCTCTATCTCTCTCCTCTCCAAAAATTACCTAGGAGTCTGTGATTTGAAAAGTGTAACATCTAATAAAAAAGGGAGGAAGTATTTATAATTGTATTATTTCTCTCACCTATCAGAATTTGACAAGTGTCAAATTCTGACGCGCGCGTCAGAAAATCTGACACACGCGTCAGAAATCTGACTAAAGTCAATTTTTTGGCTTTTCCCGAGCCAAATGAGCCAAAACACGTTGTTTTGGCTCGGGAAAAGCCAAAAAAAAATAATTTTCGTCATATCAGGCAGTGGGTCCCACTCCCACGCCTGATCATCATTTCACTCACCTCAACCCATTTCTTTTCCCCAATCACTCCCATTCACCTCATGATCTTTTTTTCAATTGTGATTAGGAGCACTTTTTTCTCCATCATCAACTTGATCTTTATTTTCACTCATGAGTAATGGTACTCTTAGCTCGGCCAAAATTCCATTCCTCTTGATCCTGATCGGTCGGCTTTGCCCAATTGGTCAAGCGACGGTTTTTTTTCATTATCCACCCTGTTGATGTGATCGATTTCGCAATTTTCTCCGCTTTATTTATTATTTCTCTTCCATATAAATACCCCTTCAAATATTTTGTGATTTCTATTCATCACATATTGAAACCGTAAAACACATAACCTATTATATTCTTGTGAGAATTGAGCAATTCCCCAGAAATTTCTCCCCTTGAGTTTCGGCCCCCGTCTTTCTCTCCAGACGAAGACCATCAGAAGAAGGAAGCGAGTCTGGAGAAGCCAGCAAGAAAAAGCCAAAAGAGTTGGTCGTCTTTCTTAAGGAGTAAATCCTCGTCCAAGTTAGATAATCCTAAACTTGGACGATCTCCTCATAAGGATCATACGACATGGGTGGCCGCCATCCTTAGTTTAGCACGACATTAACTTTCAGACGAATGCCACCTGAAGAAGGAAGCTGAAGGCCTCGTCCTGAAAGGTAATTTAATTACTAAGACGAAGGCCTCACAAGTGAGGACGACTTGAGTGGTCGTGTTCCTCTTTTGAAGGCACTTTGTCCTAAAAAGAGAGCATAGTCCCTGGATGAGGTCCCCTGGCCGAGAGAAATCAGCTCGCTCTGGCCGTTCTCGTAATGCCAAGGATCCCCGTCCACACACAAAAAAAAAAAAAAAAACTAACCAAGGTCTTCGTCCTCTTGTAGGAGCCTTTTTTATTGTATTCCTTCCAAAGGGAGCTGGTGAACTTTGACATGCTTATGTCTCCCATCCAAGATTTCTTCAGAGCAGCTTTCGCAGGGGTTGTAAGGGAAAGCAAGCTGTTAGTAGGACTAAGACCTCAGACGAGGAGTTTCACTTAAGAAAATATGAGTTATACCTCTATCTTCGGCCGACAGCAAGCCAGCGGCGACCACGAAGTTATCATTGTAAAACATCTCTTTGAAGGGTATCCAATTGTACGGACCCTTAAAAGAGGAATTGTTCGGGGTACAATAGTCCGCTATTTTGAAGTACTCTACCAATTCTTCTTCAGAGTTGCTTTCCAGCTCTAAGAAGGACGTTGTTTGTCTAGTGTTGGTGGGCCATCGGCTAAAATAGCGGTACCTCCTTGCCACTGCCTCATTAGGCGCCCGGACGTACAAAAATTCGGCTTTCCATGCGTGCATCTTGGACGTCTTATCCCAACAAGTAAGGAAGTCATGACGGTTGCAGAGGCTAAACCAGGCCCCTCTACAGTTTTAGGGTCCTTAGATACGTAATGTATCTAGGTAAAGGCCAGCGAGGAAGGAGGAACGCCCTTCAACTCATAGACGGCCAGAAATGTTAAAATATTCTGCCAAGAGTTGGGGGCCAATTGCTTGTAGCCGATACAGTAATAATGCAGCAATCGGCCAATGAAAGGATGAAGGGGAAATCTTAGTCCCGCGTGTAAGGCCAGCCGATAGACGACAAAGTGGCCAGTGGGAGCACTAAGAATTGTATCGTCCTTACCTAGCAAAATAAAGGTATAACCCGACATAGGAATGGCTGAGAAAAGGTGCTTAGGGTCAGTACCTACACTTCCTAGCCAACCATTGTTGGCTAGAATAAATCTTGGGTCAGAAAGGGGAGCTAGGCGTCTTCTAATTTTGGACGAGATCGTAGAGAGGTCGTCCGAATCATTGGAAGGACCAGATTCACTCTCTTTCATGGCCCTCTTCCATCACCATGTCTCTTCCATACGGGCTGGCCTCAGAAGTTTTGGATGGGTCTATACTCGTGGACGCTTCCAGGGGAAGAATGCTCGAGTATCGGACGGGCACTTTGAATTTCATGCTCCCCATTATCAAGGATTCGTTCAGTTGATGCCTCCATCTCAGAACTGAAAGCCCGGAGATTAACTCTGCGTCTTAGACTGGCAGTTTGCTTGACGCGCACCAAATTACCCTGCGTAGGTAAAGGCTGGGTCGTCTGATATTATCGACTATATCCATAAAAATAAAGTGCATGACCAGCCAGAATAGGCTCAACTGTAGAATGTGCCGAAGAACGAAGGATAGTATCAAGACCAACTCTTACGTGGCCGGGACTATTTGACGAAAAAGAGGAATTCATTTTTATTGTTTCTAAAAGAAAAATAAATAAATGAGAACAAAAAATAAGGGGGATACCTGACGAGCTACTCGAACGATTTATGAAGTTAACGGAAGCTAGACGAGCGCACTCTCTCTCTAGAAATTCGGAAAAAAGGCAGAGTCTCTCTCTCTCTAAGAAATTCTCTCAAGGTGTGAAATGGTCTAAGAAAGGACAAAAGTTCATATTTATAGTGGGGATAAAAATATGTCGCCCTGGTAAAAATAACCGTTGGAAGCAAAAGATCATTAGCAAGTGAACGGTTAAAGCGGCAAAATGGCACCCTTTGCCATTTTTTGAAAAAGTAAGGTGGTTTTAATTTCTTGAAGTAAAAGGGCTTTTAACCGTCTTGGCGCCAAACAATAAAAACCCCTTTTAGGGGTAAATGTTGTAGCCTGAAAATTAACGGTTCCCCAAGGGACAAGCATGTGGATTCATATGGAGCATCCACGTGTCTCATATCTGCAAATAAGAGTACAAGGCAAAAAGAGGATAATTGAAGTACAAATCCCCATTCAGGGAAATTACTAGCCCATCTCTTTAGTTTTTGCATGCACTCACGCCTAAACCTCCAAAAAAATATCTACATATGATTGGATGATGTGTACCTCCTAAACATTGCCTGCCACGTGTCATGCTCCCATTGCTTAGCCAATCAGGTGCCTTTGAATTAGGGTGACCTCAAGGTATAACAAGCAATCTAAACACTATAAATAATCCATAAAATCAGGAAAGGTACCTTTTTTCAAAGCAGTGTGTACTATTTCTCTTTGAAATCTTTCTCTACTTTTTCTCTCTAAACTTTCTCTCTCTAAACTTTCTCTTCTTACTCCTGATATCTGACTTAAGCTTCATAGGGGGAACCACCGCCAAACCTCCAGGGTGGGTCCATTTTTACAGGTTCCGGAACGAAGCTCAGGTTCGAGATTATTTGACCTAAATATCATTGCACAAGTCTCCATCAAAGAACTTGTTGATGAATTGCAGTGTATTTACTTGTCTAACACTACATACAATCACATCTCCCTACTTGCTGCTACTTAATTACAATCCTCACCTACATGCCTAAACTACCTATAGAGATATAAAACAAAAATCAAGAACCCATCGTTCTTGTCTATACAAAATATCAAACAACATACTAATACTCAACCCACATCACACATAATACAAATACAAAATAACCTATTTTTTGAAAAACTCGTACAACATTCGATCCAAAATCCGTACAAATCAACGACCTCGGATGGTGGTATAATCTCTGAGGGTCAATTAAATTAACGATCTTTATTTTATTTCACTATTTATTTTATTATTTTCTTGAAGTTACTAACAATTGATTCGTGATGTAGTTTATTAATATATTCCTATTATTGTACATATTATACTAACTCCCTGTAATATTTTATTTTCTTTTTTTATTTCTTTTTCATGAACATAATTTTTCCCGCCTGATTGCAATATTTATCACCTTATGTTTATTGTTAATCAAGACCTAAATAAATATTCTAACTAATTCTGATAACATGGACAACCTGCTAGGAACCTTGTAATTTGATTGATCTAATAACATACCACTAAAAATTAGTCTTTTTATGAGCTTCCGGAACCAACCTAGATTAATTATTTTTAGGGTGCTTAAAACGCTATTTAAGTTTTCTGTTGCACAAAATCTGTAATGAATCGGTATTTAGTATTGGCCAACAATGGGCAATATAGTTCCTGACTATATTGTATACTCACCCTCGAACTTAATTTTTGGTTCCTGGCCATCTATGGAGTCATCATAGGGAAATCTACATTGGATAAGTCCCTAAGATGTCGTTTTCGTTTCAATATCCAATAAGGTTTATGATTCTTTTTTTAAAGAATTGTTGGCAACTTCAAAAACATATTTTAAATAAAACCTTAACAATGGCGTAGTCAAATAAACGCGCTTACACCGCGTGTAGGCATTAATTAAAGGAATTGAAAAATTCACGCCTACAACATCCAAGGTAAAGTTCTTTAAAATCTACGATGTAGAAGAGGTTGTTTATCTTAATAGGTCTCTTGACATTATGCTTTATCATTGGGGCATGTTTTCTTAGAGATCTACCTATGTAAGTGCGAAGTTTGGCCGCTTCAAGGAGCAAGTGGGGAATAGCTTTAATGCACTTATAAATTGTTATGGACACATGGCTTATTATTGTTGTCAAGTATATATTGAAAATATGTAGTCAATCTTGTGTGTATAATATCTTTAAGTTTTTATTTTTAGTTGCTAATGGTTCAATTATTTATCGACACCGTACCATTTGGATACGAATACTTGAAATGTGTATTATACTAAATGGAAGTTCAAGTCTTTGTACACTTACATTTATGCGTGACATTGTTTTGATGATGTTTCATCAATAAATATTTTACATATACTCTAAATGGGGGAGGATTTTTTGGAGATTTAAAGTATAATGAAGGTTTGGTTCGTGATATGGTTGTTTGAGTTGCTTGGTCAGGATGTCGTAACTCAAACAAATGTATGATATATTATATACCGTGTGTTTCACGCTTCGTTGATCGTCACATGCGAAGGAAACGAGGTTTGAGTGGCATCGTGATTCGTGCCACAGGATAAGGGTTGTGTATCTTGGGTCGCACCTTGCGACCTAAGAAGTTCACGCCTGCAGCAAGCCAACGTTGTTGTATCTTGGAGACAGTATGTGGTGGCGGCCCATGACACAATCACATCTCGCAATGGCAGGCAACTGAGCAGCTAGTGACTCGTGAGTCGTGATGGTTGTCGCACCTCATGACATGAGTCTGTTCCAGGGGCGGTTCTTGGCCCATGCAATAACGGCGACCGCCTAGGGCCCCTAAAAAGCAGGGGCCCCAAATATATATTGTTGTATTGATTTTATTTACAAAAGGAAGCGTTTAGAGTAGTGGTAAGACCGCGTACATAATGAACATCAGGTAAGCGGTTCGAATTCGCTTAACCTACAGTAATATAATTTTGCTTTTTGGAAAAATTAAAAAGCTGTCCATAACAACAATAAGCGTGTAGTTCTATTCTTTAATGAAAGTATTAAACCCATTGATTCCTCTTCTTATTCCTATGACAGAAGTCATCTACAAGAAGTCATCCCATTAATAGCTCCCATTCTCCCAAATTTTTAATGTTTAATTACTACATTAATGGCTCCCATTCTCTCATGTACCTTTAAGGCTTAACAAGTACTTAATCTGGTCGATGACCTTGAAGGAAAAAAGCAGCGCTCGACCACAATAATGTTTTTGGTAATCTTCGTTCTATTTTTTCCAATTTATTTTATATTTTAATTGAATCTCTTTTTTATTGTTTACTCCATACTTTTGAGTAGATATGGTTTTTTAAGATGATGTAACTTGAGTTACTTGACATAATTTTAAATATAAAATTATTTTCTTTTGTCAAAATTAAGAATCTTATATTTTCTTCAAACAATATATCAAGGGCCCAGTTTTAAGAAAATGCACAGGGACCTCGTTATATTTGCCCCGCCCCTGGTCTGTTCCGTATTGTTTCGCGTTTTTTCATGTGCTTCTGACGATTACTCAAGGCATTGTTCCATTTTTTTCCTAAAGCAAATACTATGATATAGATATGAAGTGTCACATGTGAGGGTTATGAAAAGAAACTCTCTTCCATATTTTCTCTCAACATTTAAGATGAAATCTGAAAATTTTCTATCTTGGCAAGGTGCATCACGTCTAGAAGATTGTTCTATCTTGTGCTCTTTGTTTTTCGTAGTTTTCCCAAACAACGATTGTATCTTAAAATCACACTTTAACCTGTCTGGATGGGTGGCAGTTGCACTCTGCATCCTCACAAAATTGAAGCCTCCTTCCATTGAGCGATGAAGAAGATGATATTAGGGGGAAAAAAATAAGAAATGAGCTGAGGAAAACATCGGCAGCCATTAAAAGGGGGAGGAGGGTCTACTAGTTGGGTGGAAAAAAAATTACTGGGATTCATTTTGGAGGGACTTTAGGACCAAATAAGTAAATACATCAGTCACTTAACCTAATTAACAAGTTATTTACCAAAAAAAGGTTTCATTAATGTCACGTAATTAATAAAACCAATGCCATAATGTTACTTTGTAGTATTAATTTTTTTTTTTTCTTTCCACTATGTATAATTTCGAAAAAAGTAATTGGGTGGAACAATATTTTAAATATGGAGAGCAACAAAAATCAAGCAAATGAATGATATAAATGAGCTCCAAAGTGTAGACTCATACAAGAATGACCTCAACAAAGTTTGTTATATTGTGTAAACTCATCGGTTCTATTGTTTTCCATTGATCAGTATTTATAGGATTACAATGATAGTTTTAATCATCATAAAAAACAAATAATATTTATAAGGATGATATTTTACAAATTGTTTCTGTCTAGAAACTGTCAAAAATTATTGTAGTGTTGAGAGTCTTGAAATTCCGAAAAGGTCTGAAGAGCCGAGGAATAGGTCTCCTACAATCCTGCAAAATACAACGAAAAACTGGCCAGGAGGTGTTCACGGGAAACCCCTCCGACGCTCGAGCTAATTAAGATTCAGGTAGAGAGAAAAAGTGAATAAATGTAGAGAGAAATGCTCTGGTTTTTATAGGTGAGAATTGAATACCTTTGTTTGATGAGACAACCCTTATTTATCGAGGATGATGAGACTTATAAAAATGAGGGCGTTTTAGTCAACTCTAACGAGTGGAGGATTATGTTCCCTACAGATAAGAATGTTTTAATAACTTCATCACAAATGGACCAATCCAAAAAATGGGAGCAAACACATATATATATACCATAAATCTAAGAAGAGAATATTTTATGCATATTCTCCATCAAAATTCACTATCACAACTACTTTATTTCATTTATCTCCCTGTTTCATACATAATTACATCCCGCATGATGTTTCGATGATGTTGATTTCATCCAATTAGCAGTCTGACATTTGGTGCAACAGGTGTTGAGCCTCGGCTTTTCTTGCACTTCTTATGAGCTGCACATTTAGCTTTTAATATACGAAACAGAACAATATACTAATTTGTTAGGATTGGTAGATTCACAGATTTTTATGGTTACTGCAAAGTGGATCTTATCCGAACGGCTCCGTTGGTCTTGTAACGGCTACAGACGAAGTGGTACCACCATAATCTACGTCGCCCTCATGAATGATCACTTAGAATGATGGTATCTAGACGGATATCATCATTGTCAAAGCTTTTATCCCTCCATTATATTTTCTGTGATCTATGTGAAATATTCTGGTTCTTAGTTCAGTATTCTAGCTGCTTTACTAGATATTGCAAAATTCCAAAAAAAAAGTAACTTTTATTCATATTAAATTTTATCATACATCGAAATTTCTCAAGATCATGGTTCACCTATGGCTATCAGGACTGTAGTTGTGTGTGCAAAAAGCCCCTCCGTACAGGATTTCTAGTCCAAAATTTTTTGGTTTTATTTAAAATGGCCCAATTTGAAAAAATATCATGCTTTTTATAAACGGCAAACGTTCGAGAACTTCATCTCCGAACTTCATAATTCACGCTATCCCCTATCATTTTCCTTATTCTCTCTCACCAAAAATTTAACCTTCAATATCTTTAACTTTAGTATTGTCATCAATACTTTTTCATAATTATCAATAATAAAATCAATCCATTACTTAGTATTGATTCTCTCTATTCTCTATAAAAAAAATGTAGTCCTCTTCTCTCACTGAAGGAAAAGAAATGGCCCAATTTCCATTATGAAATAGGACTCCATAAATATTTCAAAACGGCCTTGATGGCTAGTGTTTTGTTCATTGCCTATTTAGAGCAGTCTACTTAGGCAGAATGGTGAGAATATTAAATGAGCAAATGAGCTATAGAAATAACTTTAGGTGTATAATATACTAGGTACACTTTTTTTTGACAGGGTACTCAAGGTACGTACACTTAGTTATATATGAATGCACTCATATATCTTGTGGGGAAGAGCTAAGAAGTTTTTTTTTTTTTTTTTGGCTACTGAACATAGTTTGTGAGAGGAGTGGAGCCGGTTTCAAAACTTAAGATCAAGTCTAAAAACAAGTAATAATGACACAAGCAAGTACACGATATACCTAGGTCTAGTTATCACGACCATTTCATCATATGAATTCCTTTTTTTTTTCTCTATCTTTTCATCTTCATAAGCACTGCTTTAAACGTGCAAATTGTCTTGTGTACGACCAGCCACACCTGTATATAGGTTCAGCCGTGTGCGTGTTTTTTCAAAAAGCCATATCTCACTTGTTTTTTAACGGAATCGAGCTTTTGAGCAGGCATTTATCGAGCCAAATTTTCATTTCCAACTTGAATTTTCCACATATACTAAGTATGCTATGATATATGACCTTTTGAGGTTTACCCTTATGTACAAACTCTTATAAACATTTAGAGTTACTCTTATGAGCAAATAGAGTTACTCTTATGAGGAAATAGAGTTACTCTTATGAGCAAATAGAGTTACTTTTATGAGCAAATGGAGTTATTTGTATAAATATGTGGTTACTATTAACTATAAAAAAGTATCACTCCAATAAATAAATATGGTTGCTTTTATAACAAAAGGGAATATTGATCAGTTTTACTCGTATGAAGAAGTTGAGTTACTTTTGTGAGCACTTGGGTTACTTGTATGATTAAATAGGGTTACGTTGTTGGATAATTAAATGGGGTTACTCATATAAACGAATGAGATTACTCGAATGAATAAATGCGGTTACTTTTTGAATAGTTAGGGTTATTCGTATGATTAAATATGATTGTCATATGATTAAGTGAGGTTACTTGTATTAAGAAATGTGGTTACTTTTGTGAAAAATCGGGGTCGTTACTCGAATGATTAAATAGGGTCGTTATATGACTAAGTGAGGTTACTTATATGAAGAAATGAGTTTACTTTTGTGAACAATTGGGATTACTGGTATGAATAAATGAGGTTACTAGTACAAATAAATGATCATTTATCATAAGATTAAACTAGGTTACTCAAATGATAAAATAGGATACTCGAAGAACTAAACGGGGTTACAAGAAAATATAAATAGGTGTACTTATATAATATTTTAATTAATGTTTCTAGTATGAACAAATGAGGTTACTCATATCAACAAATGTGGTTATTGATATGAAAAATTATGGTAAACGATATCAAAAAATGAGTTTACTCATATTAACAATGAGGTTATTTTAACCTTACATATCAACCATACTGAATTATGATTAAGTGAGCTTACTCGTATGAATAAATTAGATTACTTTGTGAGCAACAAGAGTTACTTGGATGACTAAATAGCATTATCATATGATTATGAGGATACTTTTATGAACAAATAAGGTTACTCGTATGAATAAATGACATTATTTTTGTGAACAATTGAAGTTACTTATATGATTATATAGGATCGTCATATGATTAATTGAGGTTACTCTTATGAAAAAGAATGAGATTACTCATAGGAATAATTGAGATTACTTTCGTGATCAAGGGATTACTCGTATGATTAAATAGGGTAGTATGATTAAGTGAGGTTACTCGTATGAATAAATAATATTACTTTTGGGGAAAGTTGGAATTACTCTTATGATTAAATAACGTCATTGTATGATTAAACACTAGTAGAATAATTGCTTGCAGTGATATTGCGGCAGTTTTACCCATATGCAGCAATATATCACGTAAAAAGAAAAGAAAAAATATAAATAACTATATTGCTACGGTTTCGACCGAAAATCGCAGTAATATAGTCTCAACGTGAAATTTTTTGAAAAAAGTTGACCATTTGACCAGATATATTGCTGCGGTTTTTGACAAAAACTGCAGCAATATATTAAAAAACAATATTTTAATATATTGTTGCGGTTCTTACAAGGAACCGCAGCAATATGATTAAAAAAATATTATAAAAAAAGTATAAAAGATGCGGGTAACAGTTAGGGACTAAGGGTTTTTTTCACTTTGATTCTCTCATCCTCTCAACCTCTCACACGCTGTTTTACTTCCTCTCAACCTCACTCTGCTCTCAACCTCACTCTACTCGCAACCTCTCATGTCACCGGTCCTTCGTCGGCCGTTCTCAACGATTAACATCGGCGCTTCGACGACCGTTCGTTCTTTTCTCACGCCCTTCGTTCGTCCTTCGTCGGCTGTTCCTTCGTTCATCCTTCGTTCTTCGGTCGTTCCTTCGTGCATCCTCCGTTCGTCGGTTGTTCCTTCGTTCATACTTTGTTCGTCAGTCGTTCGTCACAATCCAGATCGTCCTTTGCAATAGGTGTTCTTGGCTCGTGGCTCCGGTTCTCTTCGTCAACCCTCGCTCGTGTTCTTGGCGCCGGTCTTCGCAATAGTTATTCGAGTTTTTGGGCGGGCAATTTTTCAGTTTCTTAAATTTCAGTTTTGTTTTAGGATTTTTTCTTTAAGTTCAGTTTCTTATTTTTTTTATATATTTTTTTTTTCATTATATTTTTTGTAATTATTTAGTTGTAATTCTTGATCTTTTTATTTTTGCTTTTTCATTTTACTTTTTGATCTTTTGTATTATTTATATAATTAATGAGATTGATATGTCATTTTATTTTATGTTCATTTGCAAATTTGGTGGATAAAGAATGGGTTAGTAGGCTGATTTAACTCTTTTAAATTTTCGTGCATAATGCAAAAAAAAAAAAAAAAAAATTACCTATGCCAAGACCTATTGCTGCGGTTTTCGGCAAAAACTGCAGCAATATACCGTATTATTTTGATATTAAATACGTATATTGCTGCAGTTTTACCCAGAAATCGCAACAATATGTTCCAATATTGCTGCGGCTAAAAACCGCAGCAATATAATATTTACCTATTGTTGCCCCCTTAATTTTAGTATTAATTCCGTTGCAAAATTCTAAATACGTCGATATGTTATTACATGGGAGATAATGCTTTGATGATTCTCTAAGTTTTATATTAAAAAGGTATTTTGAAAAATAGAGAATTGTGGGTGCTACAGTTACTAATATGAATAAAAGGGAATACTCATAAGATTGAACGAGGTTATTCATAATATTACACGAGGTTACTCATAGATCAAAATGAATTACTTGTATGACTAAATGAGAACATAAATGAGAAACTAACCATTAATTATTACGAACGAATGAGGTTACTCAATTGAAAAAATACGGTTACTTTTGTAAACAATTGGGATTATCAGTGTAATTAAATCAGGTTCCACCGTACAAACAAATAAGGTTATTAGTATTAATAAATAGGGTCACTCATAAGATTAAACGAGGTTACTCACTTTTGGATCTCCTAATTAGAACTACCACTTTAATTCTACCCAAAATATCCTGCTTTTCCTTTCTTCCATAAACATTTCACACTCCCACACTTCGCTTCTTTCCTCCAAAACTTACACAAACTTTTCTTTCTTCTCCTAGATTTTATGATGGATCGTATTAATTAGGATTAGTCTGAATCCGGGTGTACAAAAAATCTAAGCCAATATTGGCAATACCATCTATCATATCGTAATTGTCGACTGCTTGCTTTCTTGTAGGAATTTGGGATGTCGTAGTCACATGCTTCTTCATTGATACAGCTCATAAGATCGTATAGTACATAGAAATTTTATGGAAAATCCTCAAAGATGGAGGAGTAAGACTCGAGCTTTTCTCTTCTCTCTTGTTATCTCTGTCCTCCAAAACTCTATTACGAATAACAAAGAATATGGACCTTCCACCATTGTTAGAGCTTCAAGAAAAGAAAATGAAGATCGAAGCTCTAGAGTTATATGAAGGAGAGAGACAAAGAATATAGAAGAAAAATGCAGCAATAAGAAAGTTCCGGTAGTCGAAAAAGCGAGCAAGACAAATAATTAAGGCTCTATTTCTGTCTGGGCCTTATATATGGGCAGGGCCGTCTTGAAGATTTTGGGGACCCCGGTTCTAACATGAAAATTGGGCCCCTAAATTTATAGAAAATAAAGATGAGAGGTTAGAGTTCTAAAGATAGAAAGTTGAAAATCTAAAGATAAATCATTTGACAAATTTATTAAGGGTGGAAAACAAGGGTGATTTCTTCAAATATTAAGTAAAATTTTCAAAATAATATATTTTGGGACCTTTATAATTTTGGGGGCCCTGTACTGTTGGCCTCCTTGCACACCCTCCTCTATCCCTCTGTATATGGGTCAGTCGCACCTATAAATATAGGTGTGATCACATATAAGAATTTGTGTAAAACGTCTAATTTCCCCTTTAATAAATTTGAAATAGGTTTATGTTTTCAACTTAGGTTCCACTCAAGTTATACATGAACTTTTTGCATTTTCCTTAGATAGTACTCCTCCGTTCCATAATATAGTGCCTACTTCATTTTTTGTAGGTCAAACTTCAAAATATTTGACCGAACATTCTCATTTGTATATATAAAAAACATATTCATTTGAGATCTTGTTAGATTCGTCTCAATATGTAGTTTCATAATATCAACTTTATATATCTTTTATTAATACGAAATTGAAAATATTAAAGGTCGAAGTTACGTCTTGGAAACCGTGTAAAAAACAAATAAGCACTATATTATGTAACAGAGGGAGTAATATATAAATATATCCATTGTCACACAGCTTTTTGTGCCCACTCTAGGAAAATCAAGGTCCATCTCTCCATGGAATCAAGTTTTATCTCCTTTCCATATTTACCAATTTGCATTAGGATCTTGCTTTTCACATGATGGTTTATGGTTGTGTAGGTGATCCGTCCATAGGAGATTCTTAGAAGAAAAGGGCATCAAGATTTAATGCTATTGCCACAATCTGTTGCAAAATACTTTACAGACCAATACAGTTATTTTGTTGTGTCCACTTTGTTATGCAGATTATGAGGTATCACTACTTGCTTGCCTCTTCACATCAGGAGTTGGTGCAATAAAGTATGTGGCGAAATTGCAATAATAATTAATCAAGAACAAGTGTTTGATCAACCACGAACTCGACACAATGACCAAGATGCAGACGCATAACAACAAAGAGCCATTAGCCCGTCTATCCATGGTTTAAGGTACTATGGCTTTAACCCAAAACACACACACACACAACCAACCCCCCCCCTAAACTAAGAGCTCGTTTGGTTCACTATTTCTAGGGTCCAAGAAACGAAACTAATTACCGATACCCTTTCTTCATGTTTGGTTCAACCCTTTACCAATCAATTACTATTACTTGGTGGTAATGGACTCCCACAATTTGTTATCTTCCCTCCCCCTCAAATAACAAAATCCATTAGTTAATGATTACCATTCCATTTTTCCATTCCATGGCTTGAACCAAACACACAACAAATGTAGTCACTTTTATTACCATTTCCCTTCTTTACTTGTTTCCATTCTATATCTTGAACCAAACAACCCCTAAAAGGACAGACTTTTAGGGTCTGTTCTCCCCAACTTATTTTCAGTTCAATTCAGTTCAGTTTAGATCAGATCGGTTCGGTTCATCTCTTGACAATACTTTTACTCTCACATATCACTATTCATTTCAGTTCAAATCAGTTCAGTTCAGTTCAGTTCAGCTGTTTTATGCCGAAGAGAACAGACCTTAGTGGATTCACTCACCAACACCAAAACAATAGGACAAAAGAGTCCATTGAAGATCATAAAACAAGCTAAAAATCTGGCTCATGAATCTATTAAGTCTGAAAGTAAGTTGTAGATTGGTATTAAACAACCTCTGTAAATCTAGCGCTTTCAAGACAACTAGGACAGTGTGGTACTCCGGTTGATGAGTCTACAGAGGCAGATCTAGTGTGGATTCAACTGAAACCACAAAATTTAGGGAAAACCAAAGCGTGGATTATGCACTAGGGTGCACAATGCTCATTGTGCACCCAAAAAGAACATACCAATTATATAAAAAAACACACTTTTTTAACCATTTTTCTACTTTAAAAAAGAACACACGACTTAAAATTAAAGAACGTGTAAATTTATATATACAAAAGAACAAAGGTTATAATGAAAAGAACATATAGTAAATGACCCCTTACACTTAAGGTAAAAAACATATACCTTTTAAATTTAAATTTGAAAAAGGAATCTTTAGTTGCAAAATTTAAAGAAGCAAATAACAATAATTTTTTAAAATTATAGAATCTAAAAATGATAAAACGACGTAGTTTAGAAAAGGGTGCACTATGATCTACATGCACTTGGGTACATGTACTTATTTACGAAAAAAACAAGCTAGAAAACCAAAAAAAATCGAAGTAGAATCCACGCTCAGCGTATTAATTTGAGGAAGCATTGGCTCATCGGTGAACATGTCATGTGCACATATCCCTTGTAGGTCGGGGGTCCTAGGACCGCCAGTCGGTTTAATGGTCTTTTTTTTTTTTTTCTTCTTGCCTTTTCTTTCCTTTCAGTTGTGAGAATCATCTTTTGTTTTTTTTGTTTTTTTTGACATCAAGAAAACGTACAAGAGGAATAAAAGGAAAGCGAACAAAAAAAAAACATAACAAAAACAGGAAATAAATCTATCTATGGGTGAGTGTTGTTGGAGTGGCACCACCAGTGGGCGAGTCGGTGAGCTACTTCAACATGTTGGCGCGGCACTCGAGCTACCGACATATTGTAAAGGATTTTGCCATTTGTAGGATCTTAGCAATGGTCCATTTAATATGGATGTACCTAGGATTACCCGTTCGCAGAATGTGGACAAGCTCCATTGAATCTGTGAGGATGCGTATATGCGTATAATGTTTAGACGCCTGATAACACGTTTATACATTCACTTTTATGTGTTATATTTGCGGGTTTTTATCATATTATCTCCATATAGTTGATCTTGTTAGGCTATTATTCTTTCTATTTCGATTATTGCTCTTCTCGGGTTATTTTTCTTGCTTTTGTAGGATTTTTGCTTGGATAGTGTGTAGACTTAACAAGGTCGGATTTAACGCGTTGGAAGAGCTATAAAGTATAGGGGGAAGCTTGCTCCGCAACGGGCTTGCGGCTCACTCCATCATACCGCAGCACACCTGCGGCACAATCCACAAAAGGAGCTAAAATCACAAGAGGGCAGTCCACTCCGCAGTGGTACCGCGGCTCATTGATTCGTACCGCAGCTCACCTGCGGCCCCTTGATTTCTAGACGAATTCAGCCTTTTATTTAGGTTTTAAGAGTCTCAATCCTAGAGGAGGTCTACTACTATATTTGCTAGCATAAAAAATAGGTTTTTTTAGATAGTCTTTTATCTATCACTTTGACAGACTTTATTGGGAGTATATTGTATTACGTTATTTTCATTCAACTCGAGGGTTCTACTTTCAAGATTGAATTTTCATCAATTCAATTAAGATTCGGTATTTCTTTATTCTCTCTTTCATTCCTTAATTGTTAATCATGTTTTCTTTAATTGTTTTTGCTATTGTTCCTGTTAATATGTGTGAGTAGTTTTCTTATTCCAAGATCTAGCGGAACCTTAATATGATTAGTGCATGAATTAATTCTTTAAATTCTTTAATAATAATTCCAATTAATATGCTTAATTGATTGTGCTTATGCCGATACTAGATTAGGGATAATTAGTATTGTTATTAATCCATTGTTATAATCACAACGGGAGTTGGGTTTTAACGGGTTTGAATAGTTCAATTAAGGGTTTGAAGTTCATCACGGGAGTAGTTGAATGGATAATTAGGAAGTTAGAGTAATGTGCTTAATGTCTTTAATTTACATGATTCCACGGAAGTAGGTTTGATTGTGGATTAGAGAAGCTATTGAGAACTCGGGAGAGATCAATAGTAGTGTCTAGGGATTACTTTTCCTCATTAATTAATTGAATTATATGTTAGGGGTAGAACGACTATTGCATTAATCGTATTTGTGGTGATGCTTGATCTTGGATGTTTTTAGCATTTGATTATCATACTATTTAGTTTAATCGCTTCCGTAGTTCTTTAGTTATTATTCCTCATCTATCTTAATTGGTTACCTGCTTAGTATTTACTCGAGTCTATTTAATTAATTAAACCATAGTCTCTTGGGATTCGACCCTTACTTGCCCGTCTACATAGTAGTGGTTTAGTTAGGTTATTTTTGTTAGGTACGCGACACGCCTATCAAATTTTGGCGCCGTTGCCGGGACTAACGGTTTTTAATCTAGTTATTTGTGATTCGTATTTACTAAGCTTTTGGTTTGTTGCTTCGGCTACTGTCCTTTGTGTTTTTGATCTCTTCTTTTTAGTTCTCTGTTGCATGCAAACTCGAAGTTCAGGTACTGAAAGTCTTACACCATTTGATTCTGAGATCGAAGCTACTGCACGGAGAAGACAAGGTAGAAAAAGGAGAAATCGGAAAAGAAGGACTATGGGTGAAACAGACAAATCTCTTCAAGAGTACGGAATTCCTGACACAACAACAGGAATTCTCTCTAGTATCGTCAGACCACCTGTCACTGCTCAGAATTTTGAACTGAAGACTCAGTTCATTCAATTCATCTCCAATGATGCTTTTTCGGGGTCACCGAAGGAATGCCCTATTGATCACATTGACAGTTTCCTGGAAAAGTGTGATACAATGAAGATTCATGGAGTTACTGACGATGCTATTAGACTTCGTTGCTTCCCGTTTTCACTTAGGGATTTAGCAAGGGAGTGGTTACGAGATGAAGGCGTAGGTTCGTTTGATACATGGGACAAGCTTGCAAGGGCTTTTCTGATCAGATTCTTGGGGCCAGAGAAAACTGCAGAGTTGAGGAATGCCATATCCACTTTCAAGCAATCAGAGGATGAGTCCTTATATCATTCATGGAGGAGATTCAAGCGATTGCAGAGACACTGTCCTCATCACGGTATTCCAGAGTGGATGCTGATTCAGACCTTCTATAATGGTTTGACTCATGAGTTCCGCATATACATTGATGCTGCGTCCGGTGGTTCTCTCATGACTAAAAACCCAACTGAAGCCAAGGCGTTGATTGAGAAGATGGCAGCCAATGATAGTTATCATCCAGGGGGCCGAAATTCTGTGAAAACCAGAGGAAAATTTGATGTTGATGCTTTAACCCTCTTGACAAGTTCCGTGCAAGCATTGACTAGCAAGTTCGATAAGCTCCAAGCCGGATCATCTTCTACTTCATCAGAAACATGTCAATTATGTGGTATCCAAGGCCACATAGCATCACAATGTCAACCTCCTCTCGAAGACATGTCAATTGAGCAAGCAAATGCCTTCTATACCACGCAATCCAAAAGGCCAAATGATCCCTATTCCAACACATACAATGAAGGGTGGAGGAATCATCCGAATTTCTCTTACAAGAATACTCAAGCTCAACAGAATCCACCTCCTCCACAACCTCGCAACAACTACATTGCACCACCGGGTTTCCAACCAAGGCCACCACAACATCAACAACTAGTGCAACAACCACCACCTCAAAAGACTAATCTTGAGTTGATGATGGAGAATTTTATTGCTACCACCAACAATTCCATTCAACAACTACAAGCTCAGAACAAGCTCATGGAAAATCAGATAAGCCAACTTGCCCATCAAGTTGGTCAATCTTCGAAGGCTCCGGGTTCTTTTCCGGGTCAGACAGAGCAACCACCAAAAGGACATATCAATGCCATCACTTTGAGGAGTGGAACACAATTGGAAGATCCTCCCGCAAGGGAGCCATCAAATAAGGTTGTTGAAGAGGTAGTCACTAATGATAAGGTGGTCGATAGTAGTGTGATCGAGGATGAACCAAAGGCATTGAATCCACCTCCACTTGTCCCATATGTTCCACAAGTTCCTTTCCCGCAAAGGTTGGCACAAGCAAAGTTGGAGAAGAAGTATGGAAAATTCCTTGAGATTTTAAAGAAGCTTCACATCAATATTCCATTCTTAGACGCCATATCCGAGATGCCCTCTTATGCCAAATTCTTGAAGGATATGCTCTCCAACAAAAAGAAGCTAGAAGAGAATGCTACCGTTGCTTTAACTGCGGAATGTAGTGCTATTTTGCAAAATACTCTTCCTAAGAAGCTTGGTGATCCGGGTAGTTATTCAATTCCAGTCAAGCTTGGGGATATGGAAATTAAGAAGGCATTGTGTGATCTTGGTGCGAGTGTGAGTCTCATGCCTCTATCTATCTGCAACAAGCTTCAAATGGGTGAACTAAAGCCCACACGCATCTCTCTACAACTTGCGGATAGGTCGGTTAAATTTCCTCTTGGTGTGCTTGAAGATGTCCCTCTTCGCGTGGGAAAATTCTTTATTCCATGTGATTTTGTCGTGATGGAAATGGAGGAAGATGTACATGTCCCTATTATTCTTGGTAGGCCATTCTTGGCTACCGCGGGTGCAATGATAGACATGAAGAATAGGAAGATCACTTTTGAGGTTGGTGATGAGAAGCTAGAATACTCACTTGATGATTCTATGGGAACCCCGTCTATGGGAGACACCGTTTGCCAAGTGGATGTTCTAGATGATTTACAACATGAGCAGGTACCCTTGAATAAGTCCGATGATGCACTTGAAACAGTGTTAATGGGGAGTGCCGATGAAGAAGATTGGGAAACAAGAGAGTACAAGCGATTACTTGAGGAAGCAAAAGCCAACCCGATCACTACTCCAATGAAGGAAATTCTTAGCTCTTCGGGTGTTGGGGAGAGTACTACGCCTCCCGAGGTAGAATTAAAACCCCTTCCCTCTTCTCTTAATTATGCATATCTTGGTCCTAATGATACATATCCTGTTATTGTTAATGCTGAGCTTAATGACACTCAATTGGAGCAATTGCTCGATGTTTTGAGAAATTATAAAAGTGTCATTGGGTACACCATTGATGATATTAAGGGTATTAATCCCTCTTTTTGTATGCATAAAATCATTCTTGACGACGATCATGCCTCCTCCATAGAACCTCAAAGAAGACTTAATCCAAATATGATGGAGGTAGTTAAAAAAGAGGTTCTTAAATTGCTTGCTGCAGGGATAATTTACCCTATCTCAGATAGTAAGTGGGTTAGTCCTGTGCAAGTGGTACCAAAAAAAGGAGGTATGACCGTTGTTAAGAATGATAAGGGTGAGCCAGTCGCCACTAGGACTGTTACAGGTTGGCGAATGTGTATTGATTATAGAAGGCTTAATAAGGCCACCCGAAAGGACCACTTCCCTCTCCCTTTCATTGATCAAATGTTAGAACGTTTAGCTAAGCATTCATTTTTCTGCTACTTGGATGGATACTCTGGTTTCTTTCAAATTCCTATTCGTCCTTGTGATCAGGAAAAGACCACATTTACATGCCCGTATGGCACTTTTGCATACCGTAGGATGCCGTTCGGACTATGTAATGCTCCAGCTACGTTTCAGCGTTGTATGATGGCAATTTTCTCAGGTCTTATTGAAAATTCTATGGAAGTATTTATGGATGATTTTTCTGTTTATGGAACATCTTTCGATTTATGTCTTGAAAATTTAAAAAAGGTGCTCCATAGATGTAGGGAAGTCAATCTAGTTTTAAATTGGGAAAAATGTCATTTTATGGTGCAACAGGGAGTCGTTTTAGGTCATGTTGTGTCAAATAAGGGTATCGAAGTTGATAAAGCAAAGATAGAGGTCATTGAGCGGTTACCCCCTCCTAACTCTGTAAAAGGAGTTCGGAGCTTTTTGGGTCATGCAGGATTTTATCGTCGTTTCATTAAAGATTTCTCAAAAATCGCTCGACCTCTAACTGAGCTTTTAGCTAAAGATGCCCCGTTTGTTTTTACTGATGCTTGTCTTGAGGCTTTCAACAGGTTGAAGGAAGCCTTGATTTCTGCTCCAATTATGCAATCTCCAGATTGGACCCTACCATTTGAGATCATGTGCGATGCTAGCGACTACGCGGTAGGTGCTGTTTTAGGCCAACGGAAGGACGGTAAACTTCATGCTATCTATTACTCTAGTAAAACTCTTGACCATGCTCAAATGAATTATGCCACAACTGAAAAAGAGATGCTAGCAGTAGTATATGCAATAGATAAATTTCGTTCTTACCTTGTTGGTTCCAAAGTGATAGTTCATACAGATCATGCGGCATTGAAGTACTTGATGAGTAAGAAGGATGCAAAGCCCCGTTTGATCCGTTGGATTCTTTTACTACAAGATTTCGACATTGAGATTAAGGATAAAAAGGGTTCCGAGAATGTCGTCGCTGATCATCTTTCCCGTCTCCTCCTAGAGAAGGGGGATGGAGACGATCTCCCTATTGATGACTCTTTTCCTGATGAACATTTGCTAGCTCTCTCACAAATTGAGTCACCTTGGTATGCTGATTTAGCTAATTTTTTATCCACAGGTACAATGCCTCACGGCTACTCGTCTCAACAAAAGAAGAAATTCTTTTATGAGGCGAGGAGACATTTTTGGGAGGATCCATTCTTATATAGATTATGCGCCGATGCGATGATTAGACGTTGTGTCCCAGAAGGTGAGGTAACCCATATTATTTCTCACTGTCATGACTTACCATGTGGTGGACATGCAGGTACAACGAAGACGGCCGCAAAAATATTGCAATGCGGTTTTTATTGGCCGACCTTGTTCAAAGATGTCAATTCATATGTCAAGGCTTGTGATCGTTGTCAACGGACAGGTAATATTTCAAGGAAGAATGAGATGCCACTAAACAACATACTCGAGGTCGAGTTGTTTGATGTGTGGGGGATAGATTTTATGGGACCATTTCCCTCTTCCTATGGGAATCGTTATATATTAGTTGCCGTTGACTATGTTTCAAAGTGGGTCGAAGCTATTGCTACTCCCACTAATGATGCTCGTGTGGTAAGTAAATTTTTCAAGAAAATTATTTTTCCTAGATTTGGTATCCCACGTGTGTTGATTAGTGACAGGGGAACACATTTCTTGGAGCATCGTTTTGAAGCAATGTTGAAGAAATATGGAGTGCAACATAGACTTGGTATTGGCTATCACCCACAAACTAGTGGCCAAGTAGAGGTGTCGAATCGAGAAATCAAGTCTATACTAGAGAAGACGGTCGCAAAGTCAAGGAAGGATTGGTCCATAAAAATTGATGATGCATTATGGGCGTACCGAACGGCGTTCAAAACACCAATTGGTACAACCCCATATAGACTGGTGTATGGGAAGGCGTGTCACCTACCTGTTGAGTTGGAACACCGAGCATTTTGGGCTATTAAGACTTTAAATTTTAATGCTCAAGCAGCGGGGGAGAAGAGATTGCTACAACTTAATGAGTTGGATGAACTTCGTCTTGAAGCTTATGAAAGTTCGAAATTGTACAAAGAAAGGACCAAAAGGTGGCATGACAAGGGTCTTGTGAGAAGAGAATTCAAGGAAGGAGATCAAGTGCTTTTATTCAACTCGAGGTTGAAATTGTTTTCTGGTAAGCTCCGTTCTAGGTGGTCAGGTCCATTCAAGGTTTGTAAGGTCTACCCGTATGGTACTATTGAATTATGGAACAAAGATGGGGGCACTTTTAAGGTGAACGGACAAAGAGTGAAGCACTATCGAGTGGGTGATCCAATTGATGAAAGGGTGGACATTACACTCTCAACCCCATCACAAGACAATTGAGCAAAAAGGTGGTCGAGCTTAAGACCTTATAAACAAGCGCTTTTTGGGAGGCAACCCAATTTTTCCTAACTTTCTTTTCTTTTTATTGTTTATAGTTATTTTTATTTTTGTTAGTTTCTTTTTATAATTTTCTTTTAAAAAAAAAAAAAAAAAAAAAAAAAAAAAAAAAACAAAAAAAAAAAGAATTCCTGTACAGTTTAGTAGTCTTAGTTGTAGGCTTTTATTTTACTTTATTTTATTTATTCATCTTTATTTATTTTGTTTGTAGCCTTTAATAGTTCATTTTAATAATAGTATAGTTCTTTATAATTATCTTCTACTTGTAATAACTTTGTCTCCCTTTGTTTCGTACAGGTCCAAGCAGTTTTGTGATTTGTGAATTGGAGTCATATTCCTTATGGGTATGTAAACATCAATGCCCAATGTTATCCACACTAATGACCCAAATGATGCAGCAAATTCATGGAGATAAGATTAAATAGAGCATTGGACTTGATACTGGTTTATACCATACATTATAAAGTATTGAAGAGGAAAATTGAGGGAAAATCAGAACTTTCCGCAGCTAGGCTGCGGCCCATACACCTACACCGCAGTCACATCGCAGTACTACAACTAATAGGCATTGAAAACTCAGCAAAATTGCAATTTAACAGTAGGAACCGCAAGCCTTATGCGGCTCAATAAGCTGTACCGCAGCAATATCGCGGCTCGACTACCCTGAATGTCCTTCTAATTCTTTTCTTTTCTTTTTTTTTAGAGAGAGAGAAAAGAAAAAGGGAAATAGGGATTTACAGAGTAGCGATTTATCGGACTGACCTGTCTCATCTCACTCGTGAGTCCTGCAACTCCGTCGCCACCGTGTGACTCCGTTGCCGCCGTGTTACCCCATCGCCGCCACACTTCATCATCTTCATCTGTTCTTCGACCTTGGTATGCTTGGTTTGATTGCAATTTCTAAGGGTTGTGTTGCTGCTCTCAATTGAATAAGGACGTTATACTAGGTAACTTTTCCCTGACAATCTTTGGATTACAATGATACAATTGATGATTTAGATTGTAAATTTGGATGAGTTCTTTGTGTGGGAACTATTCGTTTGGAGCAGTTTATTTAATAGATTGTTATAGTGTGGTGAGTTATTTTGGGATTGATAAGTGATTATTATACTGATTGTTGGATTACATTGTGGTAAAAGTTGTATTTGTGGCCCTTGGTGGTGATTTAGTCCTAGTTCTATAACTCTATCATGGCACGCACGTCAAGTGTTCGACGAAAGAACGTGACTAATAACTCCACTCTTGGAGCAAGGCCACTTCCTACAAAGAAAGGTTCATCATCCAAGAGAAACTCTTCGGTCTCTAAAGACAAGAAAGCGGCCCCCTCAACCACTAGGGCCAAGAACAAAGAAGTTATCATCAATTATTTTGACATTGACTTCCATGATGATGCAAAATTCAAGGAGAAGTATGAGCAATTGTTTAAACGAGGGATTGTTGCTACTCGCTATGGTGACCGTGATGTTTTATCTACCTTACACATTGAGGATGATGTTCGTTGGCTTTTTGACAATGTTGGGATGGGAAATCTTCTTATTACTAAGTTCCCAACATCGCAAAGAGCAACATTGGAATTCTTAAGCTCCTTGAAAGTCAAATTCTTTCCTAACCCGTCAAGTGGTGAGACCAAGATCACTTTTCGACTATTTAACAATGATCATACTTGGACTTTGGATGAGCTTAATTTGGCTTTTGGTCTACATGTTGGCGGCTCAAGAATGACTCCCATAAAATGGCATGTAGATGATTTTTGGGAAATCCTCTCGGGTGAGCGCACATATGATTCAAAAGGGAGTTCAATCACATCTGTACGTCATCCCGCTCTACGCTATACTCTCAAGTTGTTTTCCAATACCATTTTTGGTCGACAAGAAGGGAGTAGAGTTCGTAAGGATGAGTTATATATGCTCAAGCACATGCTTCATGTTAAACCTATTGACATTGGTGCTTTCCTCATTCAACAATTACAACATGTAGCCAACAACAACACCTTTGGAGGAAAAATTGTTCAAGGAGGGTTCATAACTCGCATTGCAACTTATCTTGGATATAATGAAGAACTCAAACGAGATGGCTTTATAGATGGAATCGATACTGTAGAAATTCCTTCTAGTTGGTTGAAAAGGAAAGATGGTACCACCCTTTGGTGCACTCATGAAGACGAGGATGCACTTCCTGGTCCCGAGCAAATGTCCTTGAAGGACATGAATAATTGGTCCTTTTCTCATTCCTCACCGAGAGATCATGTTCCATTGCCTCACGACCTACCCATGCCACCCTCTCTTCCGGCAATCGACGCTTCTTCACACTCGCCTTCACCTACACTTGCTACCCTACAAGCTACTATTGATGAATTAAAGACAGACAATAAGGCGATGAAAAGCGAGTTGGCCTCCTTATCGAAAAGTTTTGCTACTCTTGTTACTTGGTTGCAGTCACAAGGGTTCTCTCACCCTCTTTCCACCCCTCATCAGTGAGGGTTTGTGAGTTTCTCTTTCCCTTACTTATCTTATTTATTTTGTGCCTTAATGTTGCATTGTGGACATTGCAATTTTTAAGTGTGGGGGAGGGATACTATCTTTTGTATATATTAGGTCTTATTAGGTTTTGTTTTTGTTTAATTTTTGTTTTGTTTTAGTGTGAGTTTAGAGTAGTCTTAGGATGTCATCTTGAATTTCCATACCAAAAAGTGAAACAAGTGATTAAGTGATTTTTGAAAAATATTTTACAGATTTTCATGAGTTGATCGGCTTTGGATTGAGTAATTCGATAAAATAGCATAAATCCTTTTGATGACAATGGTTTGTGGCTAGAATGGTCTCCCCGCTCTTCTTATGTGAATAGCTTGTGTACCCTTGTGAGAAATTTTTGAGCCTTATTTGACTGATTCATCTTATCTCAGTCATACTCTTTTTCTTGTGTGATTAGTTGTCCTTCATATGATTTGATTCTTGGATTTGCTTTTTGACTATTTGAGACTTGATGCATATATCGGAAAAATGATTGAATATCCTTCGTAGATATTTAGAGCCTCAACATTTTAGGTCCACAAATTTTTGTTTTATTTTACATTCACTCTTAGGTTAACCCACTTTGAGCCGTAATTATCCTTTTTCTTGATGCCTTACATTTAAAGCCATAGAGCCTTTTTGTAGGTCTATTTTGGAGAAGGTTTAAATTCATATTTTATGCCCTTTGAGTGATGTATGAAATATAGTGTTGAGTGAAAAAAAAAAAAAAAAAAAAAAAGTGAAAAAAAAAGAGAGAAATTCAATTGCAATATACATTCAGTATCTCATTTGTGTTCCAAGCTCAAAAAGAAATTCTCAAAAATCATTCCAAAAAAAAAAAAAAAAAAAATTTCAAGTGAGAATTCAAAAAAATGAGAGTCTCTTCAATTTCCAAAAACAATAAAGTGTGAAAAAGGGCAAATTTGTATGAAGTTCGGAGGAAATAAGGTTGGTTTGAACCCGTCATTTGATTATGTAGTGGGATTAGGATTTTCATTATTTTTGAGCACCACATTCCCAAATGACATCGTCCAACCCTATTATTAACCAAGCCTACCCTTTTTAAGGAATTTATGATTTCCGTGTTTGCATCTTTATTTATATGAGTGGAGAAAGTCAAATTGCAAGTCTAAAGAGGATGATTATATGAAGTTGACATGCGCTTATATGCATAGGATGAGTGATCTCATATTCTAACCCATAAACACATGAGTGGCTCTTTTATTTTATTTTTTTTTACACAACCAAAGTGAGAAGCTATTTGCACATGATTGAGTTGGTTAGGGGAGATGTGTGGTAAGATTGGTTGGTCATTAAAGGGTGCTATGCATTATTGTTTCATCCATGCTATTGATCTGTGATACATATCTAGTTGTTAAGAATATTTTGATTTTGGTTTTGAATTAATCACTTGACTGAGCAATTGGAATGGAAATTCTTGATTTGGCTTTGTAGGTATGCCTTCTGAAAACCTTCACGAGACCGAACTCGTCCACTAGGGTAGCCTAGGGGTTTAAAGGGCTTGTTGCATACGCTAAATGCAATCGTGATTCCTACGACAGTGAGTATTAGGATTTTTATTGCATTCCTAGTTTAGTTTTCTTATTTTGTTTGTTTACTCGAGGACGAGCAAAGGTTAAGTGTGGGGGAATTTGATAACACGTTTATACATTCACTTTTATGTGTTATATTTGCGGGTTTTTATCATATTATCTCCATATAGTTGATCTTGTTAGGCTATTATTCTTTCTATTTCGATTATTGCTCTTCTCGGGTTATTTTTCTTGCTTTTGTAGGATTTTTGCTTGGATAGTGTGTAGACTTAACAAGGTCGGATTTAACGCGTTGGAAGAGCTATAAAGTATAGGGGGAAGCTTGCTCCGCAACGGGCTTGCGGCTCACTCCATCATACCGCAGCACACCTGCGGCACAATCCACAAAAGGAGCTAAAATCACAAGAGGGCAGTCCACTCCGCAGTGGTACCGCGGCTCATTGATTCGTACCGCAGCTCACCTGCGGCCCCTTGATTTCTAGACGAATTCAGCCTTTTATTTAGGTTTTAAGAGTCTCAATCCTAGAGGAGGTCTACTACTATTTTGCTAGCATAAAAAATAGGTTTTTTTAGATAGTCTTTTATCTATCACTTTGACAGACTTTATTGGGAGATATATTGTATTACGTTATTTTCATTCAACTCGAGGGTTCTACTTTCAAGATTGAATTTTCATCAATTCAATTCAAGATTCGGTATTTCTTTATTCTCTCTTTCATTCCTTAATTGTTAATCATGTTTTCTTTAATTGTTTTTGCTATTGTTCCTGTTAATATGTGTGAGTAGTTTTCTTATTCCAAGATCTAGCGGAACCTTAATATGATTAGTGCATGAATTAATTCTTTAAATTCTTTAATAATAATTCCAATTAATATGCTTAATTGATTGTGCTTATGCCGATACTAGATTAGGGATAATTAGTATTGTTATTAATCCATTGTTATAATCACAACGGGAGTTGGGTTTTAACGGGTTTGAATAGTTCAATTAAGGGTTTGAAGTTCATCACGGGAGTAGTTGAATGGATAATTAGGAAGTTAGAGTAATGTGCTTAATGTCTTTAATTTACATGATTCCACGGAAGTAGGTTTGATTGTGGATTAGAGAAGCTATTGAGAACTCGGGAGAGATCAATAGTAGTGTCTAGGGATTACTTTTCCTCATTAATTAATTGAATTATATGTTAGGGTAGAACGACTATTGCATTAATCGTATTTGTGGTGATGCTTGATCTTGGATGTTTTTAGCATTTGATTATCATACTATTTAGTTTAATCGCTTCCGTAGTTCTTTAGTTATTATTCCTCATCTATCTTAATTGGTTACCTGCTTAGTATTTACTCGAGTCTATTTAATTAATTAAACCATAGTCTCTTGGGATTCGACCCTTACTTGCCCGTCTACATAGTAGTGGTTTAGTTAGGTTATTTTTGTTAGGTACGCGACACGCCTATCAACGCCGCCCAGGAACAGGCGTGTTGACAAGCCATTGCCACCGTGGATATGGTCGAATTCGAGTAGCAAAAAGAACCATGTTGATGTTGTGGGCCTGGGTTCCCTAGCCCCTCAATCCACGCTACACCTCCCATACCCGTCGCCTTATGTCTGGTGGCTGCAATTTGTAGCATGATAGAAGGTTGAGGAGAAGTCTGTTGCCCGATGTTGGCAACCTCAAAGCCCGGAAGGGTAGGGGGGTCAAGCGGATTCCGTGTTGGGTCGTGCTGTTGCTGCACAAATATGGCATGGTGATGCAAGCTTTCATGCAACTGGAAAGCAATGGAATCGGAGGTTGTCGCTGTTGGCGAAAAACTTGCACATTACGTAGTTCCAAATGGCCCAAAGAGTGCCTATGTATGTGACATCGGAGTCAGCGGCACCATCTGCATTTTGAAGCTCTAACAGGCAATATTGAAGCCATTCTTTGGTCGACATGTGCTGGGTAGAGTTAACAAGAAAATGGAGTGTCCGTGATCCCATGCTTCAAGCGCAAGAGGGCACTGTTGGAAAAGGTGATGTGTATCTTCAGGCTCGTGAAACAGATAGGGCATTCCCCTGAAATGGTGATACCTCGTTGTTGAAGATTAAATGTCGTGGCGAGGCCATTGTGCCATATCTTCCACAGGAACAGTTTCCATTTTGGCATGATGTTCAAACTCCAGATAGTGCGAAAAACCTTCGCATGCATAGGAGAGGTCATGTTATAGATGTCATTTTTCTGTTGAAAGAGTGTTGTGTAACCTGACTTGGTAGTATATGTACCTGATTTAGTAAAGGGCCAATATTGTGTGTCACTCATCGTCGAACAATTCGGAAGTTCAATACCTTTAATACATCGTGTTGTTGTTGGTTCAAAGAGTGAATTAATCGTTCTAATGTTCCACCCTTGATTGTCGAGGAGTAGAAGTTGTTGGACCTTAAGATGTCGAACAGTGGCTAGAGGAGTTGCATCTTTAAATAAAGGCTGATGATTCGGGATCCATTTATGAGAAGTTACACCCAGTTACTAAATCTCCGTAAGTCTTTTGTCAAGTTTAGCCCTAACATTCCTGCAGGCACTCAACAACAATACAAAGAAATTCTACGTATGGAATCGGCTACCTTTCTTGGTACCTATTTGGGTATTCCCGTAGACATCCAAGATAATAAAGTTCAGCATTTTACTCCGTTGTTAGACAGAATCACTTCGAATATAGCGCAATGGAGTCACATGGATCTATCTCAACCTGCCAAGCTTATTATTATTAACTCGGTGCTTATTGCGGAATACGTAGAATTTCTTTGTATTGTTGTTGAATGACTGCAGGAATGTTAGGGCTAAACTTGACAAAAGACTTACGGAGATTTTTTTACCCTTTGCATTTTGTTCTTTTTGTCTTGCCAATTTTTAGTAGTTATTTTGAACCTTGACTTGATACTTTATACTTCAAAGTTGGATGAATGGTATACTTGATGAATTATTTTCAATTTTCAAAACCTAATTGTGTAAATTGAATTGATACTTCATACTTGAATGCTCTTTTTCAAATATAAGATAAATATCACTTGCAAATGGGGAAAATTTTTAGAGATTTCACTTTACAAGGGATAAAAATCAAACCCTTGTCACAAGAATGGAAGGAAGACCTCCAATCATAAACCAACTAGGTCGACCTTGATTCTTAAAAATTGAAAATGAACTTGGGCAGAACCGATAAAAAGGAAGAGAATTTACCCCAACTACAAGCCCAAAAAGAATTCCATACTAAAACCAATTGGCTTCATACTTTTGAGAGAACTCAATTTGCTTTATACTTGAGTACTTGGAGTAGATAGTGCACTTCATAAATTTGAACAATTTAGGGGTTTTTTTGTCACCAGAATTTGGAAATTATATGGTTCCAATTATTTGTTGTTACATAAATGAAGCATAATATGAAACTTACGAATGATTGTTTAATGTAATCCAACAAAGTTTTTCCCTAATTAGTGGTCGCAATTTGAAAATTGAATTACTGGTCTCTTCTTTAAACGACTCCGAACCTACATGGATAATATCGTGGATCCACCACTGTGAGTCTATCCTACCAAATAAAACTATCTAGCAAGGATCAATCCTTATCCACTGCTAGCTAACATTAACCAGTGCAAAAAGAACAAAACCAAGCAGGGAAAAGGTTAGCCAAAAAGTCATGACACACAAAGCCAGAGACTCACCCACAGACCCACACCCAGCAGTTGGACACCCATACAGTTGAGCGCACGCCAGTGAAGTTTCTTTCACAACTGCGCAAGTAATTTTGTGAATTCTGAGCACGTCTATTGCAGCCTCCGTTGGATGCATTCACTTAAGCACCCTCGCATCTCAACCTTCTGAAGTCCTCTCGAAATACAGATCAAAAAGGTGCCAAATTGCCATAGTAAGATTGTCAAAAGAGGATGCAATGGCTTTGATTTAGTTATTACGTGGATTGTAATAGGCAACTTACTCGTTGGTCAATGTCCTATTACAACACACAAAATGCCTTAATTTACTAATCGTTGGCCTTCTTTAACTCCTTGTGTATTCCAAGCAGAGTTATAAATTGTTAAGTTCTAGAAAGGAAGCCTGTTCCAGCCTTCCAGGCGATATTCAAGGTACTCCATGTGCAAGGAAGCCTGCAGAATCAATGTTTTGCAAACCATATTGGAGGAATTTTTCTTTTTCTTGTTTTAGGGGAGAACTAGTTCTTGTCCCGGACCATATGTCCCAAATTATTTACGGACATGCATTTGAAATCTTCCAAAAAATAGAAGTATATGTCTTTAAATGATTGTTCCCTCATAAAGACCAACATGAACATTGTAATGTAGTTGTTTAGTGCATTAGCATATCAAATCAAACGTCATGGTTTCGAATCTTGAAACACACATTTTTATTGTTTAATATCTCATTTGATTGTGGGGAGGAGAGAAGAGTACATGTGACAACATGACATTTATTTGTCTTAGATTTTATATATATATATATATATATATATATATATATATATATATATATATATATATATATATAATATTGAATATGACTAGTTGGCATTAGCTAAACTTTTGTCCCAGTCTATACAAGCATGTATGTAGAGTTATATATATATATATATATATATATATATATATATATGAATATGACTAGTTGGCATTAGCTAAACTTTTGTCCCAGTCTATACAAGCATGTATGTAGAGTATATATATATAATATATTATATATAATTATATATATATATAAATATATATATATATATATATATATAATGAATATGACTAGTTGGCATTAGCTAAACTTTTGTCCCAGTCTATACAAGCATGTATGTAGAGTTATCCTTGCGTAGACCTATCCACAATTATATGATTGTAGACTAAAACCACTTATTTAACATAATGACCCTTTTCTTCTATATACTAACCTTTTAAAATCTTAAGTTACACTATATACTTATTATCTACCATAATGACTGTGTTTTTAATATAATCACTCTTTCTCACATTAGTTTATCATAATAAAATTCTCACTTTGTAACATAATAACCTTTTTTTTTCACATAGTCAAACTTCACAATTTATATCTAATCATCTTTTATATCTATTTTTTTTTAATATATAGTAATCCTTTTTTTTTCATAAATCACATGAATTAACATTAAATTCACACTTATTTAGTGTAAACCAAGTTCATGTTAAGTTTTACATGTTTGTCACTTCACTTTTTGTGGAACCCACAACTCTACGGTCTCTAGTTTAGCAAATTAAACCTTAGCCAAGTAGTCAATAGTCACTTATTTAATCCATCAGAGTTATAATGTAATTGATTGTTGTGGAGTTTAGATATTAATCAAACTATGTTTGACTTAAGTTGTTAGTTAGGTTGTTAATCGTTTCCTTAATTCAAGCATTAGGTTGTTAGATACTGTAATTACTTGTAGTAGTATAAATAGATTGGTATGGCAATTGTTCTATTTTACCTTTTGTCAAATAATGGAATTGTAGTCTTACATCTCTCTTCCAGCTCTCAAGCTCCATCTACAACGGCTTTCCTCTTATTTTCTCACAATGATTTCATTCCCCCTTAATCACAAAATTTAACATTGTTCCACACAGATGTCAAACTAAAACAAGGCTCTAATATAATTAAACAAAAACAAAAGACATGGCAAATTGGAAGGAGCCAGATTGTGAACGAGTTATAGAAAGGGATGAAGACATTTACACAATCCACGCGCCGGAAGATTTACTAGCGCAAGGTAATCACAAACAATAAGACTAAAGACCTCTCTCAAATGAATGGAAACAAATCTAAATCAGCATTCAAGAGATTTGTAGCCATTTCAATACGAATGTGTAGAAAATCACCTTAAGAAGGTGTGAGAAGCTAATACGAGGATGGTGAAGGGTCCGGGGAAAATGAGAGGGGAAAAAAGAGCACATTTACAAATATGACAGAAAAGCAATGAACAAAGCAGCCGCCATTTTAGATTTCAGACAGAGGCCAAAATCCAAAACATCAGATGAGATGACAAGGCAATAAGAAACCAGGTAATGAACGCAAAAGTGACAGATAACTGGTACTTGCCGCAAGGAAGATTCTCTGATATGCAGAAGCTAAGATCCTTGGAATACAGAACCACAATTCCTGCTGATGAGCATGCAGCTGCGAGTGACAAAGTAGCCGTCACCTGGTACCAAAGTTTGTTCTACGGTGAGTCTCTCAAATTGAAAAACAGAAATAGCCCGACTCTAGTTACAACTGTAACCTGCCAGGCTCTAAACACACACATGAAATTGCCAGCTCCATCAGAATTGTCACACTAAAACTTAGATATCATGCATGATAATGGAAATGCTGAAGGATGATTGGTTCAAATTTTGAACTGAAACAATTATTAATTATGCAATAAAAATCTAACAATTGAAAGAATATCAATTTTCTCAGTTCAAAGACGTGAAGTTTCATCTGAGAGAACGGGAAAGTAGCGTCAGATTTAGATTGCTTGAACAACAATCACAAGCTTTTCAGCCAGCACCACCAAAAAAAAAGTTGGCATCGAATGTTTAAGCAGCCCACACCTCACTAGATATGAGCTTTTAAATTTTATTTTTTGCTGGCATTTATTGCAAATAATTATGGAAAATGGAAACGGATTATCAAAGGAGCACAAAAGATAGTGGCCTCGCCATTAGGGCAGTAAAAAGAGAAAGATTTAAAAGACAACAGGAAAATTTTGCCATTGGATAGTCTTCATAACAATTAGTTTTATGTTACTCATAGATAAATCACTCAGTTATCATTTTCTGATACATCGGCGAAACTTAAATTTGCATGAACTACAATGTCCAAACATCCTGAACAGCATTCGCCTACCACCTATTGTTCAAACTTCAAAGTACTCCAATAATAACCCATCATTTAACAATCTTCTTAAACGTTATCAATATCATCCTCACAAACAATTCTTATAACAAAGAATATCAGATAACGATGATCTTAGACATAAACCGAATAGCATGGTGTCAAAACAAGGCCGCATGCCCGAATAGTATGGTATCGTCCGTGTCGTAAAATTTTCAAATCTACCGAACCGATACTAGCTGCATCGTAAAGGTGTAAAAAAACAGTGTTTTAGGTGGGTTCAAGGGATATTTCATGGTCTGAGCCGATATTTGACGGTAAGAGAACCGCATCATCCCCATTCCCGCATTACCGTTACCGTTACCACGATCGTGAGTGAAACCGCATTTTCAATCTATGCCGAAAGCGAATTGGACTCACTCGGGGAGAGAGAATATTAGAAAAATCAGCGAAACAGTAGGTTCAATTATGAAACTAGTCAGAATGCTATATCCTGGCAGGTTCCCATCTTATTTGTGGATGAATGTACTCCTTTAGACTCAAATCAATGAAGACTTGCCTGGACTTCCATAGAACTTGTTGCTACTTATCAACTTATCTACTACCCATCAGTTACCTAGTAACACTATCCCAACAACGTCATCTCTTCACCGTTACCTATGTTGAAAATCTTCATCTGCAGCATCCACTCAGTTCCTCCCCATTTTTTTTATAAAATCCTTTCCCTTGCAACAAACCCAGTGGTGGGTAGACCTCCAATAGTGCTCACTTATGCCGTTATGCTAGGCATGGCAAGTGAAATTAAACCTACTATAAATGATGAGCATAACAGAATGCCATTAGAATAATTAATGAGGTGGCAACTATTGTGTCAGTGAGAGAAAAGGGAGAGCACTGAGCAGTGCCTAAAAAAGGTAGTATGTAGAGAGAGAAAGTTTCATCTAGAAAATTGTGAAAGGAATAATTTAGTGGGAGAGATCTTGGCCCCTGAAATGCCTTGAAGTTTGTTTTTACATTCAGCTTTTATGAATCAAAAATATCCTTCTCTTAGCTTAACTTTGAGCTTGATCCTGATTTCTTTGATTAATTTTTCAGTAGCTTGCTTGTGTGAGTTTAAGGAATCCAATTCATCATACCTTGATGATACCAGATGATCTCAAGGTTATAAATCCCACTGTGCTTAGAAACTTGAGTTTAATTGAAATCAAGTTCCCAAGAAACAGATAATGAGGTGCACAATAACATCAGTTTGTTCATTTGATTTAAGTTGATACATATACTTTTGGGAGACATTAATCAATGGTACAAGCCAAAGAGGATCGAAGCTATTGTTTTTTTACATCATACATATGGTTGATATAACGAGTAAGCGACAATGTCTCTGAACTGCAATCTTAAAGCTAGTTAGACAATGACTTTACCCTGATCTAAGCAAGGTGAATATCTATTGAAAAACAAAGAATCAATTGGCTTGAAATAAAGAGAGGGAATAGATACCGCCATCTTCTTGTTCAGAGTCCCAACCCCCTCCCCCGGCCCCAAAAACAAAACAAAAAAAAAGCTCCCTCAAAAGAAAGGCTATGAAGACAATGATCAGAAATCCATATAGAAGTAACCAATGAGCTTGGATCATAGACACCACTGTAATTTAATTATCAGTGAAAACTCAGATTGAAGAAAATTATCCCAAGTACATTTTCCAATAGTCATCTAATGGCCGATTTAAGGAGAAATCATGAGATAATAGAAATGAGTTTGCCTCTCGAAAAATAAAAAATTAAGCATGTAACTTCGTATGAAATATCCAATTCATGTTAGTCAAGGGCATAAAGTCATATCCCAAAGCAAAGATAATAAGAAGACTTGACTTCTACAGGCCACTACAAAAGTACAAAGTATGTATTTTCTTCATTGATTTTCACTTCATGTCACTATTAAGATAGGTAGAACTAAGTCATACAATCAATGAAGAAAAACACATTCAGTTGTTGATGTACACGCATTTACTTGAAACATTTCATAATAATGACACACAAACTCGTTATGATTCCTTAATTTGTGACATTACTCTGAACAAACACGAGGGCATAACTGCATAAGTTTCCATTGGCTTTTATGGAGCGTGGCGACAATCAAGATTCAGGCTACCAACAGAATCCCATATAGGAATAGTTTTCATGAAAAAGAAAAAAAAAGAACATTTGAAAAAAAAGAAAAAACCACACCAGTAGAACAGTTTTCATTCTTGTATAAAAGCATGGTTACCTACATCAATCATAGTAAAGGCAGATAAGTAAAAAGTAGTTGCCTTACGTACCCAGTCACCAACAACAAATAGGCTCACTAAGACGGGACTTTGAAGGTCTCTTTTTATCCTCAAGGCATAGACATCCAGACATGCAAGTCCAAAGCTCCATAACATTTGAAGCCCCATAGACGCAATCAAATAGCTGAACCAAAAGACAATTGTTAGAATGACACGAAGCAAACATGCTTGATGGTGTACAAAATTGAAGTAAAGGAAGATGAAACATTATTTTGGTAGGATGGATAAAAGAGATTGAACAAAGGAGATTCCAGCTTGTATTGCACAATTAAGCAACATTAACAGCAACCGAGACACAAGACAGATAAAAGATGCACATAGTTTCTACTTACAAGGAATAGCATAGGATATTGGTCAGCCAACATTTTAAAGCTTAAAGACCCGGGGGAGTTTGGTTTTCCCTAGAGAAAGTGAAAGGGATCAAGGGAAATAAGGGGAAGGAAAAAGGCCAAGGAGCTTGACTATATTGCTTGGTTCAGATGGGGAGAAAGAAATCATTACCTACTACATCATTGGTTAGCACAAACAGACCTCGAACCCTTTCTTCACAAAACAAGGTTTCTTTCCTTCTCAAGCCCCTTCTCATCATTTACATCTTCCATATCATTGCACTCTACCATGTCCACAGCTCCTTATCCCCATCCACCACCACCATCTATGTCAAGGACACGGAATCTATCTTTCAAGAGGAAACTAGACCACTGGACGGTCGAGTAAGACCACCAAGTTTCTAGATTTGGAACACAACCAGCCAAACCCATGTCACTTGCCACCATTGACAAAGGATCTAAAGGTAGCGCCTCTCTATATAGTATAGATATATATACCTCAATTATTTGTTTTTGCGGTAAAACTTTTAACTTTTATATTAGTCACATACCACACTTTGACCATATTTATTTTACTAATATATAATAACAAACATTATCAGTATGCAAAATGTAATTGGATATCTCTCAATGTATTATCTAAATATCCAATTTCACTAATATAGTCTTAAAGATAAAAATGGTGATCAAAGTTAGTACATAGGCAAACATGAAAATCAAAGTGTTATAAATAACAAAAGTCGGAGGAAGTATAAATCTATCTCTACCTCTCTGCTCATGGACTATAAAGTAGCGGACAGGATTCGATGAGTGGGTCTGAGAGAAGTTAAAGGTAAAAGAAAATTATTGTGAGATTAAACATCTAAGAAACTGGCGATATTGGAGGCAAATGTAGGTGGTGAAGGCGGCAATAATTGTGGAGTTAGGATGTAAGGGATAGCTGGTTGTGAGGATAGCTGGTTGCAAGGAAGAGGAAAGTTGCTAAGGAAAGCGTGGCCGTGAGACCAAAGAGAGGTTGCTAGAGCAAGGATGATTATCAGCAAGGCCGCCCCACAGCAGCGATACGCTAGTTGGCAGTGGCAGCAGTTTCTACAGAGTAGTCAACATTGACTGTGGACTTACTGTTGGGGATGAATGATAATGGTGCATGAGTGCTCGAGAACAGAACTGAGCTTTCAGCAACCCAAAACATTGGGGAACACTCGTTTAGACAAAGTAGTGAAACGAATTTAAAATTTTTGAAACAAATACACACAAACGAAAATAGGTCCCCTTTCCTCTTCTTGAGTATCCCCCAACCAAATGACCCCTTAACATATACCACTAGTTTAAAAAAGAGCCCCTGCGGTGTAGTCATATACTGTCATCCCTAAAGAACCTATATCCCACATATAATAACAGTAACCATATACTTCAAAAGCCATTTGTGCAATTATGAAGATTTCCTACTAAGGAGCTTATGAACCAAAGGAACTTGACAATCTTAATTAGTATTTGGTTGGGTGGATCACATAATCCAAGAGAAGTTGTTATCTTATTTTCCTTTGTTTGGTTTACAAAGGGTGGAGATAATTTTTCCAAATGATAGATAAGAAATCTCCTAAGACTTTCTTCTTAAAGGAATTTCTTCTTAAAGGAAACAATGCCACATCTTGCTCTCTGCACCTTACCTTCCCATTTCCATCCTATCCATTTTCTCCATGCCATTTTTATTCTTCCTTCTCTTTCGAACTATTCATGAAAGGAACTGGAAAAATAGGAAAACTAACCTACAATTGTGTTTTTCCTTAAGGAAAATCATTTTCCATCTAAACTGTATCAGTCTAAGCAAATGGATGCTAGCCTTTGAGATTATGCAGGGCAATAAAGGATCTTCCCATGGTCCCACCAGGCCACCACAGGCTAACTCTCTCAACAAGGGGTAAATTCAACTAAAAACTTCAGTCATGACAATGATTACAGCTACCAGATCTTGAAATCTACTCCCTTCTCCATTTCCAGAAACCCAATTTGACTTTTATGTATATTGTCCTCATACCTCCCATTCAATATCAATTCTGGGTTTGGTTATGCCTAGGCCGTTCATCTTTCTAGCATTGGAATAATCTAGGTAGCCAACTCTGCTTTGAGATAAACCAATAGATGGACTCAGGAGAACAAGTTTCACCCTTAACTCTTTGTTAATTCAGGAAGTGGCTCTGTAAATTTATTGCATTTCCATATCCCGTCAAGTGAGGAGAAATTAACTATCCATCAGTTAATGACAAAAATCATGGATGTCCGTCGAACTGCGGAAGGCACCAAAACAGGTTGTATAACTTTCTGATGTTAGAGCCTTAAAGGACTCATAAACTAAGACAAACAAAACGATAAGGACTTCTAAAAGGAATTTAGAGTAAATCTGCTAGGTACCCAGGCAGCTTAGCTAACAGATAACAAATCAGACAAGAGAAATAGGCACAACATGTAGAATAGTAATATTATTGATGACTAATGAGAATACTCAGCAACCTCACTATAAAATCCTTAAAATTCGAGAAGGGATCTCACAAGCCTAGCCTTTCTTCACTCAATTACTAGATGACTCCCCAACTGAGCTCATGCTCCTATTTATTATAATTACTAATATCCATTTTCTATCACTACTGACATCATGCTGACTCTCCTCTAACTAATTCTGTTAAGAGCCAGTAAATATCCCCCTCCCCTTCCCCCGCTACTAGTCCACTCCCTTGTAGCCAGCTATAGCAGCTTGATTAATGACTTCAGTACTCCCCCCCCCCCAGTCTCCATAGTGCCCTTATCCTTTTCTCTTTTGAATACGTGTGAATGATAGGGTGTTGGTGTGAGGCCTTAGCAAAATCTATCCAGTGAAGTAAAATTAGATCACAACCAAGCCATCAAGAATACTGTTCATAGAGTCTCCTGTGAAGTCCTTCACAACAACTGAACATACTAAAATCAAATAAACTCACTCAAAGCTTATTTTAAGAATAAAAAGAATAAGCACACAACGACAAAGACAGTGAAAGTCACAAATAAGTAGATCCGGCAAAAATCATCTCCCAAGATTCACAGATGAGAAGATTAACCACAAGTCATAAGAGCAAGTTAAAGAAACAATACAATCTTCATTTCAGCATAAGGTCACCTCTACTACAAAAAAAAGTATGTGAATTGTCTTGTATAAAAAGCTATAATCTGATACCGTTTTGAGACAGAATCACGTTGTAGCATAACAAAAATTGTTGATAGGGAGAACACTCCGACAATTCAACTCCATATTCATCTTAACTAAATGACAAGTTGTATGGTACTCATCTTATATGTCATGATATAGACACAGGAATATCAGTTGGACCCTGATCGGTTTTTCCCCCTCAAACAAAAAGTTCTATCTTCCAAGTTGTTTCCCCATATCACTTACTTTGCATCGAAGTATACAATGGCCCAGCAATTATTTTTTATTATATGATCAAGCCAAAGGTTTCCATTTTATTCAGTACTGCTACCGGAATCAGAAAAATAGCATGCATTCCACAATAAGGAATACAGCACATCTTGTAAAACAGAAGTCGTGGTGATCAGGGATAGGATCGAGTGATAAAGTATCTTTTACAAAGTATATTTCTATTTGTAAGTGTCACCAGCCCTCCCACTCGGGGTTCTCCCTGTGTGCAACCCCCAATAACTCTAGCTTGCTGAGTCTGTACAGCTCTTGTACAAGCAGAACTCAGTTTCTCGAGGTCTTTGCCTCCATCATCCACATGGATCATTGAGAATAGTAATGATCATTAATAGGCAATGGCTTATATAACCTGCAAGAATTTCTGAAATTTTTACTCGTTTAGTCATTGTTTCCCTATTTTCATTTCCATATCAATTTCTGTGATGCTTGGGCTGCTCATCAGATTCACAATTTTAAACTTTAAATGATAACATTCACTCATATAGCATCAACAATATTCTGAGATGGAAAATTTCAACAAATACTTGGAGCAAGTATTTGGAAAGATACATTAACAAAATGGCAAATGTATTGACATAACTAATATAATGGAGAGGTGAAATGAAAAAAGAATTGAGCAAATATGTTTTTGTACAGATAACCAAATTGATAAATGCTCGAGAGATTAATAACAGAGGCTTCACTTGGTTTTTGTTTACCTATAAGAGGCTTATTACCAAGTACCTATGGAGGTCCTTGAAGGGAAAAGGGATTCCATGTCTGCGTCAACACCAATGTGAAAACTCATAGTGATACAGAACCCTTTATAGAACCAATACATCAAGGATCAACTCGAGCAAAGTCAATACCAGATGGCAAGCCATGGTGTATGCTATTAGCTATGACAGAATGTGACAAGAGGGCTTCAGTGACATGCTAGGACTTTATAGCGATGCCTTAAAGTTAGAGGCATAAGTTGAGTAGAGCTAAGACAAACTTTGAAATTCACTTTTAAGTAATGAAGGTATAGCTCTAACTTATGAACTGAAACAATCAAAATTGAGAAATATGCTACCCAAAAAAAAATTAAGATCGTATGTACCAGTTAGCAGCCACCCCAGCCACCAAATCATAAGGTAAGAGATCTAAGACACGCAAAGTGGCAAACTACCAATTTATGCAGAGAGATCCCAGAATTTCACAATGAACACCACTAATAATCCTTTGGAAATAAAAGGAGACAGTTGAAGAGAGAGAAGACATAACTAGCAAGGATATGCACCAAACATACTGCAAAATGAACAATTCAAAAGTTATTTAAATGCTCAAATTTAGACTGCAAGATACCCTAGATCAAAAACATAAAGTATTGGAATGCCTTAAATTTGTAATCCAATGCTTCGAATAACCCATCATGATATATGGGGTTTGCTATTCCGTTTTTCTATTCTGGATCCTATTTCGTCTAGGTTAACTAGAAGGGTATCATATAAATCTTCTAATTAACTTGTCTCCATATTCTATAATTTTGTACTCTCTAACCTTAAAGGTATTAAAATTGGCTTCTCATGTGGACGTAGCTAACATATTGGTAGTGAACCACGTTAAATTAGTGTGTCGCTTGTTCTTTATTTATTTGTTAGTTATTTGCTTTCTGTTACCGCATAAAGTATTAGATGATATAGATGAGCCACGAAATTTTAGGGCTTCCTTTGCTAAAAAGATGTCACCTAAGTGGTGGTTCATCAACTCTAAGTTAGTCTCATATCACTTCAAAAGAGTGGTTGAGTATCTAGATACAGAAATAAACATGTTACATGTAGCTGACTAACAATTGATGATAACAGAGATGCAAGCAAGAGGTCGACCAACATGACCTATAACTTTAAGTGAATAAGTGGACTTAGGCCATAACCGAAGTGAACCCACCAAACCACACAATGCCAAGGAAATTAATCAATTTCATTTCAAGGATGCTTCATTACTTCATCTTTGCTCATCTAAGGGTTCTGCAATGTTCTCATATATGCAACATTTGTGATGTGCTAGTGTTCTCACAAGTGCTACTCGTTGTACAAAATGTGTTACTGCTATAAGGCGTAAAACATGTAACTTAGAGTTTGCCAAAGACCCGTCCTTCAATAGGACAAAAAATTATGTGCTCGGGTTCCGTTCATATAGCTAATAACAGAAAGAGTTTGTAGTTTCCGCCTAGGATAGAAATGTAGATTACGACTGTTGAGTGCTTTCTTGTTCCCTTCCCCTGTGATCATTCCAAGCTTCTTTTGTGCATATCATACATCACTAAATACTTTAGAGTTGAGGTATCTTGTACTCTTCTTCCGCTTCTTTATTTACTATTTATTTCCATTCTCATCACTTTTTAGTGAGTTAATTTCCAGTATTGCTAAATCTATTATAAATGTAGCAATCCTTCTTATTGATCCTGTTATTGTTAATACTTCCTATATTCTATTTCCAATATTTTCTCTAACTGGTATCATCACCATATTTCTCAAATAACCCACATTCCAAAAATATTTGTAATTAAAAAAAACCATATTAATAATTATTGTTTGGATCCTAGAGTTCTAAACTAACTCTACAAGATAGAGTTTGAGCAAGTTTGAACAATATCAACCATTGAATAAAAATCAATGGCTCGTATATTATCTTTCCAAAATCCCCCTATTTTCTCTCATCAAAATCCATCCCCTAATTTCCCCTACCCACCAATATGAACC